>NC_142882.1:48294000-48604250 GCF_051225735.1 Oryctolagus cuniculus | reverse complement strand
TCCACTGCTTTATCCAGGCCATAAGCAGGGAGCTTGTTTGGAAATAGAGTAGTCAGGATTCAAACTAGTGCCCATTTGGCATACTGGCATCACAGATGGCATCATTACTTGCCATACCACAATAGTGGGTCCAGAAATTATTTTTTAAATCACAAAAAAGAACTAAAAATCACTTTATATGACAGCTTGCTTTATGTAAACAGGACTTTTTCATAATGAGTTAATAAATGTCTGAGAAAATAATGCTTATGTTAAAGATAAAATAAAGCCTCATGTCTCATTTAGGGTATGAATTTATTTGGGAAAAAACAGGTTAACAATAATTTGGGACATTTATCAAATAATTTTGCAAAATATGTACAACCTTGCACTTGCTACTGTAAAATACCTTTGGAGAAAGGCTTGCTTCTTTCTATTGGCCAAACATCTGTTAAACTTATTGTTTGGCACTACAAGGGCCAGGGCTGGGCTGATTCAAAGTAGGAGCCAGGAATTCCACCCAGGTCTCCCCTGTGGGTGGCAGAGGCACACATACTTGGACCGTCTCCCACTGCCTTTCCAGGTGCATTGACAGGGAGCAGGATCAGAAGTGGAGCAGATGGGACTTGAACCAGCACCCACAGGGAATGCAAAGGTGGTAGCTTAGCACTCTGCCACAACACCAGCTCCATATCCCACCTTCTTCCATCATTTTCTTGTTAGTTATTCTTCTGTGAGTGACTGGAAAATCCATGGCTTTCCTCTTTCTGCTTCTGAAGATATCATGACTCTATCCTTCGGTGCCTAGCAGTAGAATATAAAGGGCTAATACATAAAGCCACACTTAAACCACTGCAACATATTAGGTCATTTAATGTACTCATATCAATATGATCAGTAGTTGAAAACCAAAACTTACAACAAAATTACTAGTCTTAAATCAATGGTACCTAATTCAGGCTCTCAAGCAGAATTTGAGATTGGCAAGTTTGGCATAATGTTGACCTTACAATGGCATGATAGAGTTATTATGTGATAATAATTATTATGGCATAATAGAATTAGCTGTCATGGTACTTAGCATAGTAGAAAGATTGACTCTAAGTCTCCTTTTTTTTTTTTTTTTTTTGATTCTCAGGAAATATTACTCAATGCTTGTACAGCCTCTGTATATCACTTTGGAAAGCAAGGAACGCATGAAGGGAGGAGGGAGAATTTACCACAAAAAAGCCTATTCACAGACATGAAATCTTTGTTTTGCTCCATTTCTGCTGGTCTTTTAAAAAAATGGAACATGTCTCTCATTCTTTATTTGATCAATAATATTATACAAATTAACTAATGTTTGCTTTTTACCAGGATGGATTTAATGCAATGTAAGACTGATTTTTAAAGTTGAAAAGGGACTTCAATTAAAGCAAATACAATGGCCCTATGTCACACTGTAATTTAGCAGTAACTCTGGGACCTAGTGTCAGAAAACCCAGTTCAAACTGGCTGAAGTACAAAGAATATATTGTCCCTCACCATTGAAAACTCAGCATTCCAGGATTCAAGATTGAAGCATGTGATCAAACTTTTGGTTTGCATTGTTTTTCCCCATCCCTGCCTCTGACTGTATTAATTTCATCCTTGGATTCCACAAAGCAGTCTAGTAACTCTGTGTTCTCCCTCATGAGGACAAAGTAGCTGCAGCAGTTCCAGCCTCACATTTCCTCATAGCCCTGTTTCAGGGTATCCTGGCTCCATAATATGTCTAACTGGCTAAACGGAACAATGCTTCCCATATGTCCCTTCACTGAATATTTCTGGTTCGAGCTGGCCACAGACCTATCTGTGTAAGCTTGAGAAGTTCTCCATGGAGCAGTAGCCACTGCTGCTCTTGGAAGATGCAGACAGACCAGGCCCCATGGCAACCCCTGACTTGGCTTGTGAGTGACCCACAGCAGAAGTTTCCCAGGATCTCTTCTGTCTTCTCCAAATCCCGGCCAGGCATGAGTGCCATTTACAGAGCGACTAGCATGTCTGCAGGTTAACTTACAACTGTGAGGCTGGAGTTGGAGGAGATCCATGGTTGCCAATGACAAATACAGGTTCCGACTCTCCCTTTGTCCCCCAAGTCCAGCCTGATCTATGATTTGGGTTCAGCACCGGAGACGGAAGAAAGAGCTAGACCAAGACTTGGATGAAGGCCTGCATTCCCAAATGTGTGAGGTCAAGGGCTGTGGCCCACTGTTACTTTATATGCTTGCTCTTGGTTTTGCTGCTGTGAGGGAACTCTATTTTCTGAAAGCCCCACAGGTTGAATTGCTTTGATTGGACAATTTAGGTTTAGTGTTTATCACTCAGCCAATCAGTGATGGGGTAACCCGTGGTCCTTTGAGTACACAGGACTGGATCATGTGCTCCTGAGAGTTTGGGGTTCATTGATCATCAGGTGAAGTCCAGATCTATTCCTAGAAAACAGAAGAGGTGGTGGGGAAGCCAACAGTAATTTTTCACTCAAAATTTGATATGAGATTAACCTCAGCACTGTGAGAAAGGACAATGGACCTGTTTTTATAAACTCCTGCACTAAGTCAAATGCGAAGTAAATGGAATTTCACAGGTCAAGTATATCCTCTATAGACTATATATTGCTGATGACATGAGAAAACTATCTAAAAATCCACTCAGACCTGCAGGTGCACCTGGCCATTTACTTAGTTTACTCTCAAGCAAGGACCTGCCACTTAGTACATGCACCTCACCTGAAAGAAACTAAGGGGGAGAGAGAAATACAACAGGATTTCCCAGAATGCCTGATTGGGGAAATTGGAGATCTTGGCTTGAGTGTCATGACTCACTAGTGAAAACACCACGGCAAATTCCTTTGAACATTTCCTGAATGAAATTACAAAAATACTTCCAAGGTCAGTGGTATTCCATCTTTCTCAGCCATCTGACTTTCCATTGGAGACGCTTAAATCCTCTTTTGAATAAGTAATAACCCCTAAATGCCTCCCAAGGGGAAAGAGGAACAGTGAGAAGGACTGAAATGAAGTAAATAATTCTCGATCGTTGAAAAGAGGGCAAAATGCAAGGGCTACAACAGACAAAAGGGGGCACATTTGCTCTTTTGTTTACAAATCTAAGACTGCTCTATTAAGATAGAATTCACACCTACAGACAATTCACCCTGTTTGTTCATTTTGAAGAACCCTTAATCCTTCTTCTCAAAATACGGTTCCAGTTAATGTTGGTTTAATTATAGTCATAATTGACACTGCATGGAGAAATCCTTTCCGAGGGAAGATCACAATGTCATGTTTTTCAAGGTTGAGTGGGAGGCTGTGGGTTGTGGTGAAAGAAGAGATTAGTGATCAAGGTTATTCCTGGGAGGAAGAGGAATGAGCATTGGATATTATATTCCTAAAGCTGTTTTCACTGAGAGTTTGGAAGAAGCAAATTCTGAGGTCTTTCTTTCATACCCTTAGAGGTCCTTGTTGTTGCATTCTGTTATAATTGATGAGAAGTCACCATGTGCTTAGGACCAAGAGTCTTAGTTCCAATGTGATAGCTGCAAACCCACTGCCAGTGGTTAGTCCATCCACCCTGGGTTCTGCCTACAGCAAGACTAAATCCATCTTTAATGAGAGCTCTGCTGTGATCATTTAGTATATGCTGTGTTTGTCTACTGGGAAATTGGGTTAGTTTACTAGGGCTCCCATAACAAAGTACCATAGGCTGAGTACTTTAAACAGCAAACATTTATTTTTCCTAATTCTAGAGGTGAGAAGTAAGAGCAAGATTTTGTCAGAATTTCTTCTAGAAGCCATATGGGAAGGACTTGCTCCTGGCCTCTCTTCGGCTTAAGGGCTGTCTTCTCCCTCTGCCTTTTTGTGGTCTCCCTTTCACGTCTGTGTCATGTCATCGTGTCTTTAAAGGACAGGAGTCAGATTGGATTAGGGCTTACCTTGTTGTCCTCACTTTAACTGAATTATGGCTGGAACACCCAGTCTCTAAATATGTCACATTCTTAGGGCCTAGAGTTCAACACTTCAAAACATGAGTTGAGGGGTGTGGAGGATTCAGCCATGTAAGAAAAATGACTTGATTAATTTTGATGGTTTTAGATGTTGAATTCAACTACTTGGTTGACATGTATTTTAAATAATTCTGCAATGAACCTGTTAACATTTTTGCCTCCTTGTTTCTCTTCAGAAAGTCATGGATGTCAGAGACACATCCAGAGGCACAGCATGGTAGGGTTGCAGAGAGATGACCACTTAATGCTAGCTAGAACTCCGTCCCTACGGTGTCCTTTAACCACAGACATGGTTTATGAAGTCCAACTCTGCTCATTGGAACTAATGGTAGGCCACACTGGTGTGGATAAGTCACACTTTTGGATGATTTCCCTTTTTTTTTTTCTTGTTGTCCCTACAGAATCTGGATGCTAGAAAAGGAATATTCTTTTGACAGATAGGGAGCTATGAAGACAGTCTAAGAATATTCTGAGTGCCACAGATGGGAACTATGACATGAGTCTTGTCCATTGGTGTGTCCCTTTGGATGTTTTTAAAATAGTGAACACTAAGATGCGTGGGTAGCAAATGTCCGTTATTGCACAAACTAAAACATTGGAAGGCTTACATCATCCAGAAATGCATTAGGCAGAGCATCTGGGAAATTCATGTTGAAGGGTGTGGTGTGTGGGGAAGGAAGACAGGATGCTGGGGACTCCTGAGAAGCTGCAACAGATAATTACGAACATGCGCTTGGAAGAACAGGCTGACAACATCTCCAGCTGAGAGTGACAATTTGAGATAGAAGGCTGAACACTTCCTGGTTGTCATTTTGTACAGTCCTGCCAGAGCAAGTACGGTAAACAGTCTTTCTGGTTTGCCCAAGAAGCAAGATTTCCTGAGGCATGGGATTGTTGATGCTAAAATGAAGAAAGTCTTGGGCAAAAAATGAGAGTATAGGTCACCAAAAGTACAAAACATCCAAAGTCACTGTTAAAAAAGTACAAATTGCAACTGGAAGAAATCTGACCTTAAATCATTGTCAGGCACTTTGCAGTAACTCAAATAATCACCAGGATAAACCCACGGCGAGGAAGAGATGGGATATTTGCAAACATGAAGGGAGCCATGAAAGGTGCTCAGAGTGGAAATCCAAGGAGAAAAGGTTTTGTGGCTTTGATAGGGAGAGAATCTAAGAGCAAACCCTGCTAATTACATTCTGGCTAAGGACCAGACCTGGTACAGCCCATGCTGCTCTGATAAGGATAACCTTTGCAAGGATAGCTCAAGATGGAGACTTGATTATCAGCAGCTCTGATTGCAAAACACTGAATTATTAACTTAATTCAGTCAAAAACATAAATAAATAAATACAGCAGTGGAAACAATATGTGACTTTATATAATCCCAGTAGCTAGTTTCTAGAGGAGGTGTTTGTAAAAGTGGCTATTTTAGTTATGAAAGCCACTATTCAGGAAATTCAGCCGCACAGTGAATTCAGGATATGGAGAGAGGATGGAAAGTTTTGAAGGTATACCTTTGACATTTGCTGAGGGTCTTCGGACATTCTTCTCAGGCTGACTTACCGAGGACGTGAGGGTGACTTAACGTGGAAACAGATTTTGCAATTGTGAAACGCAAACTTGTGTCAGACCGTATGTGAGAGCAAGAACCCAAGCACATTTAAATGCGAAGGAATTGCTTTAATTATGAAAGTCCACTCAAAGTCTGTCTTCTCTTCTGTGCTTTTATTTTCTTCCTCTCCCCTTCACCCTCCTTCTCCTTTTTTTCATCTTTATGTTCTTTCCTTCTCGTTGGTAAAAAGGTGTAGAACTCCTATTCTTGGCACCACATATGAAGTTACTGCTTCTGAGAAAGCAATGCTTCTTGAATACTTTTTATGGCTTAAGCACTCTACGTGGATTCAGACACCGCTGAAGAAAACTCTCCAGTTTTAAGTCATTTTCAGTCTAGTTGAAGGAACTCAGCATGTCAACAGGTAACTGTAAACATAGATATGGCAGAAAATGCTATCAATCAGCAGTGGCTGAAGCTACATAGACAGGGGGCCTGTTTCTATTAAAGGATTTATAAAACTTATTAAAGATGAACAGGTGTGAGATCTGTTGTCACCATAACTGTAATTCCTTCTTGTCACTTCCCTTGTGGCTTTGTGGCATGACAACATGCATGTGTGTTAGCCGTAACTTACTTGTCATTTTGCAGTCACACTTGTTCTATTAACAACTCACTTGATTGTGAATTCCACCTGTTGCACACAGTAAAAAACAGTGAACTTGAAGAATTTTCTTTCCATCGGCCTACCTACCTCTTAAATTCCATTGTCCTTGGGAGTGCTGAGTAAGCATGGCCTACCCGCTCTCCTGCTATGTTACCCAGTTTGTATATTGATAGCTTCTATATTATTTAGGAGCAGGAGACACCTTCAAATGGAAAGTTTCTAAAATCCTACATGAGGTTCCTTATTAAATATTACCGTGACAACTCCATTAATGCACTCCTTAATTCCTTGAGGGCAAAGGGCACTTGGAACACCACATTTAAAATGCTGGGTAAATTCAGGAATCTATCAGTTAAGTCCTGACTCAACAGAATGAGCTCAAGTTTACGGGCAGGGCTCTTAACATTAATAAAGGAGATTGTATTTCCAAAAACATTCCAGTGTTTAAAAAAAGTCATAGAAAAAATACAGCCCTGACTAAACAGTACTCAAGTGGACATAATTTTATTACTGACTAGTTCATACTCAGTGAGAGAGTCCCTGTTATAATTAACTGTGAAGATATGACTTTGATAGAGTTGCTTCTCTTTTTAGGAAAAAAAAAAGCATTGTAATGGCTGGGGATATAAAAACATGGGTATTTTCTGGATATTGGATAAGGTAATTAGAAAGAATTCTTGGAGCATGGAGGGTATCTCCCTAAAACACTCTAACCAGTAAGACTGGAGACCATCAGTCCTCGTCTGTGAAAGAATTATCTAACATTATACCTGGAGCAGACAATTGGCCTAGTATTTCAGATACCAACTAGGACACCTACATCCCATATAAGAGTGAATGGATTGAGTCCCAGTTCTGCCCCATGTTCCAGATTCCTCCTGGGGCAGCCCCTGAGAGGCAGCAGGTGATGGTACAAGTTCATGGGTTCCTGTCACCCACTCGGGAGACGTGGATTGAGTTCCCATTTCCCAGCTTCAGTCTGGCCCAGCCATGACCTATCATTGTGGACATTTGGAGAATGAACTTGTGGATGGAAGTGCTCTCTCTCTCTCTCCCTCTAATAAATAAAAATTAATTAAAAGTAATGTGTGTGTGTAATTAGAGTCTATTTCAATGGGTCAACATACTGCCGTGATTTTTAAATAGAAATCTGTAATGCAATAAGTTTTTGATGTTTTTATTTGCATTTTATGTAATTACTTTTCTTTTCCAAGCAAAACATACTTTTTGTTGAAGTGCCTTACTGAAGGAATTTATTGAGAATACCTACTTTGGGGTCTTGCTATTGTTGTTGTATTCTCCTTTTGCAGTAATGATGGGTTGAACTCATCTCTCTGTGCTTATTGCCCTGTGGCCTGCATTGATAGCATGATTTCCAACATGGTGGGGGAATCTCACTGGAGAGGCAGCTTATGTATTCAGAACCAATTGGCCAAGGAAATATTTAGTGACTTATTGAAAATTTGGTGCATAAAAAAGAAAATCTTACTCTTAAGGAAAACTACCTGAAAATCATCAGATTTATTTTCAATACCCTAAATACTAAAAAACTTACAACCTTGAAAGACAAATCATTCCATTTTTGAATATTTCTTTTATGGGGTTTTGCATGTACTTGAGCCCAAATATACCTTTTTGTGCTTATTCATCCATCCATCCATCCATCCATCCATTTGTCCATTTGCTCATCATCTAATAAATACAGACTTAGTGCCAACTAGTATGTGCCTCAAGTGCTGAGGATAAAATAGCCAATAAGGTGATTCCCTTTTTTCATAGAATTTTTGGTTAGTGAAGGAGCCTACTCCAGAATGAATGCATTTCTCTATATACTTCCCTCTGATGCTTCTAGATAACTCTGATGTCCTCAAATCCTTAAAGGCATCCTCTCTTTCAGGGTGCACACCTCATGACCCCTCATTTCCAATGAAGAGTTTCCAGATTATTTGCTGTGCATGTTACTGTGGTTTGCACACAGCCATCTTGAGATATTGGGCCAGGACTGAATCCAAAGTTTTGGTGAGATCTGTCCAAATCACCCTCATCTTTTTTTTTAAAGCTTTATTTATTTATTCGAAAGTCAGAGTTACACAGAGAGAGGAGAGGCAGAGAGACAGAGAGAAAGGTCTTCCATCCGATGGTTCACTCCCCAATTGGCCACGATGGCTGGAGCTGCGCCGATCCGAAGCCAGGAGCCAGGAGCTTCTTCCGGGTCTCCCACACAGGTGCAGGGGCCCAAGGACTTGGGCCATCTTCTACTGCTTTCCCAGGCCATAGCAGAGAGCTGGGTTGGAAGTGGAGCAGCCAGGTCTTGAACCGGCACCCATATGGGATGCTGGTGTTTCAGGCCAGGGTGTTAACCCACTGCGCCACAGCGCCGACCCCTCATCTTTTCAATCATTTTTTTAACTTTTATTTAATGAATATAAATTTCCAAAGTGCAGCTTATGGATTACAATGGCTTCTCCCCCATAACGTCCCTCCCACCCGCAACCCTCCCCTTTCCCACTCCCTCTCCCCTTCCATTCACATCAAGATTCATTTTCGATAATCTTTATATACAGATCAGTTTAGCATACATTAAGTAAAGATTTCAACAGTTTGCTCCCACACAGAAACATAAAGTGAAAAATACTGTTTGAGTACTAGTTATAGCATTAAATCTCAATGTACAGCACACTAAGGACAGAGATCAATCATTTAGTTAGAAAACTTAGTGGGCCTCAGTTATGTGCCAGGCAAGTGTGAATATGATCGTAAAACTAAAGGAAGTTACAGAATGATTGAACAAGACAACGGCTTCTCTAACTGTGAGCGACACCGTTCACTTGCTCAGCCTGTGTGCCAAGATAAGGAACCGATTTTGACAGACTGGTGACTTAACTTAGTCTTTTGTGTTAGTTTAAGGAGTTCCAGCCCCAGACTGAGGCACAGACACAGCAAAAGCACTGAGCTAAGCAAGTAGTCTGCAACTGAAGCTGCTGAGAAGTAATATAAATTGCAAAGTCATCAGGGATTTTTTTTTTTTAATGGAGTAAGTGGAATTATTGCAACACTAACCTCTTCAGGGTTATGGTCAGTTACAGGAACCAGATAGGTTTGAAAACAGGAGAGTATACACAGACGTTTATGGTAGAACCAGGTAGACATACATATTATCATCTTTGTGGATTGATAACATTTCTTTTGTCTCCTTCTTATCTCAAGAAAGGATCTCTTCTGAGTCTGAAGCATAGTTCTGTCTTGGTATCTTGGATATAAATGTCTCATGGTCCCTTTCAACTGGAGAGAGTTTCCTTCTCCCTTGTCGCCACTGTTAAACTAGAAAATGGTTCATATCTGTGTTACAATAGAAATTAGTGATCATCATTACTTTACTCATTTGTTTGCTCATATCACTTATCCAATTTTTAAAATCAATTCAGTGCCTGATCCATGTTTAGAATTCATTTAACTTTTGTGGAATGAGTGGATAAATGAATGAGAACCTTGTCAAATAACCTCCGTTTCTCCATAGCTTAAGATACTTAAGATATTCATCTGCTTAATAGGCAAGGACAAGACCAGGGTTTCTTGCAGCTGGATGAAGCTCTAAGACTATAATGGAGAGATGACGTTAAGCATGTGAGGGATGCCAGAGGGTACCAGTCTAATGAGTGGCAGGCTGGCTATGTCTCTGAAATGGTACTGACTTCTCAAGTGGGTAGCAAGTGCTGTGATGTTATGGTGGAAACAAAGGTAGTACCTCACAGGGAGTTGTTTGACTAATTGTGATGGTCCTTTGAGTCTTTTTCATGACTATTAAAGATGCTTCACTATCACTACATAACACTGTGTATCAATGTTTTTGGTCTGCTTGTAAGCCTTAGTCATTATGAAATATTTCAAATATCACCAATGTCTCCATGATATCTCCTCTCAGCCATTTCTCACTTGGGCATGGCTCTTCCTATGAGAGGTTTAGCATAATCTTCCAAGGTTTGTGAACCATGTTGCTAAATCAGTAAATCAGGCAGGTGTCACCTTCAGGGTGTTAAGGTAGCCAAGATGAAATTTCTTACAGGAATCTATTGCTACATATCCTTGCACACATTTTGGGAGTAGACTATAAGCAGAGATTGAGATGTAAGGATCCAGCCAGAAGTTATCATTCCCCAAAGAAAAGAACAGCATGGACACTAGAAACTGGACAGGGAGGAATTCAAGCAGAAGTAAAACAGAAATTGACCTTCATTATCAGTTATCACTGGTACCTTAGTGAGAAGGAAATGGGAACTGTAGAGCAATTTCAGGAACCTGACAGGAGCAGTTGCAAGAATCTACTTTTGTGACAAATTTAACTGTATATTCCTCTGAGTGTGGTAAGATGAATTCTTGAACATCCCTCAAAACCAATTCAAGAAACTAAACCTCTTCTTGGAAACCAAATAAGGTTGTTTTTCAATGTAAGTCATAGTGAAAAAGTTGATAGACATCCTAAATAATGACTCATAGAAGATCTGGTGGCAGGAGGTTATTTTTCACGGAACATGTTTGATTTCCCATTTGGTGTTGTGCCCTGAGACCAGAACATGTAAAACTAATTCCTTCCCAATGCTCAGGATCTAAAGCTACTGGGCCCCTTCCGCATCACCAGAATCTGTGGTCTAAAGGATTACTGGAAATTCATGTGCAGAGGCAAACAGAAGAAGAGACAGGGTTTTGGTGTAGGGTGACAGAGAGCAAAGGTTGTGGTCAAGGAGGCTGAGAGATCCAGACCTCAAGGACACTCTCTTCTGCCTTCAGGATTGGCCAATTGGTGAACTTGAAGTAACCAGGACTAATTTTTTTTTTTGGCAATGTATTAGTCTCCTAAGGCTGTCATATACAAATCCCATAGATTAAGCAACCTAAACAATAAAATTTATATTCTTATATCTCTAGTTGCTGGAATTCCAAGATGGAGGCATTGGCAGGAGTGGTTTCTCCCAAAGTCTCTCTCCTTGGCTGGCAGGTAGCTGCCCTCTTGCTGCCTCCTCACAAGATGGTCTCTCTGAAGGCACACTCCTGCTGGTGCTTCCTCTTCTGAAAGATGTTTTGTTGGATGAGGGTCCCACTCTTTAAAAACTTGAGGTTCAAATCCAATTATATTGAATATAATATAATAATATATAGCAGATATTCAGTGGTACTATTTTGGACTTTCACATAGGAATTTGTGGAGGACACAACTGAACCCATCACATCACCACGTATGGTGCATTGAAGAGATGTTAACTACACAAGGGAAGTGATTCCCAAATCTCAAGCACTCTGTATACTTGGTGTGAAGCGAGAACGTTCTTTAGATGCCAATACATGTATGTGGCTACAAAACAAAGCACCTATCAGGTGCTACACCATACCCTGCATTATCCAGGGCATGGACTATGCTTACAGCCACGCACACAGAATCATCAGCCTCAAGTATAGATTATGACAAACTCACCAATCATTTTGCTGTCTTCATGCAGGTCTGCATTATCAGTCTTTCCAGTTATTTTTTTATAGATATTTAGCTTGGTTGGCCCTAAGTTCATTACTTCAACAAATAGTCAAAGCTTACTGGACCTCATAAAATGATGAGCAGGATCCTGTAGGGAATGCTATCTTCATAAGGCTTATGTCTCTCAGGCTGTGCTATACCTGGAGCCAGGAACTCAATCCAAGTTTCCAAGTGTGTAACAGGGACACAGCTACATCAGCCATCACCGCTGCCTCAGAGTCTGCATCAGCTTAACGCCCAGTCAGGAGCTGGAGCTGGTTATTGGACCCAGGTACCATAGGTGGAACAAAGGCATATTAACCACCAGGCCAAATGTAATGGGTGTTTGGCATAGAGATAAAGTCACCACATATTTACTTCTTTGGACATTCTAAAAGCCATGCCTTTTTCTGGCTTTTTCTCTCATGGACACTATTGATAAAAACAGAGATAAAAGGAATAGTAATCTATGGCTTTAAAAAAATGAACTCATTTTTTTAAACCTCTTACTGTTGTGAAAGTCAGAAGAGCTAACCTAAACAAAGGTGATTTGTGCAGCTATGAAAGGAAACACACATGGAAATCATAGCTTTGTGGTTGTTTTAGCCCTGGAGGTGTTGCTTCTGGCCTTCCTTCCGTTAGTGTTTGGGTAAGTTAGAGACCAACACTGTTCCTGGTCTCTCTCACTTTCAGATTCTCTTGTTAATCTTTTCACCCCTTGTAAAATTGGAACCCTACATTATATGGGGGGTTGACAGTAGAATCCTGGATAAACATGACTGCAGAAGCCACTGAATTACTAAAACTAGCATGTATTACTTATGTTACAGTCACACACAGCAGGTATGGGAAATGAAAAAAGTTGTGTTAAAAGAAATAACTTGCCATCAGGAATTGGCTTCTTAGACTAAAACATGAATAATGCAACAAGTCAGAAGTGCAAAGTAATCTGTCCTTAGAGAGAGGACGTTTGCTAACAGCTCCAATGACAGGTGTGGGGCTTGTTAGGAGGCTTTGTGTGGAAGTGGGGTTCAAGCAAAAGAAGAGGGGGAGCTTCCCCTGGTATATCATTGGGGCAGAGCTTAGAGCTGGGCTGAGAGCAGACACAGAGGCTTTGTGAGCACAGGAGATGGAGCATGTTGGGACAGTGGGATTGGAAGGTTCAAGCGGTGAATGGGCACTGGCCCTGGAGGCTGAGCAGGACAGGAATCTGAGAGCAATGGACTTGTTTCCCCTTGGTGGGCCTTGCTGGTGCTAGATTCTCATGATGTTTTACTGCTGGGTTCTCTGTGTATAATACTTGGCATTGTTTATATTTCCATTCTCGTTTTATTATGTCAGTTTGTTATCTTTGTTTAAGAAGTATGCCACCTATATGAAAGATGCTAAAAATACATACTTTAAGATACACAATAGTTTTTGCCTTGTGGGGGATCTGTTACTTAAATATATGAGTTTTTTGCATAGTTAAACTCACACTTGTCAGAGGACTTAAACCTAGGGGTATAATTTATGTATCTGAAGACAGCTTTTTCTGACCAAAGTGTCATGTTCCATGGGGAAGGTAAGGTCAAATGGATTTATACTACATGCCTTACACATCTAAACACACAACGTTATTGTACATTACACGTAATTTCATGCATACACACGGGGTAAAATGATAAAAACTTGCACAGGTGAAATGCATGTGATTTCAGAAGACAGTAGAAGGAAAGATGAGTTATGAAGTACTAGCTGTTTCCATAACATTGTTAAAACCTTTCTTAAAAACTTTTTATGTATTTATTTGAAAGAAAGAGAGAGAGAGAATCTTGCACCTGCTGGTTCACTCCCCAAATAGCTAAAATGATCAGGGCTGGGCTAGGCTGAAACTGGGAGCTCAGAACTCAATCTGAGTGTCCCATATATGTGGCAGGGACCCCAGGACTTGAACCTGTTACTCCCCAAGGTGCACATTTGCAGGAAACTGGAATCAGAAGTAGGGCTGGGCCTCTAATTTGGAATGTGGGAGTTCCAAATGGTGACTTTATCTCTATGCCAAACACCCATTCCCTTATCTTTATATTTTTCCATAACATTTTTAGTTTTTTCTAACTAGAATTCTAAACTATATACAACAAAATATTAATGTGTTTAACAGTGATTTTTTTCACATGGATACTTTCATGAATAAAATATTCTGTATCTTTGTGTATGTTTGAAATATTTTGCAAGCGAAAACAAATTAAAAATAAAAACAAACACAGTCTAAACCCTATTTTTCTGTTAGGTCCTTCTTCACCAAACAGAATATCAAGAACTCACAGCTAATCTCTCCATTTAGTAGTTAAGAAATATTAATTCATCTGGCATTAAATGGTAAGAATGCAACCTTTAGAATAATGTCTTATGTATTCCTATTTTAAAAAGGATGAGTTATATGAACAGAGTGAACAGAGAATGGCAAGGATCTAAGACATTTTGAAAATACTACAGTTTCCTCCTAAAATATAAATTTCTCTTTAAAGAAAAAACACACTAATTAGAAGAAAGGATTTCATATGTTTTCATTGTATCATTATCCTGATTGGACAGTACACAATGTATACATGCACCAAAAATCAAGAATACCCCATAAATCTGTACTGTTTTATATGATAAAATTTTTACAAATATGAAAAAGCAAAAAATCGGGAAATATGCAAATATTAGATATTTAATTAGCCAAAAACTCTGGAAGTAGGATCAGAAATCCTGATTCTTGCTCATTTATGCTAATAGTTTAACCCCAGGTAACCAGTAACCCACTCGGGGTGCTCACCTCTTCATCTGTAAAATGAAATCTCCATATTCTTCCTCACCCAGAATCCTCTATGTAGGTGGCGAAGTAGCCACGTGTCAAGGAAGTTGGTTCTGAAGCCAGATTGGGACATGTGAGATAGTGACATCATGCCTTACTTTTATTTTCTAGAAAATACAAAGAGGAGATTCAAATAGCCAAAAATGGACATAGGCACTCAGGACTCTTCTCTGTGCTAGGAGCAGAAGAGATGCTAATAGTTGTGGCATCTCTTGCCTCCGGTTAGCAATATTTCGTTTTTGTGAGGATCTCAACACCCCTTTGCCAACAGCTGGGAACCTGTGCTCCCAACTTCTAAGTTTTCACTTTTCTTTATTTGGTAGGTTTCTACATTTCTCGCGTTGCTTGATGTAAAGGCATTCGAATGAAGAGGCTTTGCATTCAGCTGGGTCAGGTGACCTCAGAAACCTGAGTTAGAATGCACGCAGAGTTCACGTGTTTCCTTTCACTCCCAGATTAATCATTGCATTCACCGGAGCTGGCTCTCCAGTCACAAATTAACCCAACCGCTGAATCACTTCCGTTTCCTCCTTGGGAAGGGAAGCAGAAACAAATATTTCTGTCTGAGAGGAAGCCACTTGGAACTCATTAAAATTCCTGATCTTACCCGGATGCGCACTGGGCATTGTTCTCAGAGGTGATGGGCACCGGATGGCGTCCCTGTCAGCGATGGCATTTCCAGAACTCACACACATTCTTCGATTTTCCTCACTTGGCTTAAAACACACTCACAAAATACCCAGACCTCTTCCTGAGCTGACCCCAGCAAAACTTCATTAAAAGTGAATTCAGATATAATTATATACTCTCGTTATCTGTAAAAAGTAAGGAGGGAAGGTTACACAAGTGATTTTTCAATTTTACCAGTACTTTGTTTTCTGATAACTAATTATCTGAATCATAGAAATAACTGACATTTACTTAATATGAATTCTCAGGCATTTCTCCCAAGAGCTTTCATATCCATGGTACCTACATACACACGTGGTACTGTTACTGCATGTGTTTTATCAGTGAGGATATGGAAACGCAGAGAAGTTCTGTAAATAGCTCATGGTCACACAACTTGTAAGGTGAATTGGGGAGCCCTAGAATCAAACTTTAGTCTTTGAACTATAACCCCAGCAGAACCAACCACACTTGGAGACTGCTTACAAAAGGCTGTGTTTTTTTTTTTTCTTTTTTCTTACTTTTAAAAAAAATTAATTAATTTATTTTAGAGGCAGAATTGCAGCCAGAGAGAGAGAGAGAGAGAGAGAGGTCTTTCATCTGCCGGCTCACTCCCCAAATGGCCTCATTGGTCCCAGCTGAGCCAGGCTGCATCCAGGGGCCAGGAACTACATGTAGGTCTCCCATGTGGGCCATCTTCTGCGGCCTTCCCAGGCACATTAGCAAACAGTTGGATCACAAAGCCGACTCGGACGGATGTTATGATATGAGATGCTGGTGTTGTGGGCACCACAACAAGGGCCCAAGGCTGTAACTTTTCTATAGTTGCTTCTGCTATCAGATCCTATTTGAAGTATGGGAAAGCAACAGGTTTGAGAAAAGAGCTCCCTAAACTGACACAAGCTGCATTTTGAACAGCCTTGGTCAGCTCCGGGTACTTCAGTGTTAGTCAGGAGCAATGAGGCTCCAATATTTTTGAAATTCAAATGGCTCTAGGTATTATTAGAAAAGGAACAGATAATACTAGGCTATTGATTGGGGACCTATTATAGGATAATTTTCTAAATTTATTATAAATTTCCCTGGCATGCAAGAGATGATTGCTATTTGAAAGTCCATTCTTTAGAGGTTTCACCCTTTTGGGAAGGGAAACAGTAAGTTGCTATAGAAAACACACATTTTTATTCTTCTTCCATGTGTTTATTTCATCAATTTTATAAAAGGACAGATAAGATATTTTGTTTTTGCTTTGGTACTGAGAAATAACTACAAGGAGAACCTTAAATCACAGAAATAGCTTACATGTAAGCAGGTCAGAGTGGAGAAATGAAAAAGCAGAGTGTGAATCACAGAGGGAACTCAGTTTTCACCCGTCTGGTAACAGGCAGTGAAATGCTAATACTTTCCTAGTGCTAGCTCAGAAGGAAACAAGTAGAGATATCACTCACCTGGCAAAGAAACACCTCGCTAATGGAGGCGGAGGGTCACTCCTCATGAGAATATTGTCTCCCTTTCTGTGACAATGCCAGAAATTCTATGTACTTTTTTAAAACTGAAACGTCGTTAATGAAAGCAAATGAACAAATGTCCCTTTTCCTAAATCTTTCACTGGCACCATTGCAAGGCATGGAATGTTCTTTGAGCCTATCATTATTCTCAGTCAAGTTAATTATCATCCATTCTTACAACATGGACTATCAGAAAACCTGGTAAGTCCCAGGTTCCCGACATTATTGCTTTAATAGCTATATAGGTATTTTTACATCATAAAACATCTATGCTAAGACATCAGAATATACCTTAAGCAAATTGCTCTCATGGTTGACAACCTATACTTATCACATTTTTAATGTAAATGTAAATTGGTAGAGCTGAAGCTAACAGTTCAAAAATGCCATATAAATTTTTTCCCTTTGAAAAAATAGTGCCAAATTTAATATAACAAAGAAAAGGGAGATATGGCCATTGATTCTTTGGAATCTTCCACTAACAAAGAACAACACTGTTTTTCTGAATTGTGACTTCCAAATAAGGCATTTCTATAATTTATCTAGAATTATGCAACTATTTTACGTAAGTTTAATCCTTCGGATAAAAGCCCTATTCTTTACCTTACAGTCTTTTCATGATGTTTTAAACATTTTATCACAATCTTCCCGGAATCTTTTAAAAAGTCTCCTACCAATGTATCCCTTCTAAATATCACTTAACTGTTACTGGAAATTTTAGATGATTTTATAATGCGTATTTTGTAAGGGTTCTAAATTTTTCCCTGTATCTCCTTTACTACTCCCCAGCTTCTCATCTTCTGACTCTTGCTAATAACTGGTGCTTCTCTATAAATTCAGCTCTTTTTTCTATGTTGCTATTTCTGATCTGTTACAAACATAGAAACCAGGTAATGATTCTCACGTTAAAGCTAATAGGATCCAAGTCAAGTCTCTTTTTAGTCTTTGTGAAATTGATTTTAGCTTAGGTGGGGACCTATTTATATTTCATGCCAGATTCTAGTCAATGTTCTGGATATTGATGTTTTCAGATACATGACCTCTGATTGCCAAAGAAAAAAACTTGTTGGGGAAGGAAAGAAGGACAGGAAGGACCTCTAGGCACCCCAGGCAACATGAGCAGAGGCTGGAATTGACCTTGGGCATAGGGTGTTTTCTGAACCCTTCACGTCATTTAGCAAAGCTGCAGCCTCAATAATAAGATGAGGAGAAGCAATGTGGGATGAGGCATTTAAGGACCAGAAATGCAGCCATAAACGGGTAAAACAACAAAGGCTCTTATACTCATGTTAGGGAATTTTAGCTGCAGCAGTGAGCGAGACTGCCCCTGCAGTGTGTGAGAGAGGGCAGCCTATGATCAGCTTTCTCTCTTCCTTCACAGCACATTGCTTTCTTGTCACTGCTCTATGTATTTTATTCTATGTTACATTAACTGGCAGCGTTTCCTTCAAAACTAGCATAGTGAAAGGGTGTTGTTTTTAACCCTTCTATATAACATGACTTTACATGTTTATCTGAAAGGGAAAAAAAAACAAATGAGCTTAAACTTGGATAAGACAATAAAAGAAAGATGGTATCTTAGCAAAGAATCACTAATGTTTACTATGCCTCTTCAGAGAGTTCCAGAGACCTCTGCTGCAGGTATCTTTTGACATCTAGCAAACAGCAGTGAAGCCTGGAGACAGGTGCAAATACCCTTCAGAATGAGAAGCAGATCAATTGAGAAAGTGAGCAAACAATGACTTATGTAGAAAGTTGAGTTGAATGAAATCTATTGTAAATGCCAATTACCAAATTTCATCCTTGTCTTTATTACAATACATATGTAGTAAATTGGTCTTAATTTTAAGTGATAGAAGAGATTTCCAGAAAGTTAGGTGGGAACAGGTATTTGACAAAGCAGTGAAGCCTCTTCTTGGGATGCCAGCATCCCATATCTGAGTGCTGTCGGTAGAGTCTTCACTTTGCTTGTGACTCCAGTTTCCAGATAATGCACACCTGGAGAGCAGTAGTAAAGGCTTAAGTAGTTGAGTCCCTGATAGTAATTGGAGACCAGGACTGAGTTCCTAGCTCCCAGATTCAACTTGGCCCAGCCGGAGCTATTGAAAGCATTTTGGAAGTGAATGGATAGATAGGATGGGATGCAATGGGCAATCTCTCTCTTTCTCTCTCACTCTTTCTCTCTATCTCTCTCATTTTGCTTTTCAAATACACAAAATAAATAAATGAAAAGGAGGGGGGTGATGTGGTTTCCTTAGGATATATGCACCAAGATAATATACAAATAGATCTTCATATAAGGATTTGTTTGTAAGAGCTAAGTTCTTTGTTCAGGTCAAATACTGTAACCCCAAGTACACTAAATTTCCTGCTCTAAGAAATGGGAATTGAAACCTAGAGAAATATTATGTCATGTTGTGGTGAACACAATAATAAGAATACCAGTGACAGTAACACTGATGATGATGGTGATGATGATTTAGGTTTCTTCGTTGGGAGCTGTCGCTGTGTCATTTTCTGTTATGTTGTGTTTTCTGAACTGGCAAATCTGAAGGGAAAAAAAGTAGGAGTAACTTGATTCCAATCTGCTAATATAGGAAGCTGATTCTAATGTGCTAGTTATTGAGGAATTACCTGAATTATTCAATCTCATTCTTCAACTCTATTGATTATGAAACTGAAGATTAAAAGGCTGCTTAGCTGAACGCAGAGTAGTCGAGTTCCTGCCACCCACATGGAAGAGCTAGATTGAGTTCTGGCCTTCTGAATTTGAAATGGCTCAGTTCCAGCTGTTGCAGGCATATGGGAAATGACCCCATAGATGAAAGATATGTGCTGGGGTAGGCAGACATTTCTTCAGAAAGGCAGAGATTAGATTTCAGCTAATCCACCTATTTCTCCTATGCCACCTAAGGTATGAAAAGGCATAATAAAGATACCCAGAGCTTAGAGCTGTGCCACGGGTCTTCTTGCCTGTTTGTTTTCTTGGATGATTTCAGAATTTGACTAAATGTCATTATGTTCAATCAAATAACTTGGTCAACTTGCTGTACAAGTTGACCATTCCTTGATGCCAGTGTCCTGTGGCAATGTACTATGCTTAGATTTTGTGATTACTGGCATCAGTAATCTGACACAAATACCCATTTTTGCCCTTTGTTTTTTTTTTTTTTTTTGAAGTCTGCTCATTTTCAGTGTTTTTTTTTTTTTTTTTTTTTGGCCAGGCAGAGTTAGACAGTGAGAGAGAGAGAGAGAGAGAGAGTTTTTTTTTATTTTTATTTTTTTTTATTTTTATTTATTTTTTTTATTTTTGACAGGCAGAGTGGACAGTGAGAGAGAGAGACAGAGAGAAAGGTCTTCCTTTGCCGTTGGTTCACCCTCCAATGGCCGCCGCGGCCGGCGCGCTGCGGCCAGCGCACCGCGCTGATCCGAAGGCAGGAGCCAGGAGCCAGGTGCTTTTCCTGGTCTCCCATGGGGTGCAGGGCCCAAGCACCTGGGCCATCCTCCACTGCACTCCCTGGCCACAGCAGAGGGCTGGCTTGGAAGAGGGACAACCGGGACAGAATCTGGCGCCCCGACCGGGACTAGAACCCGGTGTGCCGGCGCCGCTAGGCGGAGGATTAGCCTAGTGAGCCGCGGCGCTGGCCGAGAGAGAGAGAGTTATAGACAGTGAGAGAGATACAGAGAGAAAGGTCTTCCTTCCAATGGTTCACTCCCCTAATGGCCGCTACAGCCGGCACTGTGCCAATCCAAAGCCAGGAGCCGGGTACTTCCAAGCATTTGGGCCATCCTCCACTGCCCTCCTGGGCCACAGCAGAGAGCTGGATTGGAAGAGGAGCAACTGAAACTAGTACCTGGCACCCCAACCAGGACTAGTACCCGGCACCCCAACTGGGACTAGAACCCAGGGTGCCGGTGTCACAGGCAGAGGATTAGCCAGGTGAGCCATGGTGCCAGCCATCATTTTTAGGTCTTGATAAAGATTTCTTTTTGGTTTATTACTAAACTATTCTAGGGCAATAGATGTTCTATTTTAATACATGTAGGGTGATTTCTTTGCACAACTAGGAAAAATGTCTTCAATATATAAACACAATAGTAAAATGTAATTTATGATCTAAAGATTGTGTGGATGGTTATGTGTGTCTAAAATTTTCATAAAACTGACTCAAATGGAAAATATGTAGTCATCCATTCTATTCATTTAAGAGTAATTCTGATAGAAAATATCCCCTTACCCAAGATACAGTACAATGGAGATTGAAAATTGAAAAACATAAGTATTACACATATTATGAGTTTAAAAGCCTAATATAGTTTCTTTTACCTCAGTTTCATGAAATGAATAAAAGCAATGTATAAGATCAGTCTGACTAGATGAGACAAGGAAAGCTGAATCAGCTTTATTCGAAACCATCAATATCTGTGACCTTGGCACAAATCAATAGAATCTATTCAGCTTGTCTTTGGGAAAATGGAGTTAATTCAACTTCTAATTCAAGTCAATTGATATCTATTGATCCACCACTATGTGCCTGGGATACAATAAGTGGTTAACTTTCGTGTTCTCCAGGAACTCACTATTTAGATGGGAGACCAATTTGTGTAGATCAAACCATAATACAAAGTCAGACTATGAGTGTGATATAAACAGAGCACTAAAGAGAAATAGATGATGATAGAAGGTAGAAGGATATTGGGGGATGAAGAGTTTTGACAGTGGAGTGAAATTTAAATTAGAAAATTAAGGAAGAGTTTGCCTTTATCCTCCCTTAGAAAATGCTCAAAATTAAAATAAAACCACACATCTTCTTTCAAGCTTATCACATACTTCCAATTTCCTAATATGTCAACTACTTCCCTTGGTAGAGAATTAATGAAACATATTGACTTAAAAACACAGCCATCTTATCTTGTATTTATTTGTGAAGACTAGAATCAGAAGTAGATGTTCTCATTTCTCAAACTGGAAATTTGAACCAAAAAGGTAATTCAGTGTAAGATTGAAGAGAATTGTCATTTCTGTTTCTTTTTATCTCTAAAAAGAAATTACTATTTTTGCCTAACTAAAAATGAATTTAATAGCAAAAAAACAAAACCAAACAACAACAAGAAAACAACTAGCATGTCATAGGATACATAAAGGATGATGCATTGGTATATGGAAGGGGCTTAGACTGATTTGTTTGACTTCATATATTAGAACAGGGCCAATGATTTTTTGCCTGGTTTTTGTCTGCTAAAGACAAACTGGTAAGAATGCATAGCTTCAAATTAAAGCTGAGTGGCTTGGGAATGATGTGCTATCAGTTTTCATAGAGGGGAGCAATCACTACCCTTCCAAATAAATTAAGCTCAGGTTTTTTTTTTTTTAATGGACAAACATATACATTTCCTTAAGGAGCAATTTTAGACTGACTCAGATATTCAAGGTAAGAAGCAAAAGAAGCAAGAGAGTTCTGCTCCATTGAGTAGGAGTGAGATGACTTTGGCTCAAACATTAAAAATAAAATGAGCAGCAGCTGAGAGGGAAAAAAGAGCAGAGAATACCAGTTCTTCATCTCCGAACCATTTGGGGATGCTATATATCCTCAAGATATATAAAAAGACAGATTGAAAAGCAAACTGACAAATCTTTTTTTTCCCTTTCCATTATGAATTATGAGCCATCTGTACAGCCAAAATGCCTGAACAAATACAAAGTGTTCTACCATGCAATAGATGAAACGAGATGTATATGGAGCTAGATGTTTATGCAAATTTCTTTGTCAAATAATTGTAAAATACATTTAAATGTGCATTTCTAAAATGTCAAGCATAGGTGTTGATTAACCTCTTCAGTACTTTGATTCTAATTTTGTTTGACATCACAACACTAACCTAGAGGAAATCAGAGAAACTAAACTCTAATTCCAGCCAGATGGTTCTGAGTATCATTTTTCTAGCCATTGATAGTGCAATGCTGAGTTGGACTTTTCTATTAATAGGGATTGGTTAGCCATTACCTGAAATTGGATGACTTCGAAGTTTCTTCCTGTCAACCAAAGGGAAAAGAAGAGGATCATTTCTTTTTTTTTTCTTTTTTTTTTACAGGCAGAGTGGACAGTGAGAGAGAGAGACAGACAGAGAGAAAGGTATTCCTTTGCCGTTGGTTCACCCTCCAGTGGTCACTGCGGCCAGCGCACCGCGCTGATCCGAAGGCAGGAGCCAGGTGCTTATTCTGGTCTCCCACGGGGTGCAGGGCCCAAGCACTTGGGCCATCCTCCACTGCACTCCCTGGCCACAGCAAAGAGCTGGCCTGGAAGAGGGGCAACCGGGACAGAATCCGGCGCCCTGACCAGGACTAGAACCCCGTGTGCCAGCGCCGCTAGGTGGAGGATTAGCCTATTGAGCCGCGGCTCTGGCCGAGGATCATTTCTAATACTTTTGCAAGTCACGGAGAAAAGAGGACTTGAAACATTTGGAATATTATCTCTTGCTCTGTTGGATGACCTTAGATATCAAACTCTTTGTATTTCAACACAGGCTCTGACAGTATTAGTTTGCCTATCACATCTTTCTACGTCCCCAAGTTTCAGCTGTCAGAGTTGGTGGGAGAAATAGACAGTGTTTTATGAGTTTGAACATATTTTGGCTATAAATATTTGATTTTGAGGGATAGTTGAAGGTCCCTTATACCCTTGCCAGAGTGATTCTTTCTGTGTCTTACATTCCAAACCCGTGACCTTACATCATACTTATTTGGTGAGAGTTTCCAGCACAATTGCCTTCAAGTTCCATTCTTCTCACTTACAGTCTCTTTTAATAGAGAAATATGTCTACATCTTGACATGACTTTAGGAGGTAATCATTTTCTTTTTTTTTTTTTTTTTTTTTTGACAGGCCGAGTGGACAGTGAGAGAGACAGAGAGAAAGGTCTTCCTTTGCCGTTGGTTCACCCTCCAATGGCCGCCGCTGCAGCCGGCGCACCGCGCTGATCCTGGCAGGAGCCAGGAGCCAGGTGCTTTTCCTGGTCTCCCATGGGGTGCAGGGCCCAAGCACCTGGGCCATCCTCCACTGCACTCCCTGGCCATAGCAGAGAGCTGGCCTGGAAGAGGGGCAACCGGGACAGAATCCGGCGCCCCAACCGGGACTAGAACCCGGTGTGCTGGCGCCGCTAGGTGGAGGATTAGCCTATTGAGCCACGGCGCCGGCCAGGAGGTAATCATTTTCATTTTTACCTTGACTACTTAAGATTATGATTGACTTTAGAATGGGGTTGTTTCCTATTCCGCGCTTTGTGTGATGCCTTAAACGTATCTATCACTCAACGAATATGTTGTCAAGAGACATGAGGTAAGTGTTGGAGGAATTTGGGAAGAACATTGTTTTGTCAAACTGATCTTATTTATTTCTCTTTCTTTTTTTCCATAGATTATTCCACAGGTCAGTCAGATGATGCCTTGGAGATAATACATATAATTTTAATGAACTGACATGTGATATCCATAAAAATTTGAGCTTAGTGATGGTATAACTAGGTAGATATACAGCTGGTTGAACAATTAGACTCTTAATCTATTGATCAGTGGCTCAAAGGAAGTCTTACAGGGAAGCATATAGAACGCTGGTCTGGAACTTTCTTTTTTAAGATTTTTTTTTTTAATTTTAAAGTCAGAAGGAGAGAGAGAGAGAGGAGAGAGAGAGAGAGAAAGGAGAGAAAGAGGGAATCCTTAAATGGCTGCAAGGGCCAAGGATGGGCCAGGCTGAAGCCAGGAGCCTGGAACTCCATTTGGGTCGTCCACATGAGTGGTAGGATTGCAAGTACCTGGCTCATCTTCCATTGCTTTCCCAGGCATGTCAGTAGGGAGGTTGAACTGGTGCAGCTTAATCTGCTGCACCACAATACTGTCCCCTCTGGAAATTTTCAGTTAGGGTTACATAGTAAGAATAGTTTTCCAAAGGCTTGTTTGTATCCTAATTAAAAATCAGATAGTAATATATCATTAAAATACAAATCCAAATAAGCTCTTGACCTAGCAGCTAAGATACCACTTGGGATGCCTACATCCAATATCAGTGCCTGGGTTTGAGTTCTGGCGGTTCTCTGTATTCTTCTTGCTGATGTGTACACTGGGAAGCAATGGTGATGGATCCAATATCTGGGTTTCTGCCAGCTGTCGCTCCCCGTCTTCGTGGAGGAACTGTGGGGAGCAATCCGGACTAGACTAAGTTACTCGAATTAAGACTTATTCTATGCATCTGCTCTCCCACAATGTGGCGTTGGGAGAGAAGTAAACAGCTTCCGCACAGCTGCCTCCAGTTCAACTGATAAACTGTAGGACTTGCTCCTGATTGGAGGAGAGCAGCGTACTCGGCGTGTGGGCAGCCGAGTTAGGATTGGCGGAGGAGGACTATAAAGGAGGAGAGAGACGGCATGCACCAGGAACATCTATGGGGAACATCTAAGGGAACCCGTGCAGCCCCCGAGAGAACCGGCCGGCGGTGTGCCGCTCCCCTGCGGAAGTGGGGAATGCGGCCAGGGGGAACTGCCCTTCCACGGAGGTGGAAGGGATAGTAGCCAACCCGGGAAGAACCAGCAGCAAACCCGGGGAGGGCCGAGCAGACGAAAAGAACAGCGCAGGGTCCTGTGTTGCTCCTCCACGAAGAGGGGGAGCGACAGGAACGACACAGGACCCTGCGCTGTTCTTTTGTCTGCTCGGTCCTCCGGGTCTGCTGCTGGTTCTTCCCCGGTTGGCTACCGTCCCTTCCACCTCCGTGGAAGGGCGGTTCCCCCTAGCCACTTTCCCCACTTCCGCAGGGGAGCGGCACACCGCCGGCCGGCTCTCTCGGGGGCTGCACAGGTGTTCCTTCAGGTAGATGTTCCTGGTGCATGTTGTCTCTCTCCTCCTTTATAGTCCTCTTCCACCAATCCCAACTCTGCTACCCACACACCGAGTACGCTGCTCTTCTCCAATCAGGAGCAGGTCCTATAGTTTATTGGTTGAACTGGAGGCAGCTGTGTAGAAGCTGTTACTCCCTTCTCAGCACCATATTGTGGGAGAGCAGATGCATAGAATAAGTCTTAATTCCAGCAACTTAGTCTAGTCCAATTTGCTCCCAGTTGCTCCCCACAGCCAGCCACATAGGAGACCCAGATTGAGTTTCTGGCTTCTGGGTTTGTTTGGCCCAGCCCCAGCCGTTGCAAGCTCTTAGGAGACTGAATGAATGGATAAGAGACCTGCTTTTCTCTCTGTCTCTCTACCTTTAACATAAATGAAATAAATTTTAAAATACAAATTCAAGTGATCTTTTTAAATGCACTTGTATAGTCATTTCTTCATGTGAAATAAAAGTGGTAACTTTATAAAATATTTTTTAAGTCAGTGTGTGCCTTCCCTCTCCTTAGTCACTGTTCAAACTATTTCACTGGCATGGCATTAATGGGAAAATCATTAAAGACACAAAAACAACAGTGAAACACAGAAACAACTGAATGGTAACTCAGATTCAAATTAGAGGCTTTGGGGTGTGGTGAAGAGGCTGGTGAAAGAATGAACTGGCCAGAAAGAACTAATACAAGGGGTCTTCAACAGAACATGAGCAACCCATAGACAAATATTCTATATCAAAATAAACTTATCTTTTAGTTCCATTTTCCCGCAAACTTTTGGAAGTATCTTCATATACACGTTTCTTTCCATGTAGCTCTTATCTTTTCATTCTTCTTAGACAGTTAAGTCAAATGATGCTAAAGACACATTAAACCATGTTAACATCCATCAAGAAAGTAATTATCTCTAAGGACAGTGATAACTGGAAAGAAGATGAGATGGTCTTATGCACTGTTGAAAACGTTCTACATTTTGGATTGGGCAGTGGGTACATGCGTTCATATATATTTTGCAAAAACCAATTGAATAGTCTAGTAGTACACAGTACTATAGTTATTCCTCATTTTTAAAATGGAAGGAAACATAATAAAAGTCATTAGGCAGAATAATCAAATAAGCAGACATGAGGCCAATTTGACAAAAGGAGATTGAGCTAAGTAGACAGTAAATGGAAAGAACTGTTGGGGGTTCTATTTCTGAGTACTTGGTCTTGAACTTCATTGGCTTGAGCTAATTGATGGCTACAGGGGTTGGGGAGGATCCTTTGGAAAGCATCCTATGAATCCTATGGAAGAACAGTCTACTACCATCTCAACTTTGGCAAGAGAGGGGCAAAAAATATCTTCCCAGAGATTCAATGATTTTTGGTTTGAAATTGAACTATGTCTCAAGAATTCAAGGTCTGAAAGAGAAAAGAAGAGGCCATGTGAAGAGGTTCCTGTTGAGACAGCTCCTTGGTATATGCAAGGATAGCCTATGCTGGTGGGCCACAGAGGCCTTTCTGCCTAGGTTTGTCTACTGCCCTCCAGGAGCCTGTAGATTTGTTTCTCTAGGCTGGCACTAGCAGAAAACAAATATTTAATAAAAAGGTTTTTGAATGGGTGAAGAATGGATGACCCTCCCTTGATGAAATTATTTTGAAAATAAAATTTTGTTATTTTATTTTTTATTGCAAGATCATTTAAAAATTGTGATCATTTTATGTTAATACATTGTATTTCCTCACTACAACATGCCTTTAATGACAGATGTACCAACTCAACATGTTTTATTGGCAGGTGTGTGTATGTGCGTATGTAAGACATACTGCATTAAATTTACACAAAGTCATAAGCTGTATCCCAATTTCAGAAATACTAAAAACAAAAAAGAGAAAACCAATGCATATTAGAAATGAAGGACTGAACATGCATTTGTCCTTGACCCTCTGTGCTCCATGAAGACTTCCATTGCACATGCATGACCCACTGTTCTGACACATCCCCAACTGGCCCCAGCATCAGTGGTTGATGTCTTGATTCCTGCAGACTCCATGGGAATATCCAGGAGATTAAAACCTCAAGGAAAAGCAGGTTTGACACATACTTGTTCTGTACAATTTACAGGAAAGAGAATGCAGTCCCAGATCTTACACCTTAAAAAAAAAAAAAAAAAAGACTACAACTGGGAAGGAAAGAAACACTTGGAAGTCCCCTCCTCTATGGTTTCATTCTTGGCAAGATGATTCCATGATTATTGTCATTTGCTTGAATGTCATGTTTTCCTGCACATGCGCTTCCAGTAAAAGCTCGCACAATCTAAACAGTGTTGACTTCACCTTTCTTGTCCTTACACAGAGCCCCCATTGTGAATTTACTCTTCTCTGTTTTTACTGGAGACTTGTATCTTCTTAATTAGTCCAGCTTCCTCAGGCCTTGGCTTTCTATTCTGAGAATTAATGATTGTATTTTCTAGCAATAATATACTATTATGTAATTATATAAGACATATAATTACAATGTGTGAATATAGAACTGCTTTATAATTCTCAAAGTATCTTCAAACGTCATTTTATTTAGCATGGGCCAAGCAGTTGGTTTAAATTCTATTTTAAAGGTGAATAAATAGGGCACATTACTGATTAAATGCTTGTCCCAAGTCCTACAACTATCAAATGCCAACTGAGGAACTAGAGCTGAGGTACAGCAAGTGTTAGCAAGTGTTCAAGCATATTATTCCATTCTTGCTTGTGATATTCCTTTCTTTATTTGAAATGAGGAGATAGAGAGGGGTGGGGAAGAGAGAGAGAGAGAGAGAGAGAGAGAGGGAGATCCCACCTACAAGTTAACTCCCCCAGATGCCCACAATGTACATCTAGGACTGGAATGGGGAAAGCTGGGAGTTGTCTCCAAGACATCATGGCAATCTCCCAGCTAAAATCAGGCACCAGAACCAGGAATTGAACCCACACACTCTGGTATGAGACTCAGGTACCTCAACTGCCAGGCTAAATACCTGCTCCTGTGATGAATTTTTAAAGGAACTAATTATGTGAGACAAATGTATCTGTTCCTTCTGATGGTGAATAACTTATTATATAGCGTAAATCGTAACGAACAGGTCTGTTCTCTCTGCTGCTCTCTGTCTCTGTTTCCTCCTCTTCTCTGAGCTTTCCACTCCCATTTCCTTCTTTCTGGGAGCCCCTACCTGCTTGAAGAGGTGTGATACAAACGATGCAGCAAACCTGCCTCAGTTACCTTTTTGCTGTTTAATTTCTCTCACTCATGTTGGAGTGGTTGGATACTGTTCTCAAAATTTACCTTCAGTTCCTTTTCACATATTCTTGGTTTAAAATGCAGTTCAGTATCTGTTTCTCATAGGGGCTGTCTGAACAGCACCGGCCAACACTGGACCGTGCTTCCATGAGTGCAGAGGATAAGAATCCTCTCCTTTGGTGTTCAGGGTTCTCCTGCAGTGATCTGATCTGCTCTGCTTGCATTGCTTCCTATGGCAGGCAATGGTATCACCCGGTTAGGCAAGTCACAGAGATATCATGAATCAATCTGTACACATGCAATCTGTTACCAGTTCTTGTCACTTTCCCTCTAATCATCTCTTAAGTCAGGCAATCTAACGGGGCACTTTTCTCACTCAAGCCACCACCTTTTTTTTTCCCAAGACAGTTGCCATGGTGATCCAGCATTTTTTCTTATGTCCACACTTTCTGGCCACGTCAATCCTAAAGAACCCCATTGAAACTACTCCAATATTTCCCTTTGCTTCTGAGATAAAGATCCCTACTCTATCTGGCCCCTTCAGACTCCATTGGAATCATCCCATCACTCCACCTTCTGTCTTCTCATAGTCCCATCTCCCTGATTTCTTTCAGTTCCTCAAACAAGCCTGCTCCCTCCCAATACACATGCTACTTCCTGTGTCTGGAGAGTTCCCGCTGTCACCTAAACATTGCTCTTCTTTCAGAGCTCTGGTCACACATGTCCCTTTCCTACAAGCTTTCTCTGACTGCTCCAACACGTCTGCTCCCTCATCATAGCAGAACACACTTTTCCTTGCAGCACTCACCGCTGTAGCCAGTCAATTTTTACTTGGGCTAATTGTTGAATAAAGAGCTGAAAAGGAGGAGATTAACAGTGAGTCTAGAACTTCTTCTTTCCTACTTGAAAACACCCAAGGTGGTTTCCCCTTTAACCCCAGACATGTTTCCTGGCAAATATTGCCTCCTAAAACCTATCAGCTGCCAGTGACTAGCCCAGGATTGCTATTAGCATAGTATACTGGTCTGTTTGTCCTAGTTGTTGTCACTGTGTTTTGTACTTTACAGATTCATGAACTGCGGTAGCGCTGATGAATGCAAGCTCATTACCTGGATAGCACTGGACTGTGAGATGATGATGTACAAATTGGGAGACCACAGCGCTCAGAGGCTTTCCTATGGTAACTCAAGCCATACATGGTGAGGACCATTCACTCTGAGACCAAAACACAACATAGTGTGAAAAACGGGATGTGTGCTTAAGTGTGCTGTGGCAAATAATACTGATGTGCTTTCTATTCATATGTAAAGCTTGATGTTGCATAATATTTATGTCTCATACACTTTTCTTTTTTAAAAAAAGATTTATTTCTTTATTTGAAAGCCAGAGTTACACAGAGAGAGGAGAGGAAAAGGGGAGAGAGAGAGAGAGAGAGAGAGAGAGGTCTTCCATCCTCTGGTTCACTCTCCAATTGGCCACAATGGCCGGAGCTGTGCTGATCCAAAGCCAGGAGCCAGGAGCTTCTTCTGGGTCTCCCATGTGGGTGCAGGGGCCCAATAACTTGGGCCATCTGCTACTGCTTTCCCAGGCCATAGTGGAGAGCTGGATCGGAAGTGGAACAGCTGGGACTTAAACGGGCGACCATATGGGATGCCACTGCTTCAGGCCAGGGCGTTAACCTGCTGTGCCACAGCTCTGTTCCCATATACTTTTAAAAGTACTCGCCTGTAAAAGGAATACCTCTATTCTTCTTAACATTTCATGAACTCCATGAAAGCAGGGAGCTAACTGTTTTACTTGAGTTAATTTTCTACTTTTTGATCTAATATTCAGCACATAATGGGAACTTAGGAAATATTTGTGTGGTAGAAATCACCAGAGCTAACCACACTCTGTTCTTCTTTGCTTCCTACACACATGGGAAAATTATCCAACTTCCCACACAATTAGATTGGGGCCTGTGGTTAATTTTGCCCAGAAGATCTTGAGAGGAAGTAACATCCACAACTTTAGAGTAAAGGCTGTGAATATCAGATGTAAAATTTCCACATCATTTTTCTATTCTATGGAAAATGCTAAAACCTGTGTTGAAATAAGTGTAGGAAAAGATGACAGAGCTGCTCTGATTTCCAGATTCCTGACTAATATGTGGAGCACAACTTCCAACAATCCATGTTGGATGTATACCATGGGCCAGAAATACTGATCAGGTTTGTGAAGATCCTGGTGTTTTGGAGTCAGATTGTTACCTAGCTGTATCACGGCCTATGTTGTCTAGTACATGAATGAGCACTGGGCAGGCAAGATTGTGCATAAATTCCTTCTGGAGTAAGTACACTCACTTCCTCTCTTCCCATGTCTCTTTCTTCCTCTCCTTTCATTCTCAAAACACAAATTAGTAAGGAGTAAGTGACTAAGTTAGAGGGGTACAAAGTCAATTGACACTAAAGAAACAACTCATCTAAATGCAACTGACTCAATGAATTAAGCTAATATCATAATATATTGAGACAGCATCATATGTGCCAGGCCCTCTGATGAGTATTCAAGATTCATTCATGATGAATACCTGTTTCTTGTCCACAAAGTGATCATACAACAAACTAAGAGCAGTAGAAAACAGACTAGGCTAGAGTAAAAAGATAAGGCAGAAAAAAACATCAATTCTTATTTATGGAAGGGATTTTGTATGAACTTCATAGATATGGAAACAGTCAAATTGGACCTTTTTAAATTTTTAAATTTTTTAAAATTTTATTTAAGGGATAAAAATTTCATGTATTTCTTATATACAGAATTAGGAACATAATGATACTTCCCACCCTTCCCCTCCACCCATGCTCTCACACTTCTTCCTCCTTCCTCTCCTATTCTCACTCATAATTTTTACAAGAATCTATTTTCAATTTACTTTGTGCTCATGAGATTAACCCTATACTAAGTAAAGGGTTCAGCAAACAATATGAAGGAAAAATTACTGGTACTCAATAGTAGAGACAAGGTCCATAAACAATCAGCACCACCCTAATTCCTAAACCAAAGAAAGATACAACAGAGTAAGAGAATATAGATCAATATCCCTGATGAACATAGAAGCAAAAATCTTCAACAAAATGCTGGCTAACTGAATCCAACAATATATCAGAAAGATCATTCACCTGGACCAAGTGGTATCTATTCCTGGTATGCAGGGATGGTTCAACATTCACAAATCAATAAATGTGATATATCATGTTAACAAACTGAAGAACAAAAACCATATGATTATCTCAATGGATGCAAAGAAAGCATTTGATGAACTATAATATTCTTTCATGTTGAAAACCTTAAGCAAATTATGTATAGAAGGAACATTCCTCAATACAATCAAGGCAATTTATGACAAACCCACAGCCAGCATCTTATTGAATGGGGAAAAGTTGGAAGAATTCCCACAATGATCTGGAACCAGACAAATTAGAATCTTGGAAGCATGAAGGGATCCATCAAACCCAGGAGAAAAAAGGGCCAATTGTGGCATAAATATTCATGATGTATTTGGATACAGAGTTCAGTATGTGTGGTTTTCTGGCTGAGGTGAGGATTTGGAAATTAATATAGGCTATTAATTTTCCCTATCCTATTCCCAACCTCAAGCCTTAGTGTCACCTTTTCTTTTTATTTTTTTCTAGCTTTTTAGCTTCAGAAAAAGTTCTAGTGCTTTCAAATGGTTTCTTCTTGTATATCATAATAGGTTTCATTAAAGTTATAAAGAAGCTAATTGATTCCTCAAAGAGAGAAGAAAGCAGAGATAACCAATCAATCTACCACTTATTTCATACGCTATGCTTAGTGAAATAAGCCAGACTCCAAAAGACAAATATCATATATTTTATCTGATATGTGGTAATTAATATAGAAGACAAAAAATATAAGGATTAAACTCACATCTTATGATTTTTTTTTTTTTACTCCTCATCTATAATCCTGTGGAAGAGTGTCTTTCTACTTTTTACTTGTTGACTGTTATGGCTTGTGATGCATTAATCCTGTGATTAGAAAGTAAATTAAAATTATGTTATTGAAAAAATTTTAAAAAAAGAAAGGAAGGAAAGAGGGAGATTGAGAGAAGGAGGGAAGGTGGAAAGTATGATTATCTTCTTAGGATTGTATCTATGAAATACGTGAAATCTATTCTCTTTACATTAGTAAAAATTAAGACAAACCACCAAGTCTTCTCTTTATCTCTAATGCTTTAGTTCAGTGATGCACCCCTGGAATAGGCACCCCTCCTTTCCAACTGCATTTATTCTATGCATTCCATGAGCCTCTCAACTTTGCACTTCTGTTGCCCTCCTCTATTTTCTTTTCAGTTCTTTGGGTACAGATTTCCCCTTCCCTGGAGTTCTCTATTTTAAAGGTCAGAACTTCCAGGTTGGCTATTAGGTGGCAGTTGCTCACGTCTCTATGCCATTTCAGGGATGTATTAGAGGGAAGTCTGATCACCGTGCCCTGAGGAAAAGTTAAGTCAGGGTAAGAGTTCTTCATTTAACTAAAAAAAAATTCATACTTCCTTCCTTGTCTGTGGTCTTACAAGATACTCAATCACATCTTTTCTTGAGGTTCTCAAAAATGTGGTACATGTAGTAATCATTTCAGCATTTTTGTTAAAAATTATCATTTTGAGATCTCTATGCAAAAATTCTGATTCTGTATGGTAATACAAGCCCCAGGGACTTGTGTTTTAAATAGCACTCTGAGTGCTCTGGTACTTATTGTTCTCAAACCACACTTTTGAAAAACATTACTATTTGCAATAGTTGTGAAAGATCTTCTAATGTGAACCTTTTTCCAATTACGTCAGTGATTCTCAATCCTGGCTATGTATCAGAACCGCATGGGGGTGCTTTTAAAACACCATCAATGTACCAGTCACACCACAGACCTATTGTATCTGATTGTCTGGAAGAAGATTGATATGCAATATGAATTTATGTTCTGCAACTGTGGCACAGTCCTTACATTCACAGAGGTCTCTGACTTACTGTGGCCATTCCAAGAAACTGGTAAATAAGCCCTGTGGAGCCAACAGACCCTTCACTTAGAACCTTGATACAGAGTTAATATAGAATAAGGCTATATAAGTACCAATTTTTAAAACTTGTGCACATGGAAGGCAGAGTCTTGTTAATATACTGACTTGATGAATCTTGTGGTTTCCAATTTTAACTCCATCCCTCCTATCCATTTGAGAACAATACATACCAGAGTGCTCAGAGTGCTATTTAAGGTGGGTAGGGACTGAGGAGTCTTGACTTCTCAAAAAAGCCCCCAGCTCTCAGACAGAACTGATGCAGGGCTATCTCTACTCCTTAGTTGGAACAAAATAAAAAGCCATAGTTAGGAGAACCCACAGTGAATATAAAATGGCATCCAATCCTCTAGTTAGCTTCATGTCATTGTGTTTTGTGAGAAGAGAAGACAAAGAGAGTAGAAATAGTGAGGTTTGCTTGGTTGTTTTGACATTTTGTGTGTGGACGAGTATATGGAAAGCTCCTATTCATGAGTGAAGTTACCTTGAAAGGTAGGCTGTGTTCCTGTCTCTCGGGATTGGAGCTCATGGACACTAGTGAACAGAAAGACTTTTTTTTTGCCAAGGGAAGGATAGCCAAATGGTTGCTGCACTGTCAGCTTACCTGGACAGAGGCCACCGCCTGTGGAAATTTCTGCTGTTCCCCAGCAGCTAGATTCTAGCTTCAATAAGAAGCACACAGAAAATTACCACCCACCTAATGATCCTTGGCAAAGTGAAAGAGAATGAATTGAGAGGATCTGTTAAACCAGACTCCTAATATGGTGCACCTGCTGGACACAGGATCATGTAAGTAATAGAAATCATTTAATAAAACAAACACTTGCAGACTTACAATAAGGCTACATTCTGAAAATCCCATTGTAAGTTGAAAATATTCTTAAGTCAAAGATGTATTTAATACACCAGACCTAATGAACATCATTGCTTAGCCCAGACTATCTTAAACATGGCAAGAACACTTACGTTAGTAAAACCATCCAACACAAAGCACATTTTATAATAAAATATTGACTGTCTCATGTAGTTTAATAAATTTTGTCCAAAAGCAAAAATTAGAGGGTAGTGGGCTGCATTTGCACTAGTGAAAATCCAGAAAACATTTTAAGTAAGTATGATCTATACTCAAGTATAGCCCAAAATGATTATACTTCAATAACACCACCTTCAAGTTTAAAAGTTCACCATGTCAATAGAAAGAAAAAATGTTCGCTGTTGATTGGTGAATTAGTAGCATAAAGAAAAAGTGGAGCCCAATTAGTAGGATTTACCCAAGATCATGTCAGGAATTATAAGAAAAAAATCTCACCCCCAAGCAACATAAACAATGCCAAATTTCAAATATGTAGATAAAATATTAAAAGCTTTCACATGAAAAAAAAAAAAAGAGTACATTATGAAAGTGGGCTTGTCAAAGTGGAACTGGGCTTCTCTTCTCCCATATTGGACCACAATAGAATAGAATGTGCACAATAGAATAGCATCATAGCAGAGTAACATCCACAGGAGAATACTATCACAAGTAACATCTACAACAGAATAGCATCACAGTAGAGCAATATTCAGGAGATCTCAACACTGTATCCACATCAGAACCAGCTGGGTAACTTTAGAAAATGCTGACATTGGGCTTCATCCTAAATGAATTAAGTCAGAATCCCTGGGGCTGAAGTTAAGGATCAGTATTTTTAGCTCCCCAGGTGTTTCTAATGAGAAGATCAAGCTGAAATTTTATCTTTAGACCGTGAGGAAATGGAGGACAACTCCAAAGTCCTAAGTCTATTGAAGCTGGCATCTATACCCAAAGTGAAATGCAGATTATTTATAGACACACATGTTGTTAGAAAACATATTTGCCCAATAGGAGGACAATGAAAAGGAAATTAGAACAGTCAAGATGGAAAAGCACAATGCATAGATACAAAAAGCAATGGTAACCAAGCAGCCCTAGAATATCTACTTACATCTGGAGGTCCAATGATGAGGACAGCAATTGAAGGCTGGATGGGAATTTACAGTAAGAAACTAAAAATCAAGGGTAAATAGTATGTTTCATATCCAAAAAATAGTTTGGAAATGGAAGAGTAAAGTTGCTTTGGTAAAATTTAAAACTTGAGTAAGACTTATGATGAGAAAAGAGAAAAAAAAAGAATTCCAAAGATTTCCTGGAAGTAAAAGAAAAAAAATGTGTGTGTGTGCTGGTGGGGAAGTTAGGGAAAGAGAAGGGGCAGCTGCAACATTCAAAGGTTAATCATATGAATGAAACATCTCAGCGGAACAGCGAATTTTGATGGATGAAATGGTGCCTTGTTTCCATAGATGAGGAGTCTTCAAAAAGCCCATGGAAATGCATATACTGAAAAACTACACATGGACTTCAAACAGGTTTTGCTGCAAGCTTTTTGTTCCATTTCCACAAACTTTTTTAAAAAAATATTTATTTATTAATTTGAAAGGCAGAATTACACAGAGGCAGAGAGAGAGAGAGAGAGCGAGAGAGAGAGAGTCTTCCAACCACGGGTCACTCCCCAGATGGCTGCAATGGCCGGAGCCAATTCTCAACTATCTCCTATACAATCAGTGAAACTTAAGGATAGGTGTTTCAGGTTGTTTACACAGGTGACCACCAGGGAAGTGATGTTGAGGGCAAGTTGCAGGGAGAAAGATGAGGTGTGTTCAGTAAGGACTGAAAAAGTAGGTATTGCCCTAAAATCCTTCAGCATCTTATATGCTTGTCTTTTTAAACTATTTATAGATGTGCTAGTGTGTGTGTTTTTATATTTTCAGAATTTTGAGAAAGGTCTCAAGTCAAAAATAGATTATAATAGTTTGTAATGGCATTCTACTCTTTCTAATTTGATTCTACTGTTGTGGCTCTATTTGATGAAATAAAAATAACTAAATGTATACAGTCATGGGAATGTATTTTTTATTGTTATTAAGAGGCATCATGCAGGAGCAGAACATGCAAGACTGAAAAACACTAACATTGATTGGCTCAGGAAAACAAAGAGATACAAAGAGATAAAAATAGAAATATTTTCCTTTGATATCCTCGTAGCATCTTTCACTTCCTCCAAGGGGCTTGTCTTGTAATCATATGAATAATTTTTAGACAGTCAGTGGAGGTGGTTGAGGGGGCTCACCCATTAAATGCCATCCTGGTAGGTAGGAGGATCAGCTGCTGAATATCAAGAAGAAAAGGGTAGACTTGGGGATGTGAGTGGAATGGGAAAATCGGAAATAACAGGAGAGGGATTTCTAAAATGAAGCAAACTAGAATTACCAAATTAATTTCAAAAGTGAAAGAACTAATATGAAGATGAATAGGAGCCAGGAGAGAGCTGACCTCCTTGGGAAGAAGGGTTGAATTTAAGCCAACCAAGTGTGATGGTGAACTTCTGAGTCCGATTGACCAGGGTTAGGATTTTGGCTTTGCCCTTAATAACTATATTACATAACATAAATTACTCAAATCCTTGAGTTTTAAGGTCTGTAATGTCTAAAATATCTGCTTTTCAGAATTTTTGCAAGCAATGAGGGATATAGCTTACATAAAGCAATTAGTACAGCCTTGAGCATATGATAAGTGCTAAACATGTTAACTTCTTATTTACTTTTGGATATATTTAGGATTATTCATTTAGCCAATTGAATTCATTTACTTAGAAGTCTCATTTTCCTCCCTTGATTATAATGAGTAATGAATTCTTACACCAGAGTCTAATATCACTGCAACATTTTTGAAATCAAAGTCACGCACAAGAAAAATTATTTCTGAAATAAGGAAAATGAGTTCACATCACTTCATGTACTTGATTTCAAATTAAAAGTTCAAATGGATAGTGCAACATTTTTCATCTAGTCTCCCACTTTCAGAAAACAATTCATTTGAATTAATTTTAGAGTGTGAGTTTTAAATTCATACAGACAGGACTCTGAAAATAAAAGTTGAATTTTTTCCAGACTCTGAAGATAGTCGTATTTATTTATTTATTATCCTCAGAGCCTATGGAGCTAAACTTGAGCTGGAATAAAAGGCCCAAATATTGTGTTCCAGTTTATCTTTGTATTAGTTTTCTATGACCATGTAACAATTTACCAGGAACTTAGTGGCTTAAAACAATACCCATTTACGATTTCATACTTCTGCTCAGGAGTCTGGTCATGGAGTAGCTGGATTGTGTTAGGGGCTCACAGAACAGTGAGCTGGGAACTGCTTTCAGTGTGGAGCTCAGAGTCCAGTTTCGGGCACTTCTGTGTCTTTGGCAGAGGTTGAGGGCCTCCCTTCTTTGCTAGCCATTGGCTGGGTGCTGTTCTCAGCAAATGGAGGCAGCCCTTAGGTTTCTAACTCGAGGCCGGTCCTCTCTCTACATGGAGATTAGCGTCTTTGGGGTCAGCATGAGAATTGTTCTCATGCTTTGTGTTTCTTCCTTCAGAAAGGGTGCATTGTCTCCTAAAGACTCACCTGACTGTGCCAGAACCCAGGATATTCTCCGTAGGTGTGCGCTGTATTCATTTGTCATGTAACTTGAGGATCACAGGTGTGAGTTCCAGTATGTTCAGAGCGCCCCCTATTGTCAGGGTGAAGAGACGTTATAAGAAAATACACACCAGGCTGTAGGACACTTGGTGCCTTCAGAATTCTGCCTGCCAAGATCAGATCCAGGTTAGCATCGTATTCCCATTGTTGTTGTTGTTTTTTAAAGCAAGGTGTAATTGTATTGTGCAAAAGATCATATTGAATACATGTGATTATATTTTACTTCTATTTTTGAAAGATTTGTTATTTTTGTTTTTTTGAAAGGCAGACTGGGGGGATAGAAGAAATTGAAAGAAAGTGGGTGAGAAAGTGAGAAGGGGAGGGAAAGAGGGAGAGAGGAGAGAGAGAGAGGAGAGATCTTCCATCTGCTGGTTCACTCTCCAAATGGCCATCACTTCATGCCAGGCTGAAGATCCAGACACACAATCCTGGTCTCCATTTGAATGGCATGGGCTCAAGTACTTGGGCCATCATCTACTGCCTTCCCAGACACATTAGCAGGAAGCTGTATCTGAAGCCAAGCAGCCTGGGCTTGAACCAGCACTGTGCTATGGATGCCAGCCTTGCAAGCAACAGCTTAACCTGCTGTGCCACAGTGCTGGCCCCTATATTTTACATCTGTCATCTTTTGTCATTTTACTCATTCACAACTGAAACCGTATTTTTTCTGTTCTTTTAATACTGACATAGAAACAATCTTCTAAATGTTTAATCCATACACAATTTAGAGGAAGACAAAACTGTCTAAAGACCTTATTACTTCTAGTCATGATTCTCTTGTTTCACTACAGAGTACTTAAGTACAGCCCAATTGTTCCCATTTAGTTTCCAGTCATAAATTGGAGTTGGTGTGTATGACATAAATTAAAAGTTTAAAATTCCATATCTAGACATCTGGAAAAACATAGACACTATCTTATTAAGTAAGTAGTGCATATGTGAAAAAATCTTTTCAATTTGTAGTATTTTTAGTTATTGCAATAATAGGGTTTCTCTTTTAATGTTTCTGTGTAATTTAGATTAGTTTACCTGTAATTCTTTCAACACTATTGTTCATCCAGAATTTAACATTTATAATACTATCAGAAAGAATGGCTATAATATGTATTAAAATTAAAATGTATTAGGAAAAAGGTTAGAAATATTACTGAAATATCAAATGATCCTAAATAATACCCTGAACCCCATTATCTGTTCATAATATACCTGCAAAATATAGTGGTTTTTTTTCTTCTAAAAATCAACTCTGGTACCATTCATAGAGAAAAAATCAGGTAATAGACTCTCCCTTTGAGTTTACTTCCAAAGAGAATATCTTTCCTTTTTTAATAGTTATAATTCTTGGAGAATAGTGCTGTTTATGCTGGGTTGTTTTCCATGAGTATGTCCTAATAAATTAACCTACTACCCCCTCAGAAAACATACCTGGAGACAAGGGCTTGCATGGTGTTCATTTTGCTCAGAGACTCAAATGAGCTGGAAGGAAGGAGTAGAAAGTAGAACAGGAGAGGAGGGAAAACCAGCCCAGGAATGTATTGCTGAGCACATGGATCACAAACGTGGACAACTGGCCATCAATCATACCACAGACCATTTATGGATCTGTTTATGGATCTTGGAATTGCCTGCCCATGGAGCAAAGGACTGTTTGTCAACTAGCTCTCATCTGCTATATGCCAGTTGCTTTAGAGTGTCTAATTCTTTGCCTTTTCTCATTTATGTATTCTGTGTTGGGATAGCTGAGGAAGTCTAGCACACAACCCTGTGATGGTGGTAGAAAATCCCTGGGCAGAAAGGGAGGAAAACCCAGCTGGACACAGATGCACAGAGTTATACTCCTTGTGTTTGCTTATTCAGTAGCTGCTGGCGTAAACACTGGGCTGAGGGAGTGTGGTGTAACCGGTGAGAGGTGTCTGATTGGGCACAGTACACTACCAGGGCCTTCACAAGCTTCTCACTGTCTACATCAAGTCCAGGCTCTCAGAGTCTTCAAGTTGGAGACTGGTATAAACTTTCCAAAAGAATCAATCCATGTACCAGCTACAAGCCTCTGGGCTGTAAATGGTCCCAATACCATAGTTAATCTTCATCACCTCCATCTACCATGCTTTCAGTACTTTCTTGCATCTGGAAGGCTTGCCAAGAGGGCAACCTGTTATTACCCAGCTAAGCAGCTGGAGCCTCTGATTGCTTTATTCTTCTTGGGTTAAGAATGCCATAATTAGCCACTTATAGTAAACATACAATAAAATAAAGTCTTCATGTATATAGATGTACTCATTCCTGGCTCTATTGCATATTAGTCAATTCCTTAAGGGTAATTCAAGTCAAAGTTGATCATCTCTGACAATATGTTGATTTTTAGGGGATGGGGGGGCTACCTGTCCACCAGCTAGAGGTTTAGACTCAGGGCAATCCTTACCCCCTTCCTGGTAGAAGCATTTCCCATGGAATTAGCGTTTCACTTCATAAGCCCAAGATTTCAGAGATGCAAGTGTGGCACTGGGAGTGACATTACAAGGGGTCACTCCTACTTTGACCCTATTTCCAGGAACCACGTATTCCAGCTGGTAGACACAGCGTCTGGTACACCAGTAGTGATTTGGTGAGAAGATAGCTTCCACAGGTATTGTCTCTACAGTTGGTGTTGTCTTATTTGATATTTAATAAGCTTTTTTTAAATTTTTTTTATTTTTTTATTTTTGACAGGCAGAGTGGACAGTGAGAGAGAGAGAGAGAGAGAGAGGGAAAGGTCTTCCTTTGCCGTTGGTTCACCCTCCAATGGCCGCCGCGGCCGCCGCGCTGCGGCCAGCGCACCGCACTGATCCGATGGCAGGAGCCAGATACTTCTCCTGGTCTCCCATGGGGTGCAGGGCCCAAGCACTTGGGCCATCCTCCACTGCCCTCCTGGGCCACAGCAGAGAGCTGGCCTGGAAGAAGGGCAACCGGGACAGAATCCGGCGCCCTGACCGGGACTAGAACCCGGTGTGCCAGCACCGCAAGGTGGAGGATTAGCCTAGTGAGCCGCGGCACCGGCGGTATTTAATAAGCTTTTCATTGTCTAATTAGACCAGATTCAGAGTAAATATGTGAGAACCTTTGATCATGTGTCCAGTTTTACAACTGAATTTTAGCTGCTGATGTTGAGTCACCTATAATTTCTCTATATATCAGGTAAAGCATAACATTTTACTAGATAAATGTTTATGCAATGCATTTAATATTTATTCAATACAATTTTAGTGAATGTTCTCTATGTGCCAACAAATGCAATCTCATGGGTGGTGACATGGCAGTGAGTCATGGCACACTGATGGGACATAATCTGAATACAGAGGCAAGAGCTTCACAGATGTGGTTAGATGAAGGTTTGCAGAGTGGATGATTTTGTTTCTGTAAGTGGGTGTGATGCCCGTATAATTCTTTAGTTTGCATATAGAGGCGAAGCTTTCAGTTATAAAGAGCAGCTCATTAGACTGATGGTCTTCAAATTTTGTTTACAGCTATCCAAACAACATTATCTCTTTAAGAATTTCTCAAGCGGTGGGAATATGGCAGAGCAGTAAAGATTCACATGAGAGGCCCACATCCCACATCTGAGTGCCTGGGTTCAAGCCTTGGCTTTGCTCTCCATTGCTGCTTCCTGACAACGCACACCCTGGCAGGCAGCAGGTGATGGCTCAAGTAGTTGGGAGTTAGGTCGTTGACACCGACATGGGAAACCTGGATTGCCTTCAACCTAGCTTAGTCTCCCTACTGTGGGCATTTGTGGAGTGAACCAGTGGATGGGAGACCTCTCCCCTGGACACTTCTCCGGTTTTTAAACAAATAAAATAAATTGAATGAAGGATTTCTCAAGAGAGAATACATATGCTTCATATTAGCAGTAAATGAGATACCAAAATAGAAAGAGGATATGAGGAACCCATTGGGTGTTGGACTGCCTAAACTAATTTTGTTTTCAACTATCCATCTTCTATTAACATTTGAATTGAATTATATTTTAAATTCTCCAAAATTCTTATTTCTCTATTTTGCTGAACTAACTTGAGACATTTTAGGAAACATCTCTCTCTCCCCACATCCTGTCATATCAGCATTTTCTAGCATCACATGATCTCTGTCTCATTCAACTTGCTTTTGCCCCCTTTTTGAGTGTTTATTACTTCATTCCACATAAAAGGCATCTTTCTCTTCAATGTCAGTTAAAATGTATTACTTTGCTCATTGAGAAGAGAGGAAGACAAAAGTGAATTGCAATCTTTGTAGCATTTCAGTTTCCCTTGAGGTTTAAGTGAGTGGGCTGTTTTTCAAGAACTCCTGAGGTCAACGAGTTTAGGCCATAGGATTGCTCAGGATCGTCGCGGAGTTCCAGAATTCTGTCAGTCAACTGAAGGAGAAAGGCTGGTGATGGTTCCGCATTGTGTTTGAATGTTGACGGCCACTTTATCTCCCAGGTTCAGTGATGTGACTTCTGAATTCTTTCTGGGATCTCCAGGACAGAGATGATTCTCTTTTAAAAAATTGTATTAATATAAACAGAACAGATTTCAAATGCTTCGTAGGTATAGTTCTAAGGTGATAATGGTACTTCCCTCTCTCTCCCTCTCCAAGCCTCATTTTTCACATGAGCAGGGGCCCAAACCTCCAGACTTTTGGAGATGCAGAGACAAAATTCCCCGGGGGAGTGGTGTGGGAAAGATTCCAGCTTGCCAGACTGCATTGTATCCCTGGTGCCCCTACTGCTGCTGAGCCTGTGCTTGTCGAAATACAAATTCTGCTGGTGATTTGAATTTCCTGCTGCCAGCTTTCATTGCGGCCTCCTTGGGTGTGCTAGGCCAGTTATCACTGTATGAATTAGAAGGACACGAGTGTCCTGTGGTGAGGGCAGAGCACAAAGCTGGATTTTCTGTCTCCCTGGCCCTCATCCCAGCCTCTGTCATACACAACAGCTATGGGCACAATGGATGCATCTGCTCTTTATCTCATCTTCGTGAATTTTGCTTTTTATTTTTAATCCCTTTGCAGTAGTTTGCATGTGTTTATTTTCAGAGGAAGCTAAATTATAAATATTTATTTGATATATCTTTATAACAGAAATGAAATTTAGAAAAAATTTCCAAAGCAGATAAATATAATCTTCTGAATCATGTTCTGTACAGATCTGTTTAGAAACTTAGATTCTACTTCTGTGGTTAAATAGAATTAACTATTCTAATGGTTGGAAGTCTTAAGATAGATCATGTAGCAACTGAGATCAAGATATTGCTATATAAGCAATCCAAAAGAACATACCATTTGCAAAGCAAATTCAAAACCACTTACTTGGCTTGAATCAGATAATATTAAAACTTAGATGTCAGTGAGGATAAACTTGATATTTAGAACTAATTAAGGAGTTGTGCAAATTGAATGTAAATACATTACTCAGCATATCCTGCATAGTTCAGTAACTCAGAACAATATTCATCTCATTTAGCCACCTTCCATTCAGTGGTGAAAACAGAGATTTCTTTATTCTCAGTGATGGAAAGCAGGGGATATTCACCTTTAAGCTATGCGTTCTTAAAAGGTCACTTTTCTAATGGTTCAAAATTAGTAAAATCTCACAGGACTCTGCATTTCTTTTCTCTTGGCACAGAGGTGTGAGTAGAAATGCATAGCATGGTTTCATCTTTATCAGAATGTAGGGGTGCGTGTTAGACAAAAGAGCATGGAAAGCTATGTTTCTTCGCTCTCTCCTTCTGCCTCTCTCTGGGAGAGTGTGCTGGTGATCAATCCTTCTGCCCACAATCTCTATATGACAATGCCATTGCTCACCTCTCTGTGGCCAGATGAGACTGCGTTCCTGCTATTGCAGCCTCTCCCAGCACCACACTAGTCATCCAAGACTCATCCGTCTGGGTTTCAAGAACTCTAGGGGCCCTCTTCTGAGCGCATAGGATCCCCAGGAAATTAAACTTTTCCAAAGTATGATCTATACTGGTACGATTCTCCCCCTAAGACCTCCTGCATATCCCATCACCTGCCTGTTAAGTTCTATTTTCATCAACCTGGCTTCTAAAACTCTCTACATTCACCTTTAGTCTACCAATACCATGTACAGTCTATATTTCCACTGGCTTGGATGGCTTCCTAGTCCTCTCAAAGTGCTGTAAACCCCCTTGATTCCACAAGCAATTCTTCCATTTGGAAATAGTTTCCTTTCCCTGGCTGTATCTGTTAAATGCTATCTATCAATAAAGTCCTAGTCACTTCAATTAAGTCTTCTGATGTTATGAACATTATTACATTTGACCTTATGTAATACAATTTTATTTGCTTTGCCTTACTGAATTTCAGTCACTTTATACCAATTTTTTTTCTTTCTTTTTAGATTATTTCCAGTTTGGAGCCAGGGAGCTGGCAACCCAGGAGAATAATTGGGAGGAAGTGAGAGATCCTGGAGAACTTGGTGGGCTGTGGAAAAGTTTGGATTTGGCTCTGAATGAGATGGGGATATGAAGAGATGTCACTGTCAGGATCAGGGTAGGGGAAGATGATTTGGAGGCTATTTCAGTTCTTTAGATGAGATAGGATAAGCTCTTGTGTTATTAGAGGGCGGGCCTGGAAGGTGGGCAGAGTTTTCAGATTCCAGAGACATTCAGAAGATAAACAGACCTAGTCTGATGACTGGATACGGATGTTAGGGACCTAGAAGAGTGAAACATGACTCAGAGGTTTTGGCTCTGAACAATGGGCAATGGTGCTACCATTTAATGAGCTACGAAAAAACTGGGAAGGCAGCCAGCTGCTGATGAAAAATCTGCCGTCAGAGACATTGAGATTTTCACTTTGTCTCTGATACACAAAGTTTAATAATGATGGGCATAGGTGCAAATCTGTTTCCACTTATTCGGCTCAGATTGTCCTGTCTGGTAGATATGGAAAATTTTTCAATTCTTCAATTTTGGAATGTCTTTTGTCATTATGTCTTTAAACATTATTGCTTTGTTCTAAAATTCCTGCTGGGTATTTTGGGCTTCTCCTTCTACTCTCCCTGACTCTAAAACATTGTGTGTCTTTGACTTGATTTCTATGATTTCTCCTATTGTATGTTTCAGTTCACATTATTTTTCAGCTGGATCTAGTAAGCTTTCACTTTAGAGGTTCAATTTGGTTTATACACATCTGCTTGTCCCCTTTTCTCCCTCTTTGTACCTTTTTTATTAGTCATGGCTTGAATTTTCTTCTTTATTCTCGAGTTCATTCATTTGAAATATGTCTGTTATCATTTTCTTTCATATTCTTCTATGATCTCCATGGTCCTATTTCTGCTGCATTTCCATCTCATCTGATTAGCCACCTCCTCCTCCTCCCCTGTCTCTTTCTGCTGCTCCCTCTTGGTGACTGCAACTTCTCTGAAGGAATTTTGCTCTCTGAATTTCACCAGTGTTTAGTGTCTTGGGCCATGGACTGTGTCCATATAGCCACAGCAAAAGGGAGCATGGGAGTTCACCAGTCCCAAATTGATATTTATTCTAATCTTGCAACTTGGTTGTATATAACATTCACACAAGCAATTCTTGTATGGTATAAGCTTAGGTTCTTGATTAGCCAGGGATGGCTTTATTCCATCAGTAAAAGCCTTGAAGTAAGGAAAGTGTCTCAATTCTTTGGGCCTGTAGTTAGAGTTTCTCATGGAAGAGGAAGTCAGGTTTCTAGCACTCCATCGCCCCTTAAATAGCATTGAAATCCCAGCCCCAGTCTTTGTAAGCTGCACCTATTGAATTACAAATACTGCAGGACACTGCAGCACCAAGTTCTGTGCACCTCTCTCACTGGAGCTTCCAACATGATCCTGCTGCGCACATACAAGGGTGTTTCAAAAAGTTCATGGAAAATGGAATTTTTAGATAAGTTTATTTTGGTGATGGAAGTAATTGAAATACAGACAATTTTCTTTCCATAATACACATTTCCCATAAATCTTTTGAAGATCCCCTCATAAAATTCTTTTCCAGTTGAAACTTAATTTAATTTTGTTGTTATCGATACATGCTGTCTGATATTTCCAATTGTGTTTCCAATACATTCCTACTGTAGTAGCAAGAGAAGAGTCATTCCCTGTTAGTTTAGTTCACAAAGCTACTAAGAGTCAGAAACATCTTGGTGATGTCCACACACCAGACAAGAATATGTAGGAGAGCTCTTCCTTTTTTGCAACCCAAAAGATTGAAAAAAGATATGTCATCCCTTAGGCCCTTACACCAAGGCCAGATTGCCTTTCTTGGATCAGCCAGTCATAGGAATCTGAATGTTACCTTGAGAATGGAGGTTGGATGAAATTAATTCTACACAGCATCAAGGCCTGCAGAAGAAGTGAAGGCAAGGGAAAAGACCAGCCTTATCTGACTGTTAATAGCCCCATCCAATGCAGAAAAAAAGAGGATTTTCTTTAAAGCCAAGGGTGAGTCTCCAAAACAGAAATCATTGTCATTGTTTATAATTCAAGAGAGTGTAGGATTTTTTTTTGAATCTTCACTTTCTAGTCTCTCAAAGCACAGTCCAAGATTCTACTCAAGAAGTCATGTTTAAATCATTTAAAGATTTATTTTATTTATTTGAAGACAGAGTTGCAGAGAGAGGTAGAGACAGACAGAGAGAGAGAGAGGTCTTCCATCCGCTGGTTCACTCCCCAATTGGCCGCAATGGCCAGAGCTGTGCAGATCCGAAGGTAGGAGCCAGAAGCTTCCTCTGGGTCTCCCATGTGGGTGCAGGGACCCAAGGACTTGGGCCATCTTCTACTGCTTTCCCAGGCTGTAGCACAGAGCTGGATTGGAAGAGGAACAGCTGGAAATAGAATCGGTGCCCACATGGGATGCCGGCGCTTCAGGCCATGGCGTTAACCCACTGCACCACAAATTACATATGGGACTATTTTAGTAAAAGTGAATATTCACTATTCCATAGATGTCTAAAGTCAGGGCTTCCCAGGTCTCTTGAGTTCATAAACATACTTTCCCTAAGTTGATAGAAGAGAAGGAACTCACATTTCTCAGCCCCAGGATGAGTCAGACACTTTGTAAGCACTGTTTCACTTAATGCTTACAATTACAAAAGTGGGGAGATACCATTACTCACCTTTGGTGAACATGAGAAATGAGACACATGGAAATTCAGTGCTCTTCTCAAGGTCTAACAATTATTTAATTGGTGAGTGAGGTTCAGACTTAGCCCCAATATGAGCACATTGGCTTCGTGCAGTATCTGAGACAGTAGAAATCCACACCTCATTTCTGAATTCGGCTGAGTGATTCCATCTTAATCACCTTAACCTCACTGCATCTTGCTTAGTCTCCTTTAATGTCTAATTTCTCATGAATTGTAGGTAGGGCCTTTCAAGTATCATTTTCCTCCCCAAGAACTCCTTCAGATGAATCAAATCCATAACATCTTTTTTCAAGTATTCTAAGATTCAAATAGAAAAATTAGGTCCTTTTCTTATATATGTTTCTTCCTTTGTCTCCATTTCAAAACAATGGTTTTATAGGATGAAACATAGGTGATTATTGTAGCTATAAAATGTCTTAATTGTTTTAATGTTTACCTCATTATCTTGTAATGCAATATTAATGATAACAATGGCTTTCCTTGTAATAATAATAATAATAATAATAGTTACTAACACTTACTTTGCAGTATGATGCACAAGGGATTTTCTTGGGCACTGCACACAAATTGGTCAGTAGAGACTGCAATAACCTGATCTGAATCCAAAGTCTCAGTTATGGCTGTGATATTACATCTTCTGAAAGATACATAGTAAGAGCACTTATCCCATTTTAATATAGTTCAGTCTTCAAACTCAAAGTGATTGTTCTGCTCCTATAGGATTTTGAGATCCTGAATAAAATATAGATGCAATCCCAATTAATATTTAATACAAATGCACAGGGAAGAGTGGGTGGCTACTGCCTTGTACCTGTGCACTGCTGATGCAATCCAATTCTACTTGCCCCGGTGATTTGTGCTGCCTTGTGGAGTAGAAAATGTTCCTCTGTTACTGGCAACCATTACTGGAGGGTATGTGATGTAATATAGAAAGTCAGTGTAAAACCATCCCTTTAAGGGCCAACACTTCACAGTGCTTACAATGGTACTCACTTTGCCTGCTGCCTTCATTTAATTGATTAATACTTATCCCCGACAGCCCATGGCTATACACAATGATGCTTGGAAAGTTGTGCATCAAACAACTTTGATAACACCAAGAATGTTTTTTCAGCTCTTCCACCTTGCCCTGCCCTCAGATTTTATTTTATATTTCTCAAACCATTATAAAAATATTACATTAAAATAATTGGATCAGAGTTGGTGTTTTCTCCAATTGTGTATTTATTTTGCAATGTCCAATGGCAAAAATATCTTTATAGTTTTGTTTCTGTAGCCATTTTAGCCAGTGTCCTTCATTTTCCTTAGCTATAGCAAAGAGTTTTATTCAGGGTTATAATCTGGGCAAAGTTTAATTTAGTGGATTCTCTTCTTAAATCACTGGAAATCACAAACTATAACACCTGCCAGCGCCATGGCTCACTAGGCCTTGCGGTGCCAGCACACCGGGTTCTAGTCCCGGTCGGGGCGCCGGATTCTGTGCCGGTTGCCCCTCTTCCAGGCCAGCTCTCTGCTGTGGCCAGGGAGTGCAGTGGAGGATGGCCCAAGTGCTTGGGCCCTGCACCCACATGGGAGACCAGGAGAAGCACCTGGCTCCTGCCATCGGATCAGCATGGTGCGCCAGCTGCAGCGCACGGGCCTCGGCGGCCATTGGAGGGTGAACCAACGGCAAAGGAAGACCTTTATCTCTCTCTCTCTCTCTCTCTCTCTCACTGTACACTCTGCCTGTCAAAAAACAAAACAAAACAAAAAACTATAACACCTAACAAAAGCTTTAACTTTTTAAAAGGAAGATAGAGATACCTATTTTCTTGCCATTAGAAGTAAAATAGCTTAAGTAACTAGGCTAATACAAATGAGACACACTCTTTCCTTCCCTCTGTTGCAAGAAAATAATAAAACTTAAAGGCATAATGTGCTTCTCTTTTTTCTAGGATTATCACAATTTTCTTCCCCATTACTTTCCCTTTTCCATACCTTAATTTTCTATTTGCCTTGAACTCTTCTTGATACCTTTTGTTCTTTCTTAGTCATTCCTTTTGCTCATCACTTTTGGATTTTATTGGCATGCTAAATGCACAGGCATGTGCGAGAGACTCCAGGTCAGCTACCTAGAATAGCCTTCGAACCTCAGAGATTCACATACTACTGACCTTGCTTGAAAAAAGTCAATTGAAATATCATATGATGCCCAGATATCTTCTATGCTTTTTATGTTCTTGGTGTCAGAGGAGTTGGCTTTGTGTATTTGAACACCTTTTACTTAAAGCTATTTGATTAAAATATATATTTTGTTTTATTTTGTGGATGGGAGTACAGGATAGGTGCTCAAGTTAACCACAAAAAAGTCTCAGCAATTCTTCCTTTTGTTTGAGTAAACTGGGACAACATACTTTGATTAAATTGCTATGTGACGCTATTAATAGACTCTAACTCTTTAGCCGGACATTAGATGTGTTAAAATTCAAGTGCGTGTATAACTGACCTATTTGCCTGTTGGAAAGAAAGCATATAAGAGTACATCTCTTTTAACAGCAATACATTCAGTTAATTTTTTTTTTTTTTTGACAGGCAGAGTGAACAGTGAGAGAGACAGAGAGAAAGGTCTTCCTTTGCTGTTGGTTCACCCTCCAATGGCCGCTGTGGCCTGCGCGCTGCGGCCAGCACACCACGCTGATCTGAAGACAGGAGCCAGGTTCTTCTCCTGGTCTCCCATGGGGTGCAGGGCCCAAGCACTTGGGCCATCCTCCACTGCACTCCCTGGCCACAGCAGAGAGCTGGCCTGGAAGAGGGGCAACCAGGACAGAATCCGGCGCCCGGACTGGGACTAGAACCCAGTGTGCCGTCGCCGCAAGGCGGAGGATTAGCCTAGTGAGCCACGGCACTGGCCAACATTCAGTTAATTTCATGTTACTTACAAAGCACAAGACTCTTAAAAGCACAAAGCACTCTTTAAAAAAAAGATTTATTTATATATTTGAAAGTCAGAGTTACACAGAGAGAGGAGAGGCTGAGAGAGAGAGAGAGAGGTCTTTCATCCGATGGTTCACTCCCCAATTGTCTGCAATGGCTGGAGACAAAGCACGCTTTTTTGTTGTTATGTATTACATAATTTGTCTAATAGATAATAATTTGTATTCACTATTCTGTGCTCTAACATTTTATACATAATCAATTTCTAGACCTATTTACTTTAAAGTTACACACAGGGTTCACTTGATAAGCATTCTAAAGAATGGACTATATTCAGAAATATCCCTGATGCAGATTTATGTTGAAGATAAGAAACATGGCTGTTATAAAACTAAGGCTATCCCAAACCAGATTTCATTGTTAAGTACAGGAAAGAGAGGTTTTTTTAAATATAAGATTTATTTATTTATTTAAAAGTCAGAGTTACACAGAGAGAGAAGGAGAGGCACAGAGAAAGAGAGAGAGAGAGAGAGAAAGAGAGAGAGGTCTTCCATCTGCTGGTTCGCTCCCCAATTGGCCACAAAGGCCAGAGTTGTGCTGATCTGAAGCCAGGAGCCAGGAGCCTCTTCTGGGTCTTCCCACGTGGGTGCAGGGATCCAAAGACTTGGGTCATCTTCTACTGCTTTCCCAGGCCATAGCGCAGAGCTGGATTGGTGGAGCAGCCGGAACATCCGTATAGAATGCCGGCATGGCAGGTGGTAGCTTTCCCTGCTACATCACAGCACTGGCCACAGGAAAGAGAGCTACTTACTGAACCCCAGTTTCTTCTCTCACATATGCCTCTCTTTGGGGTCCCCCTAACTCTCTGTGGTGAGAATTTCTATTGTGGACTTTCTCATGTAGAGTTGAATTTCCCTTTTACATATTAATGTACACACCATTTACTAGACAGTAAATATTAGGAGGCAGGGACTGTGTTTACTCTTCTTATTTGTGTTTTGAGTATTTATTTGTATTCTCAGTACTTATCATTGTAAATATAAATACTTGGTACTTGGTTAAAAGAAAGACAATGAAGTCTTCTGATGCTATGTTGCCATTGCCAACAGGATCACTGAGGTTTCATGAGATAACGTGTGGTTTCTCAATGTTATTATTTTAAAGTGAGACAGCCTAAGGATTAACTCCTCTCTGAGAGTTAGATTAGTAAAATCAGCTCATACATGCTGAGCTTGTCTAGTGATAAATAGCTATCATGTATCAGCCCATCAGGACAGGAAGATAAGAAACCATTTGATCATCATTTAATTTCCTAAAATATCTTATACCAGAGATTGTGTGCTTTGAAGAGAAGATCCCAAATAATTGAAAACATAAGTCATTTCTATTATTGATTATTCATTTGCTGTTCTATTTAGTACAAGCATTATCTGAGTTTGGTAAGGATGAAGTAATCACAGAAAGACTGATAAACTTAAGGCATAAGTTCATATTTCTCATCCCACAAAGCCAAGAACTAGCACTTGTTTACCCCACCAAGGTAACACAGCCTGTAAAGGAGGCACATGTGGGTGAAAAGCTTGCTGCTAGAGATGATGTCTGTATTTATCCCTTCAGCTACGCAATATTGGATACCAAGACTCCTTAATCCTGTCATTCATAGTAACTTGCAGCAACTGCCCATGAGAGGGGTGGGTGCTGTGGCATAGGGGATAAAGCTGCCTCCTGCAGTGTTGTCATCCCATATAAGCACCAGTTCAAGTCCTGACTGCCCCATTTCCCATCTACCTCTCTGCTATGGCCTGAGAAAGCAGTGGAAGATGGCCCAAATCCTTAGGCCCCTGCACCTGCATGGGAGACCCGGAAGAATCTCCAGGCTCCTGGCTTCAAATCAACTCAGCTCCAGCCCTTGTGGCCATTTGGGGAGTGAACCTGCAGATGGAAGACTTTCTCTCTCTCTCTCTCTCTCTCTCTCTCTCTCTCTCTGTAACTCTGACTTTTAAATAAATAAATAAATCTTTAAAAAACTGCATATCAGGAAAATAGATGGAAAATGGAAGAATAATCAGTACACTAATTCTTCAGAAGTCCATTTGTATTTCTTTTGTTTATAGTTCCCAACTCTTTTCTCTGGATGTATTAAGAACTGGGCAAGTCCATCAGCACAGACTCTGTGTCTTGATTACAGCAGCTCCCATGAGGTGTGATGCACAAGACGTGCATCCCTCAGAAGAGAGTTAGGCTTGAAAACAGCCCCCAGATCTTGAGTTCTTAGGAATAACATACATTACAATCTGTACCAAGTCTCAGTTCAGACAGGAAAACAATCAAACTTGACAGCAAGATGAAAAATCACAGTTCTTAAAGTGTGCATCAGTGTCATTGGAAGAGTTTGTAAGAAGAGACATTGCTGAACCTCACCCCCAGAATTTACTTGGCAAGCTTTAGATTTCTCTTAAGCTCCATTTCTGTGGGGAGCAACTCGGACTAGACTGTTACTGGAATTAAGACTTATTCTATGCATCTGCTCTCCCACAATATGGCGCTGAGAAGGGAGAAACAGCTTCTACACAGCTGCCTCCAGTTCAACCAACAAACTGTAGGACCTGCTCCTGATTGGAGGAGAGCAGCATACTCGGCATGTGGGTAGCAGAGTTGGGATTGGTGGAAGAGGACTATAAAGGAGGAGAGAGACAACATGCACCAGGAACATCTAAGGGGAACATCTATCTGAAGGAACACCTGTGCAGCCCCCGAGAGAGCCGGCCGGCGGTGTGCCGCTCCCCCGCGGAAGTGGGGAAGGTGGCAGGGGGAACCACCCTTCCACGGAGGTGGAGGGACGGTAGCCAACCCGGGAAGAACCAGCAGCAAACCCGGGGAGGGTCGAGCAGACAAAAGAACAGCGCAGGGTCCTGTGTCGTTCCTCCACGAAGAGGGGGAGCGACACATTTCCAAGAATATTTTTAAAACTCTAGCACTTTAGTTGTTAAATTGCATGTGTGTAGTTAGTGAAATATTCACATATAAGACATACAAACATCTTTCAGCCTACACACATAGAATAAGGATATGTGATTTGCTCAATGTATGGAACTAGTAGTAAAAATGATAGCAACAATGAATCTTGATGTGAATGGAATGGGAGAGGGAGCAGGAGATGGGAGGGTTGCGGATGGGAGGGAAGTTATGGAGGGGAAAAAGCCATTGTAATCCATAAACTGTACTTTGGAAATTTATATTTACTAAATAAAAGTTTAAAAAATTAAAAAAATAAAATAAATATAAAAAGATAGCAACATTGAAAATAATAGTAATGTATTAAAGGATGACTTGGTTCAACTTCTTATTTGAAGAACTTCTCTATTATTGCCTAATAATATCATATTTTCTTAATTAATCATTAAAACTAATTTATGGGGTAAATTTGATTATCATTTCCATTTCATAGATAAGGAATCTGGGGTACAAAGGGGTTAAGTAATTGCCCATGGTCATACAGCTACTTAGTGCATAATTAGGATAATAATTCAAACAGTTGGCTCCAAGGACCATGCTCTCAACAATTGTTGTACATCCAGGACTATGGGAGAGCCAGAAATCACAGGAATACCACAAGTTGCCAATCTTAGAATAGTAGGAAACTTACAGAACTGTCTGGAACATGGTGAGAGAATAAATTATTTCCTGCCATTGTTATTGTTTGTATTTTTTTCACTTAGGAACCTGAGATATGCTAAATGAAAATTGATTGAGTTCCCTGGAGTGGAAAGTAGTAGTGGTATGAAGGATTTATTTTTTTACACAATGCATAATGTTTATGAAATAGAAGGTTAGTCTATATGAATTTATTGTGCTGAATTCTGGTGAATGCTACCATCTAGGCACTTGAATAAGTGGCCATGTGATGCTACCTTTCTAGTTTTCTACCCTAAAATGAGATTCCAGGTACTACTGTTAAATTGGACAGAGTGCTGGAGAGGTTAGTGCATGGTTGTCAACAATTACAAAGAACTTATTCACTTTACCAACTAGATAAGTAAAGTCTATTCTTATTACTTCGTTCACTAACAAGGCAGATACTGTGAATTGTGTTTATCCAGATCTCTAAATAGATATGTTTATAGAAAAATAATTAAGAGGCATTGACATGTTTTCTGAGAATGTATATATGCAGGAAAGTTCAGAAAATATCAAATAAAAGTCAGGCTCCAATGATTGGACACAACATAAGCATAAATGCATTTTAAAAACAAAGGATATGAATCAAAATGTTGAGTTACATTTTTTTCTAATTTGTTGTATAGTAAATGATACTTGTATAATGAAAACAAAATCCTCAAAAATATTACAAGTTATTTCTAACACTTTCTAGATACTCATTTAATGTGTCTAATTAGTTATTTTTATTTTCCAGTACCTTTACTTATTTTTGTTTATTTGAAAGGCGGAGACATAGAGAAAGAGACAGAGACAGACAGAAAGAAAGAGATCTCCCAATTGCTGGTTCATTTTCCAAATGCCCTCAAAAGCCAGGGCTGACCAAGCTGAAATCAGGAACCTAGAACTCAATCTAGGTCTCCCACATGGGTGGTGAGGACCTAGTTACTTAAGCCATCAGCATTGCCTCCCAGGTTGCACATTAACAGGAAGCTGGAATAAGAAGTGGAGTCCGGACTTGTATCCAAGCATTCAGGCATCTGACCTGCTGCACCCACAATTGATGAATTATTTTTTAAATAAAGGATAAAGTTAAGCCTTGACAGCCCTAAAACTGGATCCAGATTCAGTGGTGAAGCCTCTTCTGACCTACTGGGACCATCTGATGGGTGTTAGGAGCTAGAGTTAGCTAGGTGCTGGCACCATTGGGTTGTAAGAAAGTAGAAAAAGAAAGAAACAGCTATAAGTGCATAAAAGAAAGAAACAGCTATAAGTGCATAAAACCAAGAAATTTTACCTGTTTCTTGATGCATGAAATTTGTGAACGTGCCTTTGCACTTAGTAAAAAGTCTAGAGTTTGTGACTATAAGGTTGAAAAGATAACATTAAAATTACAATGAAAAGTAGCTTTGACTTCCTTGGAACGCTGGCATACAAAAATAATTACTGATTATAAAGTGCTTTGAAAATGTAGCTGCATTGTATAACACCAGCGTTAGCGCTAACCTTTAGTAGGGTTCACAACAAATCAATTAATTTTTGATCATCCTGGCAGTACTGCCAAGTATCATTAGTGCTGGAAGCCACAGCCGCCGCTGAGGACCTGCTCATGTTTACTTCCTGGAAGGCTCACTTTTCAGTGTGTGCTGCGGAGTTGGCCCTGACTGCACATTATAGCACAAGTAATTATTCATCAGAACTTGTCTTGCTGCAAGCAATTCATTCCTCTCTCCACAGATGTCCCCTGCTCTGACCCAGAGCAGCACGAATTTGGGCTAAAAATAGCAGCTCCATAATGCAGCAGGTCACCATGGTGAGACTTTCTATTCAAGCAGTTTTCATCCCCGTGGCTTCAGAGTATTTCGCCTACAGAAGTTAACCCTTGAAGAAATCTTGGAAGGTAAGCAGTATCTTACTCTCCCTTGTGTCTCTGTTCTTTGAGATGCAAAACATGTTTTCTGTAGGGGAGTCATCTTTGTTTTGCTACTGGAAAATTCTCCCTTTCTCTCTGCTTTATGCATTCACCATTCTTGTTTGTTTTCTTTCCTTCTGCAACAGGAGTGGGAGAGTGACAGTGCTGGTCTTACCACTGTCATTCCCCTTTCTGATCATGCCACATGCTCAAAAGAACATTGGTGACACCTACTATGTGCAACTAAACAGCAGGCAGTGTGGAGGATGAACAGAATCCTGACATCCTTCTCACAAGAAAGCAAACACTTAAAGCCATTTGGCTACAATCCTCAAGTCTCACAGCTGTCATCTGCTGGGAAGGTTTGGTAAGTAGAATCCTGACTTTGGGACTCATTTACATCATCCCAGTAAACCCAAGTAAAATTTGTTTCAAAGCAGTCCTCTCTCATATTTTACTGACACATTTTCATGTTGCTGATCCAGAGCACAGATCATCTTGGCTCAAGATCAACTTCACGGTTACTTCCAGTGGTTTAGATTCCCTCATACTAGGCATCTCAGAGTTCCTAATGTTCTTAGCCTGATTCGGCTCAATTCTAACCCTCAGAAAGGAAGATGATGGACAGATATGGTCTCTGGCTCAAGGAGTTCGTGTCTTAATCACGCATACTAGTGGTGGGGGTTATCATGATTCTATTGCCTGACTTTTGCCACTTTGATAAAGAGCGGGAAGATGGAAACTAAATCCAGTCTATCAAGGTCAATAATGGAACAGGATCTCTGCCCTTGTAGTTCTTGGTTAGGCAATTTCTTTTTTTTTTTTTTTAATTTATTTGTTTATTTGAAAGTCAGAGTTACACAGATAGAATGAGAGGCAGAGAGAGAGAGAGAGAGAGAGAGGTCTTCCATTCACTGGTTCACTCCCCAATTGGCCGCAATGGCCAGAGCTGTGCAGATCCGAAGGTAGGAGCCAGAAGCTTCCTCTGGGTCTCCCATGTGGGTGCAGAGGTTCAAGGACTTGGGCCATCCTCCACTGCTGTCCCACAGGCAGGCCTCAGCGGAGAGCTGGATCAAAAGTGGAGCAGCCAGGACCTGAACTGGCACCCATATGGGATACCACCACTGCAGGCAGTGGCTTTACTCACTAGGCCCAACGCTGCCCCCTAGGCAACTTTTAAAAATAATTTTAACAGTGAACTTCAATGCTCACTTATGTAGCAAGCATTGTTATACATATGAGCACCTGTTTGGTCATTTTATTCCCTGCAAAAATTGTAGTTTTATCATCTCCTTTTTAGAGATAAACTCAGCACTCAGAGGTCACACAAGTAACAAAGGAAAAGACCCTGGATTCAGACACAGATGATCTTATTTGAGAGTACATCTTTTAACTGTAATAGTAAATGCCCACGCTGGATACCGAATTTACAGAATTATGTGTTTATTTCTTAGAATATTAGTTCTTTAAGTGCTGTTCTAAAAAAAGGAGATTCTATGAATAGATAAGTTTGAGAAACATTGCATAACCTTGTATGGGACTCACGGCATATTTTAATATATTAAAGTTTTGTTTTTAAAGTACCCTAGGGAGGAACACAGTTTAGCCTTGAGTAATATAAATTCGCGGGAGGCATTGTGCACAGCAGGTTAAGCAGCTACTTGTAGTGCCTGAATTCCATATCTAAGTGCCTGGGTTTCAGTCCCACCGCTGCTTCTGATCCAGCTTTCTCTTATGTATACCCTGGGAGGCAGCAGATGATGGCTCAAGTCCTTGGGCACCTGCCACCCACGTGGAGACTCAGATGGAGTTCCTTGCTCCTGGCTTTCACCTAGCCAAACTTCAGCTGTTGTGGGCATTTGGAATGTGAACTAGTAGATGGAACATACTCTCTGTCTCCTCTCACCCCACCTTTCAAATAAATAAAAATTAATAACATGAAAGTTTCTAACATTTTCAACCATGCAACACTTTGCACCAGATAATTTCTGCTGCTAAAGAACACTTCTGAAAAACCCACATTTAGAAATAATGCCCAGAGAAAGGGATATAAGAAAAAAATACCATGTTTTTGACAAAGATAGCTAGTTTGGAAATGAGAGGTCCCTGTAGAGTCAGGAGCTGGGGAGAAGTTTCATGCTATGTTTCAATGAAGTAGGGTTTAGATTTAGCCTACAGTGCTGTCTATGTCTTTCTCAGCCTTCCTCCTCCCCACCCCCAACCCCGTTGTCCCCATTGTGTGTTTTATTTTATTTTATTTTTTTTCTTTTATTTTTCTTTTATTTTTGACAGGCAGAGTGGACAGTGAGAGAGAGAGACAGAGAGAAAGGTCTTCCTTTTTTGCCGTTGGTTCACCCTCCAATGGCCACTGCGGCCAGCATGCTGCGGCCGGCACAACGCGCTGATCCAAAGCCAGGAGCCAGGTGCTTCTGGTCTCCCATGTGGGTGCAGGGCCCAAGCACTTGGGCCATCCTCCATTGCACTCCGGGGCCATAGCAGAGAGCTGGCCTGGAAGAGGGGCAACCGGGACAGAATCCGGCGCCCCGACCTGGACTAGAACCCAGTGTGCTGGCGCCGCAAGGTGGAGGATTAGCCTTTTTAGCCATGGTGCCGGCTACCATCGTGTGTTTTCAAAAACCTGCTTGGTATGTTCCATGTTGGTCTTCTCTATACTGATAAGGGAAAACTTTGTATGTAGTAATCTTAAAGTAAAATGTTTACAGAAGCATGACACCCAAGTATAAAAGTATGCACATCCTAAATGCCAACTAATTTCATAATGTGAACGCATGTGTGCCACTAAGAATATTGGTATGCCCCACCTTCAGTGACTACCCATGCACACCAAGGGTAACCACTACCTGACGTCTATTCGTACAGGGTTGTGTTTATTTTAGTTACACTTATAGCTTTAGTAAGATATAATTGACTTTATTATACTACATATATTGAAAATTTACTTGCTAATGAGTCTTGACTGATCACACCTAATAAAGGTAATGAGCTTGCCCAGAACCCCTAGGTTTTCTTTCTTAGCTTTATAGTCCCCTTTCTCCAAGCAACACCGATCTGCTTTCTATCAGGAAGGATTAGTTTGAGCTTTCTAGAATTTTCTGAAACCATAATCATACATAGGCATGCTCTTTTTGTTTGAGGGGTATCTGGCTTATTTCACACAGCACATTTTTCTTTTATAATTTGAGAGGCAGAGAAAGAGAAGGAAAGGGTCAGATAGAGAGAACTCCCATCTATTGGTTCACACATCCCCTCCTCCCCTCCAAATGCCTCGAATGGTCAAGGTTGGAACAAGGCTAAAGCTTGGAGCTAGGAAGACAATCTAAGTCTTTCATGTGGGTGGCAGGTACCCAGTTACTTGAAATGGCCTGCATAGGCAGAAAGCTGGAGTCAGGAGCTAGAGCCAGGTATTGAACCCAAACACTAGGATGTGAAATATGGGCATATTCACTGCTACACTCAAGTCTTCCTCTCATTCAGCATAATTTTTCTTTCAGGTTGTTTTGTGCATCAGTATTTTGTTCCTTTTTAATTGCTGTGATTTTTTTTTCACTGTATGAATAGATCACAATTTGTTTCTCTCTTCACCTGTTGAAGGACACTTGAGTTGTTTTCAGTTTGGTGCAATTACAAAGAAATCTCTTATTAACATTTGTGTTCAAGTTTTGTGCTGACATATGCTTTCCTTTCCTTCTTGTGAAACCTAGGTATGGTCTGGTTTGATTGTATGGTTAGTGTATGTTTTAACTTTTTAGGAAATTTCCAAACTTTCTAGAATGGATATATCAATATCCATCGCTACTACAATCATGCAGTTGTTCAATATCTTCACCAGGAGTTAATATGGTTGTTCTCTTTTATTTTAGCCATTTGTTTAGTGTATAGCAACAGTGTGCTGAGATTTAATTTGTACTTCCTCAGTAACATTTTGTTACATGCTTATTTTTCATATGTACATATCTGTTAAGTATTTTGCTCTTTTAAAAGTTTTATTGTAACTTTGATGTTCTTTACTTTGAATGCAGCCTTCTAACTTGAAACCATTTTGGAAAAGGTGTATCCACTAATTTGAAAGTCAGAGTTACTGGGGGCTGTAAGGTGAGGCAGGGGGAGGGACAGACAGAGAAAGAGAGATCTTCCATCTGCTGGTTCACTCCTCAGATGGTTTCAATGTCTAGGGCTGGGCCAGGCTGACTCCAAGAATCTGGAGTTTCATCTGGGTCTCTCGCACAAATGGCAGGGGCACAAACACTTGGGTCATCTTCTGTCTTTTCAATAATCTGTGAATCATTTTTGGATGTACTCATTTGTATTTTTATCAATTTATTCATTCCCATTGAAGCAGGTGATGAAGGAAAAGCTTTAAATGTACTTCGATGGTGTTTAGGAAACTTACACTTAGGGGTACCAAAAATTATTGTGAGAAGCAAGTTGTAAGAAATGGATCTGTATTTTTTTTCCCTTTGAGTCTGAATTTGCCATTGATCCAAACTGTACTTGTCATATCTTGAGTATTAGAGTAAGGTAAATTCATTGATTGATGGAGAACCTTACCAATTGGCACTCTAACATTTTAGTAGTCTTATCATTTTCACCTCTATCCTGGAGTCTTACTCTGAACATATATAGCAATACTAGGCCAGTGGGTGCTTTATCAAACTTCCTCTTTCCAACATACACACACCCACAGACACACACTCACTCACACTCAGGTTAAGCTCAGCAGAGGTGGCAAATCTTTTTCTGCCAAGGACTGTTTGAATATTTATAACATCTTTCACAGGCCACATAAAATTATCAATTTAAAAATTAGCCTGCTATAGATGTATTGAATTTCCAGTCCCATCTATGGTTGCCCTGGCAGGACCAGACCAAAGGATTTCACAGTCATAGAAGGCCCATGGGCCCGGTGTTCTCCACCCCTGAAAGGGACCACACAGTGAGAGAGCAGCGGTCAGGAAAAAAACCATCACCATATCTCAGCCTTCCTGACTCCCTGAAGTTGAACTTCCACCCTCCAGAACTATGAGAAGATAAATTTATGTTGCTTAAATTACCCATGAGTCTATGGTATTTTCTTATGGCCCAAGTACAATAATGAATGATCCACTGGGATGACATGCTCTGTAGTTTTCTTGGTTTTATTGTTGCTTAGTTTGCTGCAGGGAGTGAATTTGCCAATTATCATAGAAGACTTAGGAAATCATTTTGCAAGTCGTTCTTCTGATGATACTACTGTTTTCTCATTGATTCACTGCCAGGCGCCTGTGCTAGCTGCTGACTCCAGAATCCTGTTAACATAGAACCTAGGAGGCAACAGTGATGGCTCAAATTATTGAATTCTTGCCACCCGTGTAGATTGAGCTCCTTTCTCCCAGCTTTGGCTGGGCTCAGCTCTGGTCACCGAGGGCATTTGGAAAGTGAAACAGCAGATGAAAACTTTTTTCTCTCACAATCTCTCTCTCTTTCTCTCTAAAACATTGTTTCTTAACCCTTGCTATATAAAATTCCTGAGTAATTTGTACATGTGGTATTTGGAGGGTCCATTGCTCTGAAAATGTTTGTCTCCATTCATTGGTAAAAGCCTTGTATTACACTGTTGACCTGATATTGGATACCCACACACTCTAAATATTAGCAGCCTCCCACCTACTCAGATTCCCAGCAATTTGAACACTGATCATAGGAAACAGTTGATCAGGAATGCAGGATAGAAAATGACTTTGAAAAGATGAGATTTTCCTTTTCATGAAAAATAAATCCATAAATATTTTCAATTATCATTAAAGACTAAACTATTGTAGTCTCCTTTTTAAAAGACTATTAACCATTATAGAAAATTGATCTTAAAAATCCCTTCCAAATCCTAAAGATTCTATTAAAGAAAGTGACAGTTGCTTTATTTCTTTACAATGCTTTTAATGTGCATATTCTACAAACAACATTGTAATTAGGTTAATGATGAATTATCTCAAGTTTAATAATACAAGATGTATTATGCAATTACAATTCTTCTGTTCCCTGCACCATTTCTTATTATAAAAAAGGTAAATGAACATCTTCATGATTGAGGGTTGTACTTTGTGAATTATATGCTCAAGGACTGTCTTTGACTTGGTAATGTGGATGGAATGGGAGATCATTCTGCTTAAATGAAATCAGCCAGACACAGAAAGGGAAATATCACTTTTTCTCTTCAATGTAGAAGTTAATATATAGAATATAAAAATCATGTGAATGCCATGCTTTCTGGTGTATGGTTATAAATATTGTCTTCCTTGAATTATACCATCTGCATGATGATGTTACTCATCTCTCCTCACTCTCCGATCCTTGTCACAAATCTCACATGTGATATTAATGTTCCTGTTTCCAAGCAAATAGTATGCATGTGAATGTATATAATATCTACACATGAGTGAATATGGCAAAACGTTAAAAATTGCTAACTCTCAAAATTTAAAAAATAAACTAAAAAATGGAAAAATAGACTGCCAAAAGACAAGACATGTCTTTGATCAGACTAAAGCTCTTTTTAAAAACATTTTAGACAGTAACATCTTAAATAATTCTTTGGAGAAGAAACAGAGCTTTCTCCCTGGAATTCAACAATCCTCACACCCTATTTCTTACTTTCTGACAAAGTGCCAGATCAGAGTTCAGCTACCGGGAAGTGAACTTGCAGTTGAGACGTGATATTTAGGTAATTTTGAAGTTCTCCCCAAAGCTCCAGATGTTTGGCATTCTATAAAGAAGACATCACATGGCTGGATTTTCCACTATGCATCTGGATGTTTTGCTATCACAGGCACATTTTCTTGGCTGTTATAATAAACAGTCATTTCTTGCCATGATTCTTTAGGATGCCAAAGATCTTAACGTGACAGCAATGAAGCAAATTATGTATCTCCCACACATCAGTCTAGTCAAGGTAAAGGTGATGTTTGAGAGTGAATATTAAAGAAATGTATTATAAGTTGGTGTGTTTTCACCCTTTTATGGATAAGCGAGACAAGAGTAACATTAGTTTATTCTTTGAGAATTGACGAACACTGAAGTATTTAAATGAAGGTTTTTAGTAGTGATTCCAGATCTGTGTATTTCCAGTGTACTTTGAGTAGGAAAGTGAAGCAACACCATGCAGTCTGGCCAAGATTACACAAAACCATGTGCCCTGAGAAACCTGGAGAGAAAGGACTAATAGGTTAATTTAGCTGGATGAAAGACAACAGGAACTCCAAGGGGCTGAGAGTTGACTAATTTCCTACACAAGGGATGAAAACACTTAAAAAAGTGAGGAGAACTTGCCAGGGATATGAAATTTCAGTTCAGGGAAGGAATAATTCAAGAGGTCACTCTACAACTGTAGTTACCAATATATTGCATTCTGGAGGTGGACCATTAGTTCTATGGTCAGATGCTGTTTAAGATGTCCGTAACCAAATTTGAAGTACCTGGGTTTGAGTCCTGGCTCAAGTTCTTGGTTCCAACTTCCTCCTAAAGAAAATCCTGGGATGCAGCAGTTCTGATTCAAATAGTTGAGTTCCTGCCACCAACATGGGAGACTTGGGTTGAGTTCCTTGCTCCTGGCTTCAGCCTCGCCTAACCCTGTCCTTTGCAGGCACCTGGGGAGTGAACCAGCAGATGGGAGCTTTGTTTCTCTTCATGTATCTATCTCTGTCTCTATCTCCTTCACAAAGAATAAACAACATAATATGCTGTATTCTAGAAAAATGCTTTTAAAAGTACATGTAAAAGTGCTTATCAGATGCTAATTTGTTAAATTTAGTCATTCCACACTATACATATATATATATGTATATATATACTTCAAAACAACATGCTATACACAGAAAATACATGCAATTTTAGTTGTTAATTCTAAACATATGCTTAAATATATTTTTTTAAAGAAAGGAGAAAGACAGCCTAAGAAAACATGCTTGTGATCTGAATTTGGCTCAAGCACTACCCAATTTAAATCTTTGACTTCAGTCTAACTTCCATCTTTCATGGGAAAGGCTATGGAGTCTACTCTTCAAAACTGGAGACTAGCCTACATGAAACTAGAACACACTTTTTTCTTATCTCCAAACTATGCACTTCCATTATATTTCTTTGTGTGGTTACGGTATAGATGTGCTTTCTCCTACATATTCTTTTACAGAATCATGGAGTTATCAGTATTTTTAAGTAATGAAGACATGAGTTCATGTAGTTCAGCTTTAAATAGAGCTGCATTGTCGCCTTTGTATAATGCAGTAATTGCAAGCATAGGCATTGGAGTTTGAACTGGTTGAAGTACCAACTTCAATATTTCAAGTCGTTTGATAATGGGAAAATGAGTCACTTCACCTCTATGAACCTGAGTGTGCTCATCTGTAATATTGGAAAAGTAAGAACTCTCCTTCGGAGGGCTGTTTGGAGAAATAAATGAGATGATGCCCATGAAGCACACAGCTCAATGTGCAAGGAATACTAAACAGTCAATAAATACTGGTCGTGACAATTATGTTATACAAACTATGAATAGAGAATTTTTGTTTCAGAAAATCATTGTCATCTATACACATATTGCTGAGTATATATAATCTTTTCTATTTACTTTGGATTTGAGAAATAGATTCATTTAACTGCATTCATTTAAAAAATGTTCATTCACCATTGAGTATGTGACAGGTACTTCTTTGGGATTGGGTTTATAATGTGATGAAGAACCCAAAGTCCGGGCCGCCAGGAGGAATGCAACATAGTGGAAGAAATGCCATAAATTAGAGAAGAGAGAGAGAGAGAGAGAGAGGCTGAATCATGTGATGATGCATGTTTTTATGAAAATAAATGATTTGGGACATTTACTTCAGGTCAAGTGTGCAAGAATCACAGTCTCTTAGCTTGGGATGTTCAAGAATTTAAAAAAAGAATTCTGGCGATGCTGTGGCTGAGGAAGGGAAGGGCTGAGCTACAAACGCTGTGGTCTAAGTGAGAATCAGGGTCATGATTATGTAGAGTTTCAGATCATAATAACCCAATTCCATGTTAGTCAAAGGATAGGCAGGTATTAGAGGGCTTTGAATCATAAAATGTTGTGATTTCACTTAGGTGTTTAGAACATTGGCTCTGACAGTTGAGTGGCAGATTGTGAAGGATAGAATGGAAAGAGAAAGTAGAACCCTGAAGTATTGGTTGCAGTAGCTGAGGCAAGAGATAATTGCCCCTGTGCTAGTGGCAGATAGTGAAATGTGATAGAATTCAGAGTGCATTGATGGCAGAGTTAACAGGATTTGCTGATGGATTCACAGAATGTAAGCTAAAGCAAAGGTCTAAGTTACATTTAATAAATGATAGGGACCATTAATTTGAGAAAGACTGGGGAAGTAAAGAGTGAAAAATCAAGAATTCTGCCCTGCTCATGCACCCTTGAAGTGCTTATTAGGCCCCCAGGGGGATGTAGAGTGGGCAGAGGTCAGGGAAGGGGCAAGGAGAGGGATGTTTCCTCGGGAGAGGGCCTTGCAGTACAGGACTGGCTGAGGCCATCTATGGCGTGTGGACACAGAGGAGAGCTAGACTGAGAACAGAGCCCTGGAAAATTCCCAGACAGATCCAGGAGAGGGCAAGGTTGAGGAAGGGATCCTATTTCATGTTTCACTTGAGCAAAAGGAAATGTAGTGTGTTACTTATTTTTTGTCCCTCCTTATTCTATCAGTTATTTCATACTGGTTAGAGCCTCTAATCATGTATTTTATATACATATTGTATTTGATATAACTATTTCTCAAGATTTATCATTGGTCCCACAAATTATGAAATAAGAATTCAATGAGCTCTGTTTTGAGCTACATGTTCTACAGGATACATGGAATTTACAAGGGAGAGTAGATGGAGCAGTAGTCGTCAAACTCTGGACACACTCTTCTATTCCCAGAGGTTATTGAATAGAAAGCATGATAATTAACTTATAATTATTATGTAAAGCAATTCAGAATGATACCTACTTGGTGGAGTAATTTAAATCGCAGACCTTACATGACATCATTTTGGGAAATGCAGATTTCCCACGAGAGGGCAAATGTCTTCAGTAGCAGAGTGAAAGTAAATATTACTATTAATAATGAGCACCAGTGGAAAATTCTGTCTTTCAGAAAATACTCAGATAACTTACACGGAGTGGAATATGAGACCATGCAAAGAGGGTTAGAGGAAGTCCAGTGAACCAGAGACATAGTAAAACCCCTTGCTTTAGACATGTGCATTCCGGAGAACAGAACATCAAGAAGAGTGAATGCCTGACCAACCTTGTCCAGTTGCCCAAGCAACGGCTGTGTCTGCTGATTATTGTTAAATGGTTGTTGCAGCAAATTGAGCTCTGTTTAACATAAATTCCAAACTTCATTAAAGTCTGGTATTCACGCAATGCCTTCAGTAAGTGCTTCTGTATGATTGTGTCTGTATCTGAATATGTTTATGATGTTTTATAACATGTAAAATAGGGTGAAGTGCTAAGGTTCACTCTAGGACAGACAACCACTGCTTCAAAACTTAAAAGTTTGGAAACTCGGTTTAGAAGTGGCAGCCAGAAATAGCCAGAGGCATAATTTACCTCCTCCACACCTTGCCTTTGGAAACTGCAGGTGTATTGGTGAGGATTTAACTAGCTAGAAATTGTGAACTGGAGGTTTGAGCCAATCTTAAGCAAGATCTTCAGAAACACAGTTCAATGTATATAAAATTGTGCTGTCTTGATCCAGTTTGGAGGACTGGCTAGGGGTCAGTTAGAGCAGTCCTCTCTTCCTGAGTCTATACCAACAAGCATTGCCCTTGCGAGCTGTCACACTCAAGACCCACATACACCGGCCCTAACCACCAGAACCAGGGACCAGACAAGTAGGGACAGCTTCAATGCTTTGGAGTCCACAAAATTATCCAAATTAGTCAACCCACAGGGAGTCCTAGGAAACCTTGCTTAGTCTTATCGCACCTGCCATTCATCAGCTGCCTCACACAATTCTAACTTGCTGTGACCACATTTTTCAGTGAAAGACTTTATTAGGGCCTGCCTAGTAATAGTATATCTTTCTGAGCCAGATGTAATAAACAATTTTGTCTTTTATCTCCTTGACCATATGTATGTTATGTCCCACCATCAAAATTTTTTTAATTTTATAAAACATGAACTCCTGCTTGATATCTAGAATTCACTTCAAAAATTAAATTCGTAAGTTATATTTTCATTATATAGAAAATACTGATATGGTAACCCTAAATAATACCAGATGACATATACTTAGCTGGCTGCAGTAGAAGCGGGCCAAGGAAATTGTGAGAAATGTAGACCTGATGTTTCATCCTTGATGAACTGAATCGCAATCTCCAGATGGTACAAAGTGGGAATGTATGTTCAGTTTTTCAGGTGCATGTATGATATAGAAGACCTCCAAATCACTGATACAGAAGATTTACAAGAGATATTATCTTACCCTCAAGGACTTTGATTTTGATTGAAATCTTAGACCTGTTGATTACTGCTGTGTTATGCAGAGTGAGTTACCTCTGAGATTCAGTGTCCTTATTGATAAAATGAGGATAACCATTTACTGGCTTAGTGTGGCTATTAAACAAGGAATTATGTAAACCTGTCTAGCAAACACCCAGTGCTTGGAAAATGAAAGCTATTATTATTATTATTTTCTTATTTATTTGAGAGACAGAGACACACAGAGAAAAAGCTTCCATTTGCTGGACCATTCCCCAGATGCCTGCAATGGCCCCTGCCTGAGGTCAAAGTCAGGAAGTAGACCTCAATCCAGGTTGCCCATGTGGGTGGCGGGAACCCAATTACTTGCACCTTCACCATCACCTCTTAGGGTCTGCATTTATAGGAAGCTGGAAACAAGAGCTGGAGACAAGTAGTCTGGTATAGAATTTGGTTGTCTTAACCACTAGGCTAAATGCCTACTCTACTATTATTGTTTAAAGAAGAGCCTATGTGTATTACCACGACACATAACAATGTTTTGGAGCCAGTACTGTGGCATGGTGGGTTAAGTCACCACCTGCAATGCTGGCTTCCCACATGGCCACCAATTTGAGTCCCAGTCGCTCCACTTCCAGTCCAGCTCCCTGATAATGCATGTGGAAAACCAGAAGAGAGAGGATGGTCCAAATCCTTGAGGACCTTGCACCCACATGAGAGACTTGGATGGAGTTCCAGGATCTTGGTTCAGGCAGGCCCAGGCCCAGGCATTGTGGCTATTTGGAGTGTGAACCAGCAGATACAAAAAGATTCTCTCTCTCTCTGTCTGTCTCTCCCTCTCTCTGTAACTCTGACTTTCAAATAAATAAATAAATCTTTCAAAAAAATCCAGTGTTTTGATCAATGATAAATCACATATGTCACACAACTTAGGTATGAAGTAAGATATCCTATCTAATTTTTTAAGTACAGTCTATGGTTTTCACACAATGACAAAATTGCCTGACAGTGCATTTCTCAAAGTTATGTATGATTGTACCAGAAAAATCAGTCAGGAGATGCAGATATTTGCAAGTTTGAAAATAAGAGATCAAAATGATTAAATCTTTCAATAGTTCAAGGCCGAGTATATTCAACCTATTTTGTCTTACAAAAAATAATATATAGTATGGCAGTGTTTGATCCTCAAAGTCGAGTTCATGAATAAGATGTTACATAGTCATTCATCCAGTAAGTGCTTATGGAAGACTCACCTATATGATTTATCTCAGTTGCTTCACTGATGGTTTGGATGGCTTCCTGCTTAATGGCACACTTTTCAGTGACTATGCTGGAATTGTTACTGTTTATCTGGAAGGTCCTGATACATCCACAATGAATCTTTTCTCTCACATCCTCTCACAATTTTTATCTTCTTTGAAGTCCTTGTATTTTCATTAATAAAAAAGCACATCATGCAATTAAGGAATGCCAAGAAGTTCCAAAGATGAAGTAATTACAAAGCAAGTTTTAGATTGGAAGCCATTAGAGCAATTGGCAATAAAAATGTTCCCAATATGTACATACTGGGGTGAATGATCTAGTGTCTAGGCTGATATGCATGAGTACAAGTTCTGTAATATCATAAATGGCCCAAAGGAAGGATCGTATTTTCTATTCAATATGTTTAATGATGATGCTCAACTTGTCTTGATATTATACTCAATTTCCTCTTAGCATTAAAAGCATAATGAGGTTATTATGGCCCTGTTGCTCAAAAACCACCATTACTAACATTATTCTATCATTCGTCCTTTTCTATTGCAAAAAGAAAAGGAAAGAAAAGATGTGCATTTGAGCCCTCCATTAGGACTAATAATTTTCTGGGTCTGGGGGCAGGTGTTTGATGCAGTGCCTAAGATGCCACTTGGGAAGTCTGCATCCCATACCAGAGTGCCTGGGTTCAACTCCTGTCTCTGCTTCTAATTCCAGTTTTTTGCAAATGCTCATTGAGATGGCTCAAGTAGTTGTGTTCTTATCACCTGTAAAGGAGATCCAGGCTGAGTTTCTGGTACCTGTTTGGACCAGACCTGGCTATTGTAGGCAGCAAGTAAGAGATCTTTGTCCATTCCTCAAGTAACAAGAAAATAAATACATGAATAAATATAAACTTTAAAAGACTAATCATTTTCTTCACCACTCAATGGTTGAATGATACTGAGTACAGTATTAGCTTCTCTGAGCCCATTTGTTCATTTATAGAATTAGCAATGATAACATCCACTATCTAGAAACTTCTTGGAGATTAGCTCAAATACAATATATAGATGTACGGAAAGTAAATGTCCATGCATAATACAAATCCATTACTATTTTATTTTAATGAATTCTGTTAATAGAAGACTCAGTGTTTGGCTAGACTACTTCTTCTTACATATTTCATTATTTCCAATTCAGTCACACTAAATCAGTGCTTCCTTTTTAGCTCATCTTCTGCTCCCAGCCTCATACGACCAGGCACCTTCTAGATCACTGCCATTGCTTCAAGCACATAGGGACAGAAGTCACCAACAGGGAAGTGCAGAGTGTACTCTCCAAGTCCAGCGCCCTCCCTGGGAAGTACAAGGAAGATATGAGCTCTTTGCACAGCCAGAAACAAAGAGGTTGCCCAAGGTTGTCGTGATAGCAGTTTTCTGTCGCTGTGCTTAGATTTCTCCCAGGCCCAGTGCAGGAGATCCAACGTTGAAACAGGAAGTTGGGGCCGGTGCTGTGATACAGTGGGTTAAAGCCCTGGCCTGAGGCGCCAGCATCCCATATGGGCGTGGGTTTGAATCCCGGCTACTCCTCTTCAGATCCAGCTCTCTGCTATGGCCTGGGAAAGCAGTAGAAGATGGCCCAAGTCCTTGGGCCCCTGCATCCACATGGGAGACCCAGAAGAAGCTCCAGGCTCCTGGCTTTGGATTGGCGCAGCTCCGGCCGTTGCGGCCATCTGGGGAGTGAACCAGTGAATGGAAGACCCCTTTCTCTCTCTCTGCCTCTCCTCTCTCTGTAACTCTGACTTTCAAATAAATAAATAAATCTTTTAAAAAAAAGAAAAAAGAAACAGGAAGCCAACATTCAGTGTTTAGCCTGCCACAGAGAAAGGGATTTTATTCATGTTATTTAAATTCTCTCTGTTCTCAGTTTCAACATATTTCAAGTAAAGACATTCATCCTTCCCTAGGACTACCTCTCAGGACTGGAGCAGAAAACTTTCTCCCAGATAGAGACTGCTGTGAAATGAGTAGAGATAGATTTATTTTCCTCTTGGGAGCACAGGTACTGCAGTTAAAGGCTCCAGACTGTGTTTGAACCTCAGGGCATAATGTCAGTGTATAGAAAGCAATTATCGATTTCCCTCTCAATGACACTTTTCCAGTATCCTTTTATTATGCTAGTAAAATAGAAATGAAGAATCCAGCCATTGTAAAGGCTTCATTTTGGAGAAATTTTTTTTTTCCAGCAGAGAAAGATTCTTTCATGAAAGTCTCACCTCCCAAAGAAGCTTATCTGTTCACAAAAACTCTTTCTTGAAATAGATGTACCCACTCGACCTAGGTGAAATGCTGATATGACTGCATTTCTTCCTGGATAAGTCACCTCCTGCATTTGTCTTTAATACCGAGAGGATAAAATCTTGGAGGGAGGAAGAATGGTGTCATTTCATCAGTGTCTTTTAAAATGACACAGGTACTTCCACTCAACGAGAGAATCGTGACCAGGCATCCTGAATACTTCGTAAATATCCCTTCTTTGGCAATAGCAACACCTCCCTCCCAAATTAAAACATGACTCCTGTCTTCTATCAGAAAACAATCAAAATAATTTCATCCAATTATTATTTTATGACCCCAGAACCTGGACTTCCGTCTTTGCAAAAAAGGGTAGATTTTTACCAAATTAATCAGATTCTGTATTTATGCTACTGTGAATAAAAATCATGAGGAGAAACAACACAGTGAAAACGGCACATTGTCATCAATCTCAGACATGTCATCTGTGACCCCAGAAGCTGTAACCATCTAAATGAGACCTCTCTTTATGCAGGAGGCCCACAAGCACACACTAATCAATGAAACTCTTCATGTGGCACAGGCTCCTGTCTTACAGGCATCAGTTCCCATACAGTGAATAAATACAACACGCACAGCAAATCAGTTTAATTCTGAAAAACATTCTTTAAAAGCAATAAAGTTGACAGATATATGGGATCACAGATGCAAAAAGCAACATATATTTATCAGGGTGATGACCCAACACTCATTTTGGTAGGCGTCACTATCTCTTTCCTGCTTTTGTTGGGAAGGATTTCTACAGTGGATGTAGTTTCAACAGGCATTTAAGTGATGAACCGACCACAGTAAATGAGCACTTTGGGTAAAGCATGGGCTTTGACTGCAATCACTTATTCTGGATTTGTCCTCATTCTCTTGGGATGCTGGTGAAGAAATAACGTATGGTAAACTCACAAGGACAAAGAGAAGAGGAGATGGATGATGCCACTCTGGGAAATGGAAAACAGAGGAACAGAAAGATGAAGCCTGCAGCTGGACCAGCCAGTAAGACAGGGAAACTCATTTGGTGAAGATACAGAGAGGCTATTAAATTAGTGGCCTCAGATATAGTAGAAGTTGGAGATGAAGGGTAGGTTTGAAAATAAAAAAGATCGGGTGATGGACAAATAATTTGTAGAGCATATGAGGATGCATCTGAGAGGACAAGGGCATGTTACACCACATGAAACCACAATGAGTGGCATATACAGTTGGGCAATGATGCATTTCTTCTATGTTGAAGTAATTGTTCAGATCTTTCTCCCATTTTTATGTGACTATGTGATTTTTTTAACTACTGACTCAGTGCCCTTTACACAGTGTTTTTTTTAAAGGTCTATTTATTTGAACAACAGCATATGAGAGAGAGAGAGAGAGAGAGAGAGAGAGAGAGAGAGATATCTTTCATCCACTGATTCACTTCCTGAGTGGCTGCAACAGCCAGGTCTAGGCCAGACCAAAGCCAGGAATTGGGAAATCCATCTTCACTTCCTACATGAGTGAGTGGCAGGGGCCCATGCACTTGGGCGGTTTTCTGCTGCCTTCCTAGGTGCATTGGTGGGAAGCTGGATCAGAAGCGGAGCAGCTGGGACTTGTACTAGTTCTCCATGGGAACTTGGGATGCTGGCATCACAAGCAGCAGCTTAGCCCACTGTACCATAATGCTGACCCCTATACTGTGGTTTTGATAGTCATATGTGTTGCACAGCTTCTGTTTTGTGAGTTTTGCTTTAGCTCTTAGGGTGTTTGCAAAAGAGGAATTCTTAAGTATATATTGTCAAAGGTATTCATTTTCCCTTCTATATGAACACTTCTTCTACCCTTGTAAGGTCATGAAGATAATTTGTTTATACTTTTTTGGATGCTATAAAGTTTAGCTTTCATATTAAGTCTTAATCCACTTGGAATCAATTTTGTGCATTTTCTGCAGCAATTGAGATGAGCACATGATTTTTATCCTTCATTCTGTTGATGTGAAGTATTCTGTTTCTTGATTTGCATATGTTGAACCATCTTATATCCCTGGGATGAAACCCACTTGATCATGATGCATGATCTTTTTGAAGTGTTGTTGGATTTGATTTACTAGTGTTTTGTTGAGAATTTTTGCATCTATGTTCATCAGGAATAATGGTCTATAGTTCTCTTGTTTGGCTGTGTCTTGTCTTGTTTTGCAATCAATGTAACGCTGGCCCCATAGGATGAATATAAAGAGTGCCCACACTTCTCATTTGGGGGGATAGTTTCATAAAAATTTGTGTTAGTTCTTCCTTAAAGTTTACTAGAATACAGCATGAAGGCATCTAGTCCTGGGATTTTCTTTGTCAGGAACTTCTCTGTTACTGATTCAACCTCATACTGGTTATTGGTGTTCAGTTACTCCTTTTGGTTTCTGTTAGCATAGAGTATCATTTGCATCCTTCTACTTCCAGCCTGTGTGTGGCTTTACAGGTAAACTGAGTTTATTGCAGATGGAGTATCAATAAGTCTTGTTTATTTTTATCTTTTAAGTAAGTCTATGGGGGGTTTAGTACATCTACTTTCAAAATTATTATTAATGAATAGTGATGTAGTTCTCTTACTAAAAGAAAATTGTTCTGTTTATTTTTAACATCCTTTGTTGTTGTTTTTTTCTGATGGATTTCATACTGTTACATGTTTCATGATGGTAGTTTCCCTTTCTCTGTTTCTGTGTGTACAACTCCCTTAAGCATCTTTTGTAAGGCAGTTCTGATGGTAATGACTTTGGTGACTTCATTCAGTGTTTGTTTATCTTGGGAAGCCTTCATTTCATTTTCATTTATGAAACATAGATTGGCTGGGTCAATTTATCTTGGTTTGTACAGAAATACATCATTCCATTCCCACCTAACCTGTAAGGTTTCTGTTGAAAGTATGTTATTGTTTTGGTAAGAATTCTCTTAAAAGTGGCTTAGCACTTCCCATTTGCAGATATTAGAATTCTCTCATTGGTTGTACTTTGAGAATCTGACTACAAGATGTCATAGTGAAGATCTTTTCTGATCATTTTTTTAAAAGATTTATTTTATTTATTTAAAAGACAAAGTTACAGAGAGAGGTAGAGACAGAGGAAGAGAGAGGTCTTCCATCCACTGGTTCACTCCCCAGATGGCCACAATGGCCGGAGCTGCGTCAATCCAAAGCCAGGAGCCCAGAGCTTCTTCTGGGTCTCCCACATGGATGCACGGGCCCAAGGACCTGGGCCACCTTCTACTGCTTTCCCAGGACATATCAGAGAGTTGGATTGGAAGAGGAGCTGGAACTCAAACTGGCAACCATATGGGACACCGGAGCTTCAGGCCAGGGCTTTAGCCCACTGCGCCACAGCGCCGGCCACCTTCTGTTCATGTTTTTGTTTAGAGTCATATGGACCTCCTATTCTAGGATGTCTATGTTTCTCCCCAGATTTGGGAAGATTTTAGCTATCATTTCATAGATTCTTTATACCATCACTTCTCTCTTTTCCCACAAGTATTCTTAAAATTTGAATATTTGTTCATTTAATGGTCCCAAAGTTCTCAGAGGTTATCATCATCCCATCTTATTTTTTATTGTCTGGTAGATATTTCAAACACCATTTTATGTTCAAATATTCTTTCTTCCTCTTAATCTGCCTGTCATTGAGGCTTGTAACTGTGTTTTTAAAATTTTGCTGAGTTCTTCATTTCTTTTTAAAAATATTTATTTATATTTATTCAAAAGTTGGAGTTAGAGAGAAAGAGGGAGAGACAGAAAGACAGAGATCTTCCATCTGCTGGCTCACTCCCCAGATGGCTGCAACACTCACAGCTGAGCCAGGCTAAAGTTAGGAACCAGGAGCTTCATCTGGGTCTTCCATGTGGGTAGCAGAGACCCAAACATTTGGGTCATCCTCCACTGCTTTTCCCAGACCATTATAGCAGGGAGCTGGATAGGAAGTGGAGCAGCTGGGACAAGAATTGACACATATATGGGATGCTGGCATTGCAGCTGGCAGCTCTACCAACAATGCCACAACACTGGACCCAAGTTCTTCATTTCTACAGTGTCAGATAGAAGCTTTCTATCTCTTTGCCAAATTTCTCATGTACAACATTCATTGACTTCCTAATTCTATTTGTCTATCTGAATTCTTGATATTTATGCATCTGGTGAATCAGTTGTTTCTTTCCCCTTTAAAGGGTGGCTTTTTGGATGAAAAGCTTTTTTCTGCAGACGAATCTTCCTTCAGGTGTTGGTTTGGTTGACTTCTTGGGCTTTAGTTCCAGCAGGACCGTGAGCTGTGATCTCCTCACCATCTTTCCCTGTGACTGACGGCAGTGTGGCAGGGGTGTGAGTGTGTGTGTGGGGATCCTCTCTGTACCAGAAATGTGTGTGAGTCCTGGTATGGTGGCTGCGGTCTTGGCAGTGCCTGTCCCACTTCCCCAATTAACATGCATGACTGCTGCATTCACCTGTGCTGGATTCGGGGGGCTGCTTCGGAAGAGGGCTGTGATAGAGCAGGACCAAGGCTGCCATGGTGTGTACTGCCCTGGGGTGAGAAGTCTGCAGAGGAGAGTGCCTCCACTTTTAATGTCCTGGGAGTGGGAACCACCTTGCTGTGCAAAATCACCTGTGCTGTGTAATGCAGGATGCTGCTTGGGCTAAGGTGAGAGGGTGACTGTTGCTGGAGAGTCTGTTTGGGATTCTGAGGCTGCAGTGCTTTGGGCTAGTATGGGGGCTATGAAGGAGCTTCTGTCTCTTAGGGAAGCGTTGATTCTGACAATGACTCCTTTTTCAAGACGGCACTGCATTGCCACAGCCTGTGCCCTGGGCGTCAGGGAGGGGACAGAGAGTTCCTTCTCTGGGGCAAAGCTACTCTGTCACTTCAGGGAGCTGCTTTTGCTTGGGGGATGGTAACTGCGGTTTCCTCCTGTAGGTACCACTGCTGATGTCCAGTGTCCCGGGAGATGAGCTCTATGGGGATCTTTCCCCTGCAAGGTGGATTCCTCCCTACTTTGGGCCCAGGGTAGTGGCTGCTGGCACACTTTCTTCCTCTCTTTATGCTTCCATCCTGTGTCTCTGTATACTGGGGGGTTCCTGTGTCCTTTGCTGAGTTCCAGTGTTCTCCCTTGAGCAGTCAACTCAAAACCCAGTTATTTACCTGCACTGTGATTCTTTTCTGTGGGGGAGGATATCAATGCTGAACAGGTCTACTTAGCTATCTTATGTCTTTCCTGTTTCATGAATTTTCCACCTAAAGATATTAAAGCTTCCCATTTCCCTTTCATAATTGTTCTTGCCTTCTATGCAATATTTATAAAGCAAAAATATGTTTTCAGTAAATATTTACATGGTACACTTTCTTCAATGTTTGTTACCTTCCCTATGTCCTTATGTTAAAGTTCATTTTCACAAAGAGAACATAATTGGATCGTCCCTCTTTGGTAGTTAATCCAATCTAAAATTTTGTCCTTTAGTTGCATTATTTAATCTCTCTCTTTATATATATATATACATATATATTTATATAAATGCTGTTGATACAGTAGAATTTAAATAATCTACTACGTTGATTTCTCATAGTATCATCTATTCTTTGTCCCTTTATTTCTCCTTTCTGTTGCTCTCTTATTAATCAAGAATTACTTACTATTTTATTTGCTCTATTATATTTTTAGTCACAAGATTGTATTATTCTTTTAATGATCAACATAGAGATTATAATTTACATTGATTACATTTGATCATAAACTAGTGCTTTGATCACTTATTGAATATGAAGTGTCAAAGAAGTTTACTCATACCCTCCACTTCATCCCTTGTGTAATTTTTATCTAAATATTTTCTTTCCACCTATCTTATAAGCCCATAAGTTATTATTTTAAATATATAATATTGTTTTTTATTTCCCTACATTTTACTTTCTTTGATACTCTTTATTCTTTCAACAGTTCTCTATTTGTATATGGGCTTGTCTTCTTTAAGTCTAAAGACTTTATGAGAAATATTCAAAAAGTTTATAGAAAGTCCATATCATAAAAGCATGAATTTTTAAAATCGCACCCCCCCAGAAAAAACCCTCATTCTAGCTATTATGACATGTCTGAACAAGATCTAGTTTGAGACACTAAGGCGGTTGAGACACCAGTTCGAAAAGAGCCCTGGAGTCTGTGCTGTGGTGTAAATCCACACCTGTGGTGCCAGCATCCCATATGGGTGCCGGTTCAAGTTCCAGCTGCTCCATTTCCAATCCATCTCTCTGTTGTGGCCTGGGAAAGCAGTAGAAGATGGCCCAAGTCCTTGCACCCCTGCACCTGCCTGGGAGATCCGGAAGAAGCTCCTGGCTCCTGCCCTTGGGTCTGCACAGCTCCAGCCATTATGGCCAATTGGGGAGTGAATCAGTGGATGGAAGACCTCTCTCTCTCTCTCTCTCTCTCTGCCTCTGCCTCTCCTTCTCTATCTGTGTAACTCTGACTTTCAAGTAAATAAATAAATCTTAAAAAAAAGAGCCCCTATCAGAGAATTATGAGTTTTGTTAAAATTAAAGAAGAAAAAACTTCAAATTTATGGTGAAGTTTGGATAGAAGAATTGTGAAATCATTCATGGAAAGTTTATGGGGATCATGCACTGAAGAAATAAATCAGTTTAGAAATGGATAGCTCATTTTAAGAAGGGATGAACCAATATTAACTATTCGCATTAATTTGTGAAGGAAAATCAATTAACAGCACAAGCAAGAGCTGGCACCCTAGATTCCTAGTTGGATCAGCTTATGCAACTCACTTGAACATATAAAGTGGAGCAAACCCTTGGCTCAATGGGTGCCAAAACTTTTCATTCAGATTAGCTACCAATAAGAGCAAAGGATTCAATGGAAAATCTGAACTAGTAAGATCAATATTCTGAAGGACTTTTTAGAAGAATTGTAACAGGAGATAAAGCATGGCTTTGTCGGTATGATCCCAAGGACAAAACACAATCAAGGGAATGGCTACCAAGAGGTGGAAGCGGTCTGGTTCAAGAGGAGGAGAAGCTATCAAGAACAGAGTATGACAGCATTTAAAAACATTTTTGTTGATCAAAGACTTTAGCTTATTGACTTTCTGAAAGACCAAAGTGTTTTGAGAAAGCCAAATCTTTAGCAGAAAATCCTACAGGAAGCTTCCCAAGAGAGTCCTTCTCCTCCATGACAATACTTTTGCTATTTTCATCATTAAATCAAAGCTATTTTATGAGTTTTGATGGGAAGTCATTAGATGACCACCTTACAGTCTTGACTTGGCTCTTCTGGCTTCTTTTTGTTCCTAATATTTAAGAAATTCTTAAAGAGTTATCATTTTTCTTCAGGCAAAAACGTAAAAAAGATTGTATTGACATAGCTAAATTCAGGATGTACTAAATGTCTTGTATCATCTTTTACAAAAGTCTCTTGACCTTGATGAAACTTACGTTGAGAAACACAGGTTATATTTTAACATTTTATCTTTTCATTCCACTTTTACATGAACTTTCAACATTTCCCTCATATTTTAGTGTTTCCCAGGATGTGTATTTGCTGGCAAAGAATTTTCTAGCATTTTTCAGTCTGAAAAATACTCTATTTCCCTCTAGAAGGTAAAATAGAGCTGATATGTAATTTCTTGGACCTAAAATAATGGTTTTATGTAATTCAGTGGAATTTGTTCAGTGCAGAGCTTGCCTGTGAACTTTATATACTATATACAATTTATATAAATATTTATATAAAAATAAAATTTATATATATTATGTAATTTATATATAATATTATATATGATATATAATATAATTTTATATATAATATTTAAAATGAATATTGAGTTCTCAGAAATTGGAATACTTGGTTTATGGTGCTAGAGAAAGTGTATCAGGGCTAAATACTTATTTACTATAGTCAAGGCAAGAAAAATGTAGCTAAATATTCCTTTTTTGACAGTTAACAAATAATATTTAAACTTAGAAAGTTAAAACAGAGGATATGGAGATAAATTTGAAAGTCGTGGGATACAAATAAATACAACTTACAAAGTTTGATATTTTTGCCTCTACAGGGAGGGATTTGGCCAGAAGTGTGGAAAAGAAACTGCTGTTTTTCACTATTAAATCCACTGGACTATTGCTGAGTATATGGAAAATCTCTGTACTATCTTCTCAAGTTTTGTATAAATTTTAAGGGGTTCAGAAAAATAAAGTCTTTTTACAAATTCACATATATGACATTCAAAAGATGTATTTGGGAAAATAGTGATTAAATTATAAAATATTAACCTCTGTGCTAATTTAAGCTTCTTTCTTATTCTTACTTATTTTCTACCATTCTAGCATAGTCTTTTCTTGGGTTTCTCATTTTGACAATAGTTAACAATTTCTAGAAAAAGGCAGCTTGATCACTCTACTTGCTAGGTTCTTTTAAGAAAACATTGTGGAACCCTCATCTTTCAACCAAGACCTTGAACATTTACTCCCATGCTTCAATAAGGAACTGAAAAAACAGTGCATGGAGACCACTCCAAATACCTCACATTACTCCTTAACCTACTGCTTGGTACAGGGCTAAAACTTACCAAATAAAAGCTATCTATGTAACACAGAAAGGCAGCATTTTCTAATGTTAAGAGTGATGTTGGCAATTGAGTTTCCCAGGGTCATATCCATGTCCTAATCAACAGCTTGGGTTTGGAGGAACAGTTGATGTCTGAACTTGACCAGTGCACCCTAACAATTCACAGCATGGGGCTCCTTCACAGCATGGGGTTCCTTCAGTCTGAAGCTGTCAGTCTTGCTGCTCCTCATCAAATGTTGCAGAGCACCTCGGCACCCTCCACCCTCTACTCAAGGACCTTCCGGAATGTTTAAGCAAGTCTCATAACGCTCCCCTTAGACTATCCACAGAGTTTCTTTCCTTACAGAGAGTTACCAGTCTGCCTCCTCTTGAGCCTCTTTCTTGAACTCCTGGTATTTAAATCTGTTTGAAACTTCAAGAATCACTCCTGGATTGATTCATCTTGTGACAGAAGCCACTCTTGGATATGAATGAAGCCTCTCACCAACTGTATCTTTTTCCAACTCCTGTGGAAATCTCAGCTTTCCAGGATTCTTCTTTGCTACCAAGAAGCCTGTTAGTTTCTTACTCTCTTTTTTACACTCACATCATGTAACATCATCTCTACAGCTGAGGGTGATATTAACCTCTTAGCAATTTGGGGACACTCACAAAAAGGAAATATTCATTTTCATTTTCTTCCTCTTGTGATTATTTATTTCCCCCAAGATTATTTTCAGAATGAAATTTTCTAAGCTTAGTTTTAGGTAAAGTGTTATTTTAGCTTTTTTTTTTCTTTTTTGACAGGCAGAGAGGATAGTGAGAGAGACAGAGAGAAAGGTCTTCCTTTGCCATTGGTTCACCCTCCAATGGCCGCCGCGGCCGCTGCGCTACGGCCGGCGCACCGCGCTGATCCGATGGCAGGAGCCAGGTACTTATCCTGGTCTTCCATGGGGTGTAGGGCCCAAGCACTTGGGCCATCCTCCACTGCACTCCCAGGCCACAGCAGAGAACTGGCCTGGAAGAGGGGCAACCGGGACAGAATCCAGTGCCCTGACTGGGACTAGAACCTGGTGTGCCGGCGCCGCAAGGTGGAGGATTAGCCTAGTGAGCCGCGGCGCCAGCTAAAGTGTTATTTTAAATCTTGGGCAAATGGATCTATACATTTTTGAGTAATAAAGAGCAAAATAGATCACATATTCTTAAATTTTCTCACATTAGGAGCTAAGGAGAAAGTGTAAAACAATCTTTACACTCAGGATCCATTGAGTGCTCACAAGAGAAGCAGAATGAATGGAATTAAAAATGAAAGTTGCTGTTTTAAAAAATAATTAGTTCTAGAACAATATCTTTGAATGCAAGCTTAACCTGCCTTGAAGGTAAGGGGAGGGTTATGTTAGGAAAAATATATGAAAGGTGCCTTTTCATTACTTCCTGAATTCACCAACAATCTCAATAGGACACAGAAGTTGCTCCCTGGAATTTCAAATTTGTACATAATGTCAATCAATGTGTTCACTTAAATCTTTCAATGACTCTTTTAATTCTGAAAATAAATTGTTTCTCAGTCTTTTGGCTAAGATCAAGTGTAGTATCTGCTCTTTCTAGTTTAATTGTGAAAATAATGCTAATTCATACTAAATGAAATTTTGTATTTGAAATGTTTCAAAATTTCCCAACATATTGTATCACATATACTACATAAACACTTATTTCTATTTATAAATACGTTATAAGATTTTGAAATAATACCTGTGTATACCTGAACACTCAAATACACATACAAATTAATATGAGAATGTTGGCAATATGCGCTATTTAGTGACTTAATTTAGCTTAATTAACATCCTTTATGTTACCCGGATAAGAAAACCTCAATTAAGAAATATTTAGGGGCTGTCATTGTGGTGTAGCAGGTAAAGCTGCTGCCTGTGATGCTTGGGCCCCTGCATCTGCGTGGGAGACCCAGAAAAAGCTCCTGGCTCCTGGCTTAAGATCGGCCCAGCTCTGATCATTCCTGCCATTTGGGGAGTGAACCAGAAGATGGAAGACTTCTCTCTCTGTGTCTCTGCCTCTCTCTCTCTCTGTAACTCTGCCTTTCAAATGAATAAATAAAGTTTTATAAAAAGTTTAAAAAAATAAGGATGGAACTGACATTGTGGTGTCAGAAGATGGCCCAAGTGGTTGGGCCCCTGGGTCCACATGGGAGACCCAGATGAAGCTCCTGGCTCCTGGCTTCAGCCTGGCCAGCCCCAGCCAATGTGGCCATTTGGGGAGTGAACCAGTGGATAGAAGACACCTCTCTCTCTCTCTCTCTCTCTCCTCCCTCCTCTCTCTTCTCTCTCTTTCTTTGTAACTCTGCCTTTCAAGTGAATAAAGTAAATATTAAAAAAAAAAAAAAAACAAGGAAACAGGTACTGAGTGTCCTATATGAATGAATTTCCCATGCCTTATGTATCTTTCGCTCATCAGGCATGTCAAATTGTCTAACAGTAGGCCTTCGTGTCTACTGCATGAATAAGTGTAACAATGTACCAGATGCATGTGGCTACATTTATGCACAAGAATTTGATGCAAACAGGAAGTTTCCTTTATCAAATCTCCTGCTCTGGAAATTGAGTTAACATGAGGGGCTCACTCATTTCCTTGGGACAGAGGTGGTAGGAAGGAGACTCTTGGGGAAGTTCATGTATACAGAGTGTCAGACAGGAAATGCAAACACAGAGCCCAAAACACTGCCCAAACACCAGTAAATATTGGAAATCATCATTTTGTTTTTTGACCTGAGAAAATCTCTCTCTTCTCACAACAGTTTCTTGTTATTAACTAAATATATGGGGAAAGGGTTAAGATGATAAAATGACCTCATATTAGGCCAGTATTGCAGTGTAGTGGGTCAGTCACTGCCTACGATGTATGATCCCATATGGGTGCCAGCTTGAGTCCTGCTGCTCCACTTCCTATCTAGCTTCCTACTAATGGAACTGGGAAGACAGTGGAAATTGGACTGAGGACTTGGGGCCTTGCAACCTACATGGGAGTCCTGGATGGAGTTTCAGGCTCCTGGCTTCAGCCTGGCCCAGTGATGGCTTTAGGGAATGAACCAGTCGATGAAAGATTCTCTCTCTCTCTCTCTCTCATCTCAATTACCACCTCTAATACATAGCTATTGGCTGCTTAGTACACAGTGTTGAGTGAGAATCTGAGAATAGAATATCATGATTGATTGTCAATGCCTTCCATGAACACAGCCATAGTAACTCGTGACACCCGAGCCTTTTCTATGCCATAACTAACCTAGATAGCTACAGGGAAATGGGAAATGGGAAAATTCTCTTATAATACACCTATAAATGCAATAGTTTTGATCCCGTGCCAGCATTTACGTAGTGATTTTTGCTCAGATCATAATTTTTTACATATATAAACTTTGAGTATATACTTTTTTTTCATATCCACCACAGCTCAGAAAGCTGAAATAATATGCAAAGACCAGAAAATTCAGGATACCATCCCAATTTAATCAGATAAGCACAAGTTAAAGCTCTCTTAGCCTGGCCACCTCTCAGCATTTGCTGTGACCTGTTCTCGGCTTTCTTCTCCAGTTGGAATTATTAACTCATTTGTTCTATCCCTTGATGTGCATTATTTGATGCTGCTAAGATTCTACTATATGAGCGGAATCTACAAGATTGCCACAACGTTATTTCAGTTTGCAGAAAGTAATTTACAGCTTGTGTACACTCAGAGCCTAGCACAGAGCCAGGATGTCTCAGGCAATAAGAAGGTATTTGTTAGATAAAAAGATGGGTAGATAGATCACTTCCTTCCTACAGGACAGTATCTTTTTGCTCTTAATGTAACATGTTACTTTTATTTCATAGCACAAAATACTTCAAAATGAGACTGCTTGTCATTGATCCATTTTATGCAGCAACGTAAGTAAGGCATAACGGTCCTTGAATCACCCTCCAATCCACAAGCCAATATTTAAGCAAAAAAGAAGACAAAAGTTTCAAAATCTCAGAGAAGGAACTCCTTCTGTTTGAATGGATGCAAAGGCCGTGAGAATCTGACATCCTGCTTCTTCCTGCTCCATGCTGCTCCATCTGGTCAGACATAAATGTCCTCAGAATGGCACTGAGGACAGCTGCTTCTGATTCCCCGCTGGCTTAGACTTTGTCACAGGAGAGGCACCCAAAGCTGCATGGTCTATATCAAATTCCCTCTCCCCAGAAATGGAGATACAGTTGAAGAATTTGAAAATGTCAAATAGATTCTTATATAGAAGCTCCAGTAGCCCACCTCATATCCTTTATCAAAGACTGGTGGTGGCTGGGATTGGATATTTCATAAGTTGCTCCTAATTCTAGTTTGTGCATAATAAGTTGAGAGTGGAGGTGCCTTTTCCAATCGTAGAGAGAAGTACACACTCAATGGGTACCAAAATATCCCCTATTTACTTTCTTGAAACCAGCATGATCTGTTACTATTTTCATGAAACATTAATATCTTATGCTGTTTCTAATAAGCACTTGACCCATGTTCAAGGAGAAGATAGAGAAGGAGAAGGAAGGGAGGGAGGAAGAGGTGGAAGGAAGGAGAGAAAGAGAAACGGCTCCCATTAGGGTCCTCTTGAGCTGTGCTGTCTCCAGAGTTAAAGACTTCAGTTTATTTTCTCTACAAATCAATCTGACGCCTCAGCTGCCTAGTCAATTATTTCCTTAGAGCCCAAACTCAAAGATAAGCACTTTTGGAGAAAACAGCTAAACAAATCCATCGTCTGCATTATATCAAACTCCTTCAGACAGAAAACGCAGTCAACAGATCATCCCAGGGCGTTGCAGATGTTTCAAATGTCACTTCTCTTCCATCTTCCCCTCCAGGAGAGATGTTGCCTTTCCAGAGAGGAAAACACTTTCCCCAATATCGTCTTTGTCCTAATCCATCTATAGGCATTTAAAATCAAAGACAGTATCCGTGCTGCACAGGGCAATGGGGGCCTCCCTTTTGTTAAGGGAACATAAACATCAGCAAGCAGCTCCACCAATCCAAGTTCCAGCTAGAAGCCTTGGCTGCGGTGACTTTGGCTCTCTGTTGTGTCAGCTAAAGGCTGCGTTGCTTCAGTGAGCTCTGTTTTTCCAGTCACAGAGCTGATGCTGCAAATCATCATGAGGTTGTTTTACCAACTGTACTAAACTTCCCACGCCTTATATTACTCAGCAGCCAGTCGGTGCCCTTAAAATGCAAGCAGGGATATTTGTTGGGCAAACAGCAGCCCATCTGTGAATCCTCACAATGAAATGATTTTGTAGCAAAGGAATACATCCAATAGTACCATGGAACCTAGTGAATTATTTTGCTCGTCAGGGCTGGGCCAGATAGAAGCTAGGAGCCAGGAGCTTTTTCTGGGTCTCTCACATGGGTGGCAGGTGGCATCTTCTGCCACAGAGAGCTGGATCAGAAGTGGAGCCGCTGAGTCTGGAACCGGCTCCCATATGGGATGCCATTGCTGCAGGAGGAAGCTTAAGCCAGCCTCCCACCTTATTTTTTAAAAATACTGCTTTAGGCCAGCACCGTGGCTCACTTGGCTAATCCTCCTCCTGCAACGCCAGCGCCCCGGGTTCTATCCCAGTTGGGGCTCTGGATTCTGTCCCCGTCGCTCCTCTTCCTGTCCAGCTCTCTGCTGTGGCCCAGGAGAGCAGTGGAGGATGGCCCAAGTGTTTGGGCCCTGCACCCACATGGGAGTCTAGGAGGAAGCACCTGGCTCCTGGCTTCAGATGAACGCAGCGCGCCGGCCATGGTGGCCATCTGGGAGGTGAACCGATGGAAGGAAGACCTTTCTCTCTGTCTCTTCTCTCTCACTGTCTAATTCTGCCTGTCAAAAAAAAAAAAAAAAAAAACACTTGTTTTAAATAGCAATTTTTCCTATATGTAGTCATGGGCCAAGAGTGAATGGTAGGTAAAGTCTTTGGAAGACAATTTTATTTCCACTGAAAAGAAGGCTAAGCTATTCACATCCACAATCTCCTGAAAAGAACTAAATACCCTGGGTAAAATTTTTATTAAAAGCTTAGAGGGAGTGATTGGCAAAAAAGTTTAAGTTACTGTATCCCAACTCAAAGTGCCTGGTTCAAGTCTTGACTAGCTTGCTGCTAATGTGCACCCTGGAAGGCAGTAGGTGAATGTTCAAGTACTTGGATCCCTACCATCCATATGTGGGAGACCCAGATGGAGTTCTGGGCTCCGGCCATACCTGGATGGTGCAGGCATTTGGGGACCAGTGGATAGACGATCTCTCCCTGTTCCCCTGTCTCTGTCTCTTTTCTCTCTCTCTCTCTTCCTTTCAAGTAAAAATGAAAATTAGTATTTTTTTTTTAAATCCTGGAGCTATGGTTTGACAGAGGAGAATGAAATTATCAGGCCACAATCGAGGTTAAACTATAATGCAGAGAGGTAAATGCAGCATGAATTTTACAGTGTGGACATTGGTCCATCACGGCAAATTTGAATTTTTATTTTGATGAAATGGGAATAAATCAAAACCTTAGAGGATTTATCAGTAAGGATGCTTAGAGCAGAAGCTCCTCTGCTTATATTCAGGACAGCAATGGCTGCACCAAAGGATGGGAGTGGACCGAAACCCAGCCAGCCCTGGCAGGATATTCAGCACAAGTCCCCTTTGCCTGGACAGTCCAGGAATCACAGGCTCTGTATTTGCTTGAAGGTTGGTGTGGGCTAGAGTTGCACGGAGGGAGACCACAGAGGTGACCGCAAATCCTTTTGGAAAGGAGGCACATTTATCTTAGTTTCAAAGTCAAAGAAGATCTTTCTTTTCACAAAGGATAAACAGCAAATAAAATATAACAAAGCACTTAATGATATATTGCACCATTAATGAGAAGAGACAAAAATCCTAACTAATGGGAATGTTCATATTCAGATACAGGTTATTATAGGAGAGCACTAAACCAACCATGCCTGCATGTTTAAGCGAAGGAAATACAGGATGAAAATATCTGCAAGCAACACAAAAGGAAAAGCAACGTAAGTACTTTATATGTTTATAGAGTGTTTACTAGAGAAAATTTTAGAGATAAAAAAATAGGAAAATACAAAATCCAAAAGAGAATCGAAACAACTACTTAAGTACAGATGAGATAATTAAAAAACCTCATAGGCATATCAACAAAAATAAACTAATATACAACACTGAGAGAGAAAATGTTGAAAATTACAGAGGAGTGGGAGACAGAATATGAAGTGGAAAGATATTCTATATGATTATTCAGACAGAAAGTCAAGCATCTCATTTTTATTGGGCTTTGAAAAGATAATGACTGAATATCTTCCATGGCTGTTGCCACCAATCCACAGGCTCAAGAATCCTAACCAAGAACAGGCAGATCAGTGATATGAGATCTGCATCTCCAAGCAGCACCAGGAAATTTCACACACCAAGGAACACAAAATCTAAAGCAGCCAGGCTGCAAAGAGAATCACTATTACATTTAGGGCTGGCCTCTTAGCATCAACAGTGGAAGCCAGATTTAATGGAATATGTGAAATGTTTTGAAAGACTTAGAATTCTATACCCAGCCAACACGAATTCCCACAATACAAGGGTAAAAATCATTTTTATATTAAAAAATGAAAAAAATAAAAGAGTTCAACCTCAGCAGCTATGACCTGTCATTTAATATAGTTTGACTAAATTTGCTTATGGTTTTCAAAAACAGGAAAAAAAAATTCTTGGCTACAGTGCAAATCTTGGCATAGTACAAAAATCATACAAAATATCTTTTCTGACCACAATTCAATTAATCTATAAAACAAAAACAATCAGTGTAGTTAATCTATAAAACAGTAACAATCTTTGGAATGATAGCATGAGCAACTTTAGTTAGGGTCCCTTCCTACCTACCTGGTAGGACAAATTCCAAGGCAAATGTATCTCACTAAATTTGGCTCTAAAGAAATAGAAAGCCAGATGTCTGTATAAATACTTTCAATAAATGAAGTCAGCAGAAAAAAAAAAAAAAACAGTCCGTTAAGAAAATTGTAAAACCCAGTGTTTTCTCTGAGAAGGTATTCCAAATGTTTAAGAAACAAAGCCAATGTTATACTTTTCCAAAAGAAGCCTTCACCATTCAAGAACCATGTTAAATGTCTCCAGTTCCCCAGGTGCTTATCTTAGGTACTAAGAACTGGTAGACTACAGAAAAATGTAATGTATATGAGCAAAGTGACATTCAGATTTCAATCTGAAGGAATTTGCCAGCGAAGGACAGGGGAAGGCAGAAGTGTATCCTAGACATTTCAAATGAGCTTACTTGTCCTTTATAAAATTGTTGATTAATTAAATTTCAGCTTTATTCAGGTACACCTGGAAAGCACGAAAAATATATATTTACAGTCTACAAGTTGATGTTTTGAATATCAACCTAATTAACATATCTGCTATTTTGTTTTGTGTCTTTTTCTTTTTTTAATGGTACAAATAATATCTCCTAGCAAGTTTCAAGCATACACTAGAGTATTGTTAACTGTAGAAACCATTTTATTTTTATATTTCTCAAGGTGGAAGAATATTTTAAATGTAAAAGGACTGTGAAACTCATTTTATTAAATCCCAATTTCCCTTAATTAGAATGTAGAGGTTTTCTTTTTTAAAAAATATGTATTACTTTAGTGACATTTGGCTAACATAATTTTTAAAGGGAAGGAAAAAGCTGAAAGTTTTCAGTGTGTAGTAGCAATTAAATATTAGGTGTGATACCTTCCAAAACTAATTATTTAATAAAAATTTATCTTTAGGATTGTATGTACCAATGAAAATTCACCAAGTTGAGTTAGTGACATTTTCTATTTCCAGATGATTTTGTAAATGCACAACTTGCATTTTGTGCAATGACTGCTGTATTATAAATTAAACTTGGTGAGTGAAGGTTTCAAACTTAAAAATCATGCTGAAAAATAGAATGATAGCATCAAGTACTCTCAGCCACTCATTTTCTACTTAATCGTTCCTATTTTTCCTCCTTAAAATTGCAACTTAAGCTCTGCATTTGATTGATGTTAATGAACTTGAAAATAATTTCATAGTGTCAGTATTTTATAGTATTCTCTAAACAACTTATGTAGTCAATGTCACTTAGTTGACTTGATTAAAAATAAACAAAACAGGGCCAGCGCCGTGGCTCACTTGGTTAATCCTCTGCCTGCGGCGCCGGCATCCCATATGGGCGCCGGGTTCTAGTTCCGGTTGCTCCTCTTCCAGTCCAGCTCTCTGCTGTGGCCTGGGAGGGCAATGGAAGATGGCCCAAGTGCTTGGGCCCTGCACCCACTTGGGAGACCAGGAGGAAGCACCTGGCTCCTGGCTTCGGATTGGTGCAGTACCGGCCATGGCAGCCATTTGGGAGGTGAACCAATGGAAGGAAGACCTTTCACTCTGTCTCTCTCTCTCTCACTGTCTATAACTCTACCTGTCAAATTTAAAAAAAGTATAAAAATAAAACAGACCAATAGATGACAAAAAATGATAACAGGTTGAGGAAATGCTTAAATGACTCTGAAGGCAATGTGAGTGGGATTCTAATTATAGCCCAACCTGTTACCAACCTAGAGGACATGTGGCAATTAATCTACTGCATAAAAAAAAGATGAGATCATACCATCTATCTCAGTGATTAACAAAACACCTAACACAGAGTAGGCTCACAAAATAAGGTCACTTGATTAAGCCATTAAAACAAATTTAAATTATCCTACTCCCTCTATTCTTTTTAGTTCATTTTTTAAATTATTATGCTGGTACTGTGGCACAGCAGGTTGAGTTGCCATCTGCAGTGCCAGCATCCCATATGGGCATTGGGTCAAGTCCCAGCTTCTCCATTTCTGATCCAGCTTCCTGCTAATGTGACTGGGAAAGCAGCAGAAGATGGCCCAAGTGCTTGGGCCCCTGCACCCACGTGGGAGACCTGGATGAAGCTCCAGGCTCCTGGCTTCTGCCTGGCCCAGCCCCAGCCAATGTGGCTACTTGGGGGGGGGGGGGGGTGAACCAGTGGATGGGTGGGGTCTCTCTCACTCTCTCTCTCTCATTCTTTCAAATAAATAAATAAATCTTTTGGAATTTATTTATTTTTAATTTTTTTTTACTTTTTTTAACTTTTATTTAATATATAAATTTCCAAAGTACAGTTTATGGATTACAATGGCTTTTTCCCCCCATAACTTCCCTCCCACCAACAGATTCAATGCGCTTTCTTGCTTTCTTTCTTTCTTTCTTTTTTTTTTTTTTTTTTGACAGGCAGAGTGGACAGTGAGAGAGAGAGAGAGAAAGGTCTTCCTTTGCCGTTGGTTCACCCTCCAATGGCCGCCGTGGCCGCTGCGCTGCGGCCGGCGCACAGCGCTGATCCGATGGCAGGAGCCAGGTACTTATCCTGGTCTTCCATGGGGTACAGGGCCCAAGCACTTGGGCCATCCTCCACTGCACTCCCTGGCCACAGCAGAGAGCTGGCCTGGAAGAGGGGCAACCGGGACAGAATCCAGCGCCCTGACTGGGACTAGAACCTGGTGTGCCGGCGTCGCAAGGCGGAGGATTAGCCTAGTGAGCCATGGCACCAGCCTCCATGCGCTTTCTTGATATAATTCTACTGGGGAGTAAAGGCTAGATATGTGGCTAATACATCTTGCACCACACAGTGCAGCCCTCAAAAAAACCTGCTTCCTCTATTTTTAAAGTTTGTTTACTTGTTTATTCATTTATTTGAAAGACAGAGGGACAGAGAGAGGAGGAGAAACAGACAGAGAGGGATTTTCCAACTACCGGGTCACTTCCCAAATACCTGCAACAGCCAGGGCTATACCACGCTACAGGCACGAGCCAAGAACCTCATCCATGTTTCCCACGTGGATGGCAGGAACCCAGCTACTTGGGTCATCACTTGTTGCCTCCCAGGAGCATTAGCAGGAAACTGGATCAGAACAAAGACAAGCTTCATCCCAGACAGTTTGATGTGGGATGTAGCCACCCCAAGCATTGGCAAAACCCACTGCATGGCACCGTTGGATCTCTACTTCCTCTTTTTGTTATCATCTCCAACCCTAATGAAGCAAACATTCGCCTTATTAAGGGGCTAACATTCAAAATCTTCACCTTCCTGTGATGCCGTCTTTTTTCAAACACCCCAACCTACTCAAAACCACACCTAGAAATCCCTCATACGTTAAGAAAATGGGCTTTCCAGGTGTTGTTACAATCTAGAGCTCCTTCTCTTCCTGACCCACAAGAGAAAGGGTAGCCATTCTTGCTCTCTGCTGCAGGACCCACCCCCTGCTCTCCAACACTTCCGGCAGTGTCTTCTTGTATGACACTGACACAGTTGGTTCAACCCGCCCTCTCCTTTTACTTTGTAACTTTGCAATTCAGGCCACTCTTCCATATTCTTTAATGCGTCTATCTTTATGTTTCTGTTCACCATCATTCCCCCCCTGTGATTTCAATAGCTATGTGATAATCAGTTATTATACATATGCCTTGCAGATAATCAATATTCCCCATTTTTTCCTTGTTTCTTAACAGTACAACAAAATATTTAGAATTACTCACTGTTGGGTACTAGCTGGCTATTCATCAGCTATTTCTTGTTCTTGATCATGCGGATCAACACTACTTCCAAGCTTTTCCTGCAGTGATATGTGGCTATGTGACACAATATGAATGGAAGTGATGTTTGCCATCTACAGACTTGGGCCATAAAAACCTCCTGCATATCATTACTCATGCTTTTACTCATTCACCCATTCATTATTGATGAACAAATTAAAAATAGCATGCTAGAGGGTGAGCTACAAAATAGAAGGTGCCTGGTACTCTAAATCACTACAGAGAGGAGAGGTACCTACTTATCAGGGATTTGGATTTTACATGAGTGAGCAAGAAACTTCTATTATTCTTAAACTAGTGTACATTGTAATTGTGGATTATAGTAGCAAGAATTACCTTAACTAGCATATATACCAATTATTTATATGATGAATAAATATTATTCAAAATTAAATAAGAATTCACAGTTATTTAAATGTCATTTTTATCAATTTTTGAGTGATTTATACTTAATTAACCGTTGTAGTTTGTCGCTCCCCCTCTTCGTGGAAGAACGACACAGGACCCTGCGCTGTTCTTTCGTCTGCTCGGCCCTCCCCGGGTTTGCTGCTGGTTCTTCCTGGGTTGGCTACTGTCCCTTCCACCTCCGTGGGAGGGAGGTTCCCCCTGGCCACTTTCCCCACTTCCGCAGGGGAGCGGCACACCGCCGGCCGGCTCTCTCGGGGGCTGCACAGGTGTTCCTTCAGATAGATGTTCCTGGTGCATGTTGTCTCTCTCCTCCTTTATAGTCCTCCTCCGCCAATCCCAACTCGGCTGCCCACACGCCGAGTACGCTGCTCTCCTCCAATCAGGAGCAGGATCAGCTCCTGGAGGTCATCACTCAAGCTGGCAAGAGGCAGCTGCGTAGAAGCTGTTTTCTCCTCTCCCAGCGCCATATTGTGGGAGAGCAGATGCATAGAATAAGTCTTAATTCCAGTAACTCAGTCCAGTCCGGGTTGCTCCCCACAGTAGTTTATTTTTGGAAATGGTGATTACTCTCTTGAGAGGATAAGATAGAGAAATTTAAGAGGAAATGTGTTATGTGCAATGCATGGATAATTACATTTACACATATTTTTTTAAAAAGTATTTGTTTGAAATATGAGATGAGAGAGAGAGAGAATCTTCCATCTGCTGGTTCACTATCCAAATGCCCACAACAGCCAGGGTTGGACCTGGATGAAGCCAGGAGCCTGGAACTTCATCAGGATCTCCCACATGGGTGGCAGGGGACCAAGTACTTGGGTCACCATCCACTGTCTCCCAGCTGCACTAACAGCAAGCTGGATCTGAAACCAGAGTAGCCAGGACTCAAACCAGGTACTCTAATATGGTATGTGAATGTCCCAGGCAGCAGCTTAACAAGTTGCACTACCATGAATGCCCTCTGTGAGGCAGCAGAGAGTCTCAAGTCCCGGGTGCCTGCCAGCCATGTGGAAGAGCCAGATTGAGTTCCAGGCTCCTGCCTTCAGCCTGTCCATATCCAATTGTTACAGGTTTTGGGGAGTAAACCAGCAGATGAAAGATCTCACTTTTTTTGCTCTCTCTCTGTCTCTCTAAGTATGTAAAATATGAAAGTATATATGTAAAATTTTTGAAAAAGACTCACTTATCAGTAATCTTTCAAAAAACAACTAGTGCAACTACAAACAAATTGATCTCTTCAAAATCAGACGCACACAGAATATAAAATAGTAAGATACACAGAACATAAGATAAAAGGAACGGCAGATGTTTGACACAGCTGTTAAGATGATGCTTGGGCCAGCGCCGCAGCTCACTAGGCTAATCCTCCGCCTTGCGGTGCCGGCACACCGGGTTCTAGTCCCTGTCAGGGTGCCGGATTCCGTCTGGGTTGCTCCTCTTCCAGGCCAGCTCTCTGCTGTGGCCAGGGAGTGCAGTGGAGGATGGCCCAAGTACCTGGGCCCTGCACCCCATGGGAGACCAGGAAAAGCACCTGGCTCCTGGCTCCTGCCATCGGATCAGCGCGGTGCGCCGGCCACAGCGCACCGGCCGCGGTGGCCATTGGAGGGTGAACCAATGGCAAAGGAAGACCTTTCTCTCTGTCTCTCTCTCTCACTGTCCACTCTGCCTGTCAAAAAAAAAAAAAAAAAAAGATACCCACATCCCATATTTGAAAGTCTGCACTTGAGACACAGCTCTGCTTCCAGTCCAGCTTCCTGTGATGCACACCTGGGAGGTGGCAAGTGACAGCTCAAGCACTGGAGTCCCTCCCTCCAGGTGTCTTGGCTGCAGTCTGATCCAGTTCTGGCTGCTGCAGGCCCTTGGGGAATGAAAATTGAATGGAAGATCTCTCTTTGTCTGTCTCTCTCTGAATCTCTGCCTTTTAAAGAACATACTAAGGACAATATGAAAAAAAGAGATCAATTTAAAAATTAACTCGCTGATCTGAAAAAAAAAATCAAGTAAGTCTACTAGAAAGATCAAAAGGATTGAAATGAGAACCAGTAGAAAGGAAATCCTTGCTTAGATATAACCAAGTAAATCATTAGTGAAGTGAAATCTGGAGATATTAGATAGAAATACCACAGGGAGATAAATAAGATGGGAAATATGAAAGAATGATTAAGTGGCCAAAAGGACTGAATGCAGCTTACATATTCAATGGCATCCCAGACAGAGACAGCAGGAATGAGACAGGCAGAATTAGAGCAGATAATTACAGAAATCTTCCAGATTTTATGAAAGAAAAAAACCCTTCAATTTAGGAAGTTCATCAAGCTCTCAAAAATGAGAAGACAATTCTGAGAAGGTTAAATCAGGAAAATATAAGTCAAAATTCAGATGACATATGATTCTATTCAATAAACTTAAAATTTTTAAAAGTCTAAACATCCTGAATGATGAGAAGATAGAGGAACAATGAGAACTCCCTTAAAGTGCTGATAAATTGACACGACCACTCGAAAAGCACTGTGGCAGATTCAGTAAAAGTTAAAACTATATAAAGGGACTTCAAAGTGTTCGTGGAAAATGCACATTGTAAAAAACTATGCATAGGCTTAAAACTTTGCTGCAAAATACACATCTTTTAATTCTGTTTTTACACAATTTTTTGTAGTTTCTTCATATGTTTAGATGTTTGTTTCAGCTTTGTTTAAAAAGGCAAAAAAATCAAAGGAAGAAGAGAAAAGTGAAGGAAAGAAGGAAGTAAAGGTATTCGTGGTTCAAGCTTCTCACCCAGCACAGTCCCATTTATGCAATATTATATATGCATATGTGTACATAAAGAGATTCATGAAAAGATATCACCAATAATTAACAGTTTCATCTCATGGGAACTGCCCATTGCCATTTTACTTCACTCTTCGTTGTATTATTAAAGTTTGTCAATAAATATGTTCCATTAAAATCATATAATAAAACTCTTTTTTTCTTGTGGAAATCTGTAAGAAAAACAAAAAAGCTAAATACATTACAAGGAGACTAGCATTTGTTTGCTACAAGATTCCTCACACAGGATTTTAATAAACAGCTTATGTTATTAAAATTAGATCTTACACAATGAGGGTGCAACCTGTAACATGATTAATAAATAAAGAATCATAAATCAGCTTTCAAGGTCACAAAGAACAGAGGTACAATTTCCAAAATAATTGAACACACCCAGAGAGGAGATGGATTTACTTATCTGGCAAAGAGAAAGCCACTTCAGAATAAAGGTTACAATCATATTCCTTGGCATTCACAAAGCCATTGATGCAGTCATTCATCAACTCAAATTTAAGCTCCATTAAAATGTGAGTGCCACAAGGGCAAAGCCTTCATTTATTTTATTCTCGATCATATGCCCAGTATCTAACACAATAGTTGCCTCTTCACAGAAACTCAATAAATATTTATTATAGGAATAATCAAATTCACACATTGCTTCAAAACATAATTTTCTGGATTTTGCTATTCTTTTATTTCATATGCATTCCAAATTTCTTCTACAGATAATCTTTTTACTAATTACTATCTATATTGAAAGGACTTAAAAATGAATATTGAAGCTAACAATAAGAACCAATACTAATTTAGTGTTTCCATGGGAAAAGTATTGTCTCAAGGGATTTATGTGCACTAGCTCATTTATTTTTCATAGCAAATATTGTTCCCATTTTACTTATGGTAATATTGAGGCACTTCCATTTATCTAAAAATCTCATAGCTCCCGAGTTGTGGATCCAACAATCAAGTCCAGCAGATGAGCTTCAGAGTCAACCACATCTTCTCTGGACATATGCTACATCTCTGAGGATGTTAGATGTCCAAAAATTCTAGACCAGTCATTCACAATTGAAGCACTGGAGTTTGCTTTCCCTGCTAATAATGGTCTCCTTTGGTATGCACCAAAACTCTGCAGTCCATGGAGACAGTCGGCTTAAGTAGCAGATAAAGATATTTAACCAGAGAAAAATAAATGATGTCAGGAATCCAGGGAGACTGGGGAGAAGTTCAGAGCAGAAAAAGGACAGAGTCAAGTGTGAAGATAGACTGGAGAGGATGGGGGTTGGCTAAGGTGCAGGGAAGCAGGCATATGTGTTTGTCCCTGAGCACGCAAACACAAACCGGAATGCTGATGTTCAGTCAACAAGGAGAAGGAAATTAGTCCAGGAAAATTGCTAAGACTTAAGTATTGGCTCTAGGTAATAGAAGAATTAGCATAGCTGTAGACAGGCAATAGGTATCAAGGTTTCAGCTACAAAGAGATTGAAGCTGAACCAAAGGTATGATGGAGTAGAACCTATTGTAGCCAGTTATCCCTGGGAGAGAGTTGGCTTTGGATGGCAAGATAGTTTGAGAGAGGAGGCTGAGATGTCCACGGCACTGGGATGGAGCTCAGGTTTGGGTAAACTACAAGTTAACTAACTAATTCTAATTTTTGTTGATTTTTGCACTTAAAAAAGTCCACCGGAGAATGGTGTTTTGATGTGGTAGTTTAAGCTGCTATTGCTTGTGATATCCTGTATTCCGTATTGGATATTTAAGCCCTGGCTGCTCCACTTCCAACCCAACTCCCCTCAGCAGATTATACCCAAGTGCTTGGGCCTCTGCCACCCACCTGGGAGACCTGAATGGAGTTCCTAGATCCTGGCTTTGGCCTGGCCCAGCTCCAGCTGTGTGGCCATCTGGGGAGTGAACCAGCAGATGGAAGACCTCTCTGTCTCTCTGTCTCTCCCCTTCTCTTGGACACTATGCCTTTCAAATAAAGTAATAAATCTTTTTTTTTTTTAAATCTGCTAGTAACATGTATCAATGATAAGCAAAAACAGAGAAAACCATTCACAACACAACCACCTGAAATTATTACTACTGAAAATGAGAATGTAGTGTTCAGTTGAAAAACAGCAGTCATGAAATTTCTCAAACAGGAACAAATGGAGCCTGTGTAGCACAGGCTCTCGTGCACTTGTCACTCAGCCCCCATGTTTTGTTTCCTCTGGTCCCCTCCCCCAGTATTCACATACAAGCACTTCGAAAACAGAGAAGATCATTGTACTGCCCAGAAATCCTGGAAATACCCCTTGCTTCGTACTGTCAACATCCATAAAACGGAAATTAATAAGATAAATGTAAAATCACAATTATTCCTCACTTCATACCATTGTTTTCTTTGGATATGCCATGCATTGTAAATCACACTTTAATTTTGCTTATTTATTCCTAACTTTCCAACATAAATGATATTATATGTATATATGTAAATATCAATCTATATACACAGATATGTGCATACATACATGTATCATAAAAAGTAACTTCTTCTGCCATATGTATAAATATATATATGTCTACACATTCCTCCCACTATGTCATTAGAATAAAATGTGAGACATGAAATTGCTTGATCAAGAATCATTTATTTAAAAAATATTAAAAATATTATTTTAAATTTTTTTTTATTTTGTGTCAAATAACACTCTAGGAATTTCCTACTATTTTATACTATTACTAGCAGTATATAGGTATGCATATCTCTTCATTGGGTCAGTAAATATTGAGTAACTAAGGCTCTTTTAAATATTTTTTTCAAATTGGTTGTGTTAAAGGATCTCTTATTGTTTGAATGTACAATTCCTTGAATATGTTTGAATATGTTTATATTTAGGAGCCAAGAGACAGTTGTCAGGGGAAATGAGAAATGTGTCTAAAATCAAAAGGAATAATTCCTTAAACTACACATTCCATTTGGCTTCGTTAAACTGTTAATCCTTACTTGTGTGTTTTTCTAGACATATTTAACAGAAGAAAACTGTGCATTCCAAAAATGCGTATGTAATACTTATTTAATTCTCTAAGAAAGCGTGGGTTGCTTTAAAGGATAAGATTATCTAGCAAATTAGATTAACTATATTTAGCATTGAATTCCACAGCCCTTGGCGTTTATCTCCATTAAATATGAATGCTACCTGAACTCATTTTCTTTCCCTGTATTGTTATCACTTTATGAAGGGCTGTTTTCCATTTTAAAAGATTTATTATTTGAGTAGGTTACATAATGGTTTGCTAGCTTATAAAACCCTTAAAATCCAGCCACCGCAGCACTAAGTCGTGTCTATATATAGCTTCATTTCAAATAATAGAACTATGTGATAGTAAGAGGAAATATGAAAATATCTAGAATAACGTTTGTGTGTGCGTGTGCATTTCCCCACAAGGTAATTTATCTATGGCTGCTGTGAGAAGCTTTGCTACCCATGTCTGTTGAGAGAGATGCATTCAGTATGCTCAACTTTTTTTTTCTGATATAAGAATGCTAAAAATAGAATCTAGCAATGAAAGTCATCAGAGGGAATGGTGGAAGGAGGAAGCCAGGCACATTGTCTTATTTTATAGAGCTAAAAGGCCAGATGGTTTAACTGGATTTTTATTTTCAGAACCACCCACTGCAGGAGTTTTAACTAAGTCCCAAGTCAAATGCAGTGCTGCCAGATTGAGTTTCACAGTGTCTAGACCACAGTCCGCTGCCTTAGCCAGTCACTCCCAGATTCCTGATCCTTGAAGAGCGGCCAGAGCTGTCTACCATCCAGAATTTTCCTGGGAATCTGCCCTTTTCATACCATGTTGGAGACTTTTCACTCCTAATTCTCTCTCTCTTCCAGGTAGAAATGAAACAAAAGTTTAGATATGGCTCAAGCTTGGGAAACATTCAAGATTCTGCTTTTAGGTTTTCTTACCTAAGATTTAGGTCAATAATAGCTAATGTCTTATCCAATTATCACATCTATCCTATGTTGAAATATGCTATAATTGCCATCTTGTCTGTCAAAGAGGACCAAGAACATTGATCCATCATATCAAAGACATGTTAGTGACGTATTTCACTGTTTGAATTTATGAAATATTTGTTTTGATATTTTTAATCATCAGTGTTATAGAATGGTAACCTCGATTAAGCCAAATGGTGTAAAAGGGAGATTGCTCTCCTTCTGATTTCTTTTTGAATTCTTCACCACATACTCCAAAATTACCCAATTATCTCTGTCCTGGTTTTAAAATATTTGGCATTTACTCTTTCTTTTCTGTATCCCCCTCAACCCTATATTTGGCCTGTTTAAATTCTGGCCAAGAATTGGAAGCTACATGGCCAAATAACTCAGGAAAGTCTGCCCTTTTGGTATTTCCCGACCAACAGGAAACAAGTTGGACTACAATTCTGACCAGAAAATACAAATGGCTGTTGAAAATGTTCCAGTCCATTTTTTGTAGGTCCAAAGTCTGCAGACAGCCTGAATCGTCTGCTAGCATCCAAACTTCAGAGTGTTTGTCCCAATGAAAGGAAATGTACCAGGACTTGATCATCAACAGATAATCCAATGAGATGGCTGATGAAACATAAACATTGTTTTATTCCAATTGGTCAAAGTTGAATATTTTTATGAGATGAAGTCACTTTTCTAGAGAATTTTGTAATAACCCAGTTTGAAGTCTGAAAATCGTGAAGGAATTGAGCTTGGCATCTGCATTCTTTTGGCCATCTATGTGTCTTCATATCTCCTTGAAGGATTCTCACTTGGCTTTGCCCAGCTAGCTTTCTCTGATTCAGTCTAATTTGCAATAGGCCTTGGCTCATCTCAAGCCTCTTAGGAACATTGGACTGCACTGTCCCACTCTGCCCTCACCATCCAGGCATCTGCCACGGCAGGCAGACTCCCCCTGGACTACAGCAACTGCAGCACTAAACATGTTGGGCATGGCTAAATTTTTTTGGACTTGCACAAAATAAATAGAGTTTCCATTGCCAAAATATCCTGAATCCTACTATACTTAAAGATGGGAGCAATGAGCAAATAGGGTCTTAGGGTAATCTTATTGCTTCATTTTTCATACAGGAAGAAGAACCACTTAGGCCTGAGAAACTACTGCACCTAACCATTATAAGAATCTGCTTTCTGCTTTTGGGTATAAAGTCTAGAAATTTATTTCATGGTCTCTTTTTTTTTAAGATTTACTGATTTTATTTGAAAATCAGAGTTACAGAGAGGCAGAGGCAGAGAGAGAGAGAGAGAGAGAGGTCTTCCATTCGCTGGTTCACTCCCTAAATGGCCACAATAGCCAGAGCTGGGCCGATCTGAAGCCAGGAACCAGGAGCTTCTTCTGGGTCTCCCGCATGGGTGCAGGGGCCCAAGCACTTGGGCCAACTTCCACTGCTTTTCCAGGCTATAGCAGAGAGCTGGATCAGAAGTGGAGCAGCCAGGACTCAAACTGGCACCCATATGAAATGCTGGCACTGCAGGTGACGGCTTTACCTGCTACGCCCCTCATGGTATCTTTTTTTAAAAAAAGGGTTAAATACTTATTTGAAAAAAAATATTTATTTGAAAGTATGTGTGTGAGAGAGAGAGAAAGAGAGAGAGAATCTTCCATCTCATCGTTCACTCCACAAATGACTGCAACAATCAGGTCTGGCCCAAGCTAGAACCAGGAGTCAGGAACTCCATCTGAGTCTCCCACATGTGTGTGTCAGGGACCAGAGTACTTCAGCCATCCTTTGCTGCCTTCCCAGGTGAATTAACAGGAGGCTGAATCAGAAGAGGCACATCAGGGACTGGAATCAGTACTGCAAGGTTGGATGCTGGGCTTTGCAAGTGGTGTCTTAACTCGCTGTGCCACAAAGCCAGCTTCTTTAGCGGTGTTTGTTTGTTTTTTGTTTGTGTGACATGTTTGTATCTCGATTGCTCCTATCTGGATTACCTTTAAGAGTGTTTAGGTGTACACATTCAGAAAAAACAATCACCATTTTATGTTTAGTTATGCCTAATTTTAAGGAAAAGCAATAGTGAAATATCAAGTAGAATGGGCTGGGTTCAAAGCTTATGATAAAGAAACTAAAGTCTGAAGGAACATCATCTAAGGTAACAAGACATCATCACCACTCACTAGAGTGTAACTTAGAGAAAAATTACTAAGCCTTTGTTAATTTCAATTTATCTATCCACAAAACATAAAACCTCCCCACGTACTTGTTTTGTTAAAGAAGATAATCCATGCAAAGTTTCGGAGTGTGCCACTCTGTGCCATCAGCGCTACGTGTCCTGGAAGGGATCTCCTTAGTTTTCTGTAGAGTAGGGGTGAGATGCTCAGAGTAAATCAGAATTACCCTAACTTTCTCCACCATCTCGGTTCTCTTAGCCCTCTTAAGACTTATCACACGCGCGTGAATTGTCAAGAGTGTGTTGTGAACTGTGGTTTTGCTTATCTCTTGTCTTGGATCTTTCTTCCATTCTGGTGGGATTTGGTGAGAATATAATAAATTTCCCTCTTGTACCATAATAAAGTGCGACTCTAACACCTTGGGTTCTCTGTCTCTCATTTTGGATCTTGCCAATACTAGATGAGCAGTCTTTTCACTTTGCATACATTTATGGTTTTCCTTCTCTCTCTCCTTTGCTTGTCATCAGTCTCTACTCATTCTTTTGATGAAAGGATAAGCTCCTTTCCCTGGCTCATAACCAGCTAATTTTTGTTTTCATCTTCAATATAATTTTATATTGTATCATATGAATGCTAATTTTCTCCATTAAGTCTTGAGTGTTACTAAATTCTCTTCATTGTCTCCTTTATTGTGGCTGCTAGCTAGCAAAAGTTCTTGTTGTCAAGCAGAGAAAGACAGCATGCTGCACAAAATAGACCAATGACAAGGGCTTTATCTCAACAAGATTTTAGGGAACATTATTAAAAGGATGGGTTTTGAGCACATAAGAAAGAAGTGATTATGAGGAATCAGCAAGTATGTACTTAGAACAAGTCATGGTAGATATAGTTCATTTCTTTACTTGATGGGATTATTGAACAGATGGTCAGAGAAATGTATTAAGCATGACATATCTGGCCCTCAGCAGCAATTTAAGAAGATTTCTCATGATGTTCTTAAGGTCAAGAGAGAGGGAACGTGGCCAAATACAACAGCAGTTAGATTGAAAAGCAACACTTAGATGACTCTTTCCAAAATGGAGCTAATTAACACCAGCTTGCCTGTGGCTCTCTTGGTGGAGCATTCTGGTCAGTGAGTGGGACAAAGAAAAAGGAGCCATCTTTTCCAAATTTAAATACAATGGCAAACTGAAGATTTAGTGGTATGATAGGTGACAGAATCTATGATCCAAAATGATTGTGGCAGAGTGCAATATTTCACTAATCTAATTAGATGACATTAAGTAGAAATAAATACTAGGATCTATACTTGAATACGGAAAACCAATTGTATTAGTACAAGATGGGAAAATGTGGCATACAAATACAAAATCTTAATTGCCAGTGAGTTCATCAGTATCAAGTATAAAGTGGTTACTGCCCAAACAAGAATCCTACCTAAATGAGATAGCATCAATGGATGTGATGTAGAGTTCTGGCCCTGAAAAGGGGGTAGCTCTGCTGGATTCTGGTCTGATTTGACCACAACTGTATTTGGATTTTATTATTTTTGTTATTATTATCATTGCAACTATTATCAGAAAAAGAAAAGGCAGTTATTGCTTTTTCTTGATAGTATATGTGAGGATATATTTTGGTTGCTCAGTCTGTTGTTTAAGGAACAAGGAAATCTAGTTGAGATAGTTAATTAGGCTCGTCTTTCATCCTCTTCAGGTAACAATTATGATGCACATGTGTATCTAACACTTTTTGAAAACAAAATATCACTTCGAATTACCAAACCTGATGAAATTACCAAACCTGGATGAAATAATTTTGTAACAGAAATAACACAACAGGCAAAGAAGAACAGCCTATGGGGCCAGTGTTGAGGTGCAGTGGGATAAGCCACCACACACAGCGCTGGCATCCCCTATCAGTGTGCTGATTCAAGTCCAGCTGCTCTGCTTCTGATCCAGCACCCTGCTAATGCTCCTGGGAAGGCCACAGATGATGGCCCACCCACATGGGAGAGCTGGATGGAACTCCTGGCTCCTGGTTTTGACCTGGCCCACCTCTGGCTGTTGTAGGTGTTTGGGGAGTGAACCAGTGGGTGGAAAATCTCTTTTTCTTTGTCTCTCCCTCTCTATCACTCTTTCAAGTAAATAAATAAATCTTTTAAAAAAGTAAAAATGGCCTCTACCATTTTGATTTTCTCTTTCAGTGATGCATTTTAATCATTACATTAAAATTAATTTCTGGTGAGTATCACATTTAATTCAATATTCATTTTGAGTGACTGCATTAGAGTAAGCTATAATGTGTTAAACCTTTGTTTATTTCTGGCTTGGAGAGATTTTACAGACTTCTCTGAGAATCAGCAAAGAAACTGGGTAGCAAGGTTGACAAGGGTTGACTAATTATAAGGCAAATATGTAACAGTCATATGACCATTGAAATAACAGAAGGTGCTGTATGTATGAAAATGGTTATTGTGTATTTATTAGATAATATAAGGAAAAATTCTTAACAACAGGAGTTAAAAACAAGAGAGAACATGCAGGGCGCCAGCGCTGTGGTGTACCTGGTGAAGCCACCACTTGCAGTGCCAGCATCCTATACGGGTGCCAGTTCAAGACCCAGCTGTTCCAGTTCTTAGCCAGCTCTCTGCTATAGCCTGGGAAAGCAGTGAAAGATGACCCAAGCCCCTGGGCCCATGCACCAACTTGGGAGACCTGAAAGAAGCCCCTGGCTCCTGGCTTCAGACCAGTGCAGCTCTAGCCATTGCGGCCAATTGGGGAGTGAACCAGTGGATGGAAGACCTCTCTCTCTCTACCTCTCCTTCTCTCTCTGTGTAATTCTGATGTCTTTCAAGGAAAATAAATAAATCTTTAAAAAAAGAGAGAAAGAGAGAACATGCAGAATACATAAGGAATATCTACAGTTCAACAACCAAAATATTGATATTCCAATTTAAAAATGGGCAAAAGAGTTGGATAGACATTTCACCAAAGAATATGTATCTATGGTCAATCAGCACATGAAAAGTTTCTAAATATTAATAATCATTCAGAGAATGTAATTCAAAGCCACAAATAGATATCATCTCATACTCATTAGGATAACCACTATAACAAAATTAATGAACAAACAAAAAACAGAAAATCACAAGTGTGAATGAGGGTTTGGAAAAAGTGAAATGCTGTACACTATTAGTATGAATTGAAAATTATTCAATCTCAATTCAAAACAGTATAGTGGTTGCTCAAAAATTAGAAGTGAAATTACTATGGGATTCATCAGTCAGTTCTTTTCTGAGTATTTGCCTAAAGGATGTAAAATCAGGGTCTTGGTACCCGTGTTTATCGCAACGTTATTCACAATAAAAAGGTGGAAGCAGCCTGTGTCCATAGATGCATAAACAGACAAATCAAATATGATATGTACTTATGATAAAATATTATTTCACATTAAGCAGGAAGGAAATCTTGACATATGCTCTGAGCTGCATGAACCTTACGGATATGATGCTAAATGAAATAAACCAGTCACAAAAAGACAAATACTTAGTAATTAAATCCATGCCACCGGAAAGTAGAATGGAGGAGGGAGGAAGGTACAGGGAGTTATTGTTTGAGGGGTACAAGAAAGTCATACAGAAGTACAGCATGGATACCCTAGAAAAGAATATTGTGAGGAACAAGAAGCAGAGAGAGCAAACCACACGCCCCTCTTTCTGCTGAGTCCATAGGGCATTGCTGTTATAAGGGCATGTTTCATCTAGGGGGACAAAAGCAGAATGACTTCAAAAACAAAAAGAACTAAAGCCAAAGGGAAGATTTTTGCAACATAAGGGAAGGACCTCTTGAGGGATTAGGGAGGTTGGTCAGCGATCAGCTGAGCATCTCCCCTGGGCTCCAGCATTGTTTGTTTTCCATGTGACTCTGCCGTGCTATGCCATCATGTGATGGCTTGGTTGATGTTCAATCCATCTCATTTTGACACTTGAGATTTATGACTGTCGATCTCTTTGACAAACATGCTGATAGTGCAGGTCTCTCTGCCTGAGTCTATCACTGCTTATTTTTGGTTAAACATAAACTAAAAATTGTCTCCCGATCCTCTGATTGTATAGAACTCTCAAAAAAGAAAGATTTGATATCCAAGCGAAATATTCTTGAGACAAGCAATATTTTCACTTGTTCTCAGCTCGGATTTCATAGATTTTATACATGATAGGAGAAAGCTGCACAACTTTATGTTTTACAGTAGAAAACTTACACAAAGGGCATGATTTATTCTCCCCTTGTTATGATTTCATAAATTTGAACTATCATTCAAAATCACAGTAACTGACAGGAACCACTTTCCCCTTATGGGAAGTTTTTAGAAAACTGGCATTCAGGAGATAAAAGTCTTTGTGTAATCTCTGTTTCCCTGCTTAATATTAAAGAAAATGCATATTTTTTTCTGAGCCCCATTCCCAAATGCTAATATATATATTGTTTTCAAAATAGAAGGGACGAACGCATCTATGCAATGTGAGAAATGTACCTTCAGCTACTTGCAAATGAATATGACTATAACCAGGCAGAGATTATATTAATTTTTATTATACAGCCGGCGCAGCGGCTCACTAGGCTAATCCTCCGCCTGCGGCGCTGGCACACCAGGTTCTAGTCCCGGTCGGGGTGCCAGATTCTGTCCCGGTTGCCCCACTTTCAGGCCAGCTCTCTGCTGTGGCCAGGGAGTGCAGTGGAGGATGGCCCAAGTACTAGGGCCCTGTACCCCATGGGAGACCAGGAGAAGCACCTGGCTCCTGCCATCGGATCAGCACGGTGCGCCGGCCGCAGCGGCCATTGGAGGGTGAATCAATGGAAGGAAGACCTTTCTCTCTGTCTCTCTCTCTCACTGTCCACTCTGCCTGTCAAAAAAATTTCATTCCACATATCGATAGTCATTAGTTATATTAATGACCAGATCATGCAATTGTTAACAATTAGCAGAGGCACTCAACCGAAGAGAGAATACAAGCATAATAAAATTCATTTAAGTGTATTAAAATATATTGGAGACACCTGCAAAGGAAGGTGTCTAAGTGAAATATCTTCTCAAATCCAGGCCCTCTAATTCAGACAATATCTATTTCTCCTAGCTCGAAAAAGCCTGTTTTTGTTCTTGGCAGTTGGTGAAAAGCACTGGAAGGGTTCTGCACACCAGCCTGCTATTTTTAGATCTTCTGTCGGGGTTTTGGTTCTGTTTCTCACACCGAGTTTGATTCCAACCCGATTTGGTGCCCGCCTCGGTTTTCTTCACCATTGACTTTACAGCATTCTGTTCTCCGGCCTTTGCCTTAGGAAATAAGACCCAGCGGCAGAAGGAAAGAGACAGCCTTAGGGTTTTGTCTGCAACGCTCTTCTCTCACTTCACACACTGGCTTTGGCTCGCCTAACACACATACATCAATGCGTTCATTACTTCCATTTTCTTGTCTCTGAGTTGGAGGCCAGTATTTGAAGATATTTATTGAACGTTTTAATGCAAATGGTTTAGAAAAACAGTAGCCCTCAAGTTTTCAAAAGTATAATAGTGGCCGGTGCCTGGGCTCACTAGGCTAATCCTCTGCCTTGCGGCGCTGGCACACCGGGTTCTAGTCCCGGTCGGGTGCCGGATTCTGTCCCGGTTGCCCCTCTTCCAGGCCAGCTCTCTGCTGTGGCCCGGGAGTGCAGTGGAGGATGGCCCAAGTGCTTGGGCCCTGCACCCTCATGGGAGACCAGGAGAAAGCACCTGGCTCCTGCCATCGGATCAGCACGGTGCGCCCGCCGCAGCGGCCATTGGAGGGTGAACCAATGGAAGACCTTTCTCTCTGTCTCTCTCTCTCTCACTAACTCTACCTGTCAAAAAAAAAAAGTATAATAATCACGTGGGGGTCTTGTTGAAATTCAGACTCTTATTAAGTACATCAATAAAGGAAAGTGTGAAATTCTACATCCCAATCAAGGGCAATACTGCTGGTCCCTGGATACTATCTACCATAACAAGGGTCTAGGGTCATTCTAGATACTTAATATTTCAAATAGATTTCATTATTTTCCTTAAATTAATTTGCTTTTATTCTGCCTCTATTAATGGTGCTCCCATCTTTAAAAACGTTTAACACTGTTCCAATATTCATAAACTGTTTCTGTACTATCTTCAGTTCATGCTCCTCAATATTCCAACAAAATTCCAGCACAAAGATGCATTTTTAAAATCTTTGACAGATATAAGGATAAATAAATGAATCTGTGCATGGCTAAAATGATGGATGAATGATTGAATGAATTGATGAATAATCTGGCTGTAGATGGTAATAAGATCTATTTCAGTAGTCATAATATGATTTCAAAATTCTGGCAGTGGACAATGGGAAGTTATCCAAACTGCACGGATGATGCTGGCAGGAAAGTACAATGTAGTGGGAATTCAGAAAGAGGAAATAGTCTGTTAGACACACAGTATCTCCAAGGTTAATGGCATATGGAGGCAGCGGTCATTAACCTGGGCTTAGGGGGAGAATCTCATTTTCTAGGAAGGAGATCACTGACAGTAAGGCAGAAGGTCATTCAGGCTGCCAAGATAAGGGCTGAAACACAAGAAATAAAAAAGTCATTTATTGTCAAGAATTGCGATAACACTGTGACTTAATCTGGCAAGAAAGTAAAACCAGAGATAAAATTAAAGGCAGGCAGCAAAATTGGCTTGATAAATTCTCTGCAAGTATGAACTTGTGCTCTTCCAATCCCTTTGTCCTGGGGTCAGGGTTGACTTCAGACATGTAGCTGCAGATGGCTCTGCACTGGGTGGTCGTTTGAGCCTCACCTGCTGCGAGAGCTTAAAACCAAGCAGTATCTAACACAGGACTTAAGAATTCCATTTCTATCATTTGAAGCGAATAAGTATGTCCACAGGATATGTTTACAACCATTTTGCAGTAATTTTCCCATAGAGATCACACTAGTTATAAAAGACTGTGAATCAATAAAACTGATCCTTAATAAGGTAATATTTCACTTCTGCTCTGTCACCACTCGTCTTCTGTGATCACATTTCACTTACAAATGCAACTGATAATTGAACTGGACATTGAAATTTTGGTTGGATATCAACTTGGAAATGTCATAATAATTTTGAAGTTTGAATTGGTTTTCTCTTTAGCTATCAGTTAACACTTTCTGTGATAATCCAAAAGTCAGTTCTCTAATTTTTCTCTAATAAAGAAAAAGAAACTGTGGAGTAGGTAGAAAACAGCTGTGTTGATCTCCTAAATTTTAGGTAATGCACAGTAATTGGGCTAGAAAACATTGCAACTTTATTCATTACATATTTTACGTTTGCTGCCTGGAATACCTACTAAATCAAAGGTAAATTGAAATTCAGCAATGATTATATAATTACAACTGAGGATAATAAGGGGAGGCTATATTCCCTATGACACATTCCATACAGTATGTAAATTCTCTTGTTTAATAAAAAGCGTTAGTTTTGGCTTGGCAAGTATACACGTTATTTTTTTCCTGTTTTTAGATTTACTCAATTGTCTGTCTTTCAGATTTCTTATATGATTTATGGTTCCTTCAGACAGTCATTTCTCAAATCACATTCTTTTTTCCCTTGCTTTTTTTTTTTAAAGCCAGTCTTACTAGTGTGATTAATTGATGCAATTAAAGAAAAATTATTTATGATGTACAAAAAGATATTTTGATAAATGTATATATACATTGTGATTTGGTGAACACAATCCAGCAAAGGAAAGTCATCTCACATAGTTTCATGTTTTGTGGTTGGCAAATTTAATATCTATTTTCTTTATCAAGTATATGATAAAGTATTATTGACTATAATTTCCATTCTGTGCATTTTAGGAAAGATTTATTTATTTCAAAGGCAGATTAACAGAGAGGGAAGGACAGAGAGAGATCTTCCATCAGCTGTTTCAATCTCCAAATGATAATAATGGCTGTGGCAAGCCACACCTAAAGCAGGAATCAGGAACTCTATCCAGGTCTCCCACACAGGTGACAGAGAGCCAAGCACTTGAGCTGTTTCCATTGCTTTCCCAGGCACATTAACAGGAGCTATATTATAAGCAGAGCAGCTGGTAAAGCAATGGATATTTTGATATGAGATTGCTGGCACAGTAAGCATCAACTTTATCCATCAGCCACAATGCTGGCCAGTATGCTATACTTTTGATCTAAGACATTATTTGTCTTGCATAACCAAAACATGGTTTTTGCCAATGTTGCCCTTTTCTCCCATTCCCTAGTTGGTGGCAACTACTAGGTTCATCCATGTTGTCCCAAATTGCAAATTATTTTTAAAGGCTGGATAACATATCATTACTACCATTGTATGTATGCACATATGCAATGGAACATTTCCTGTATACATTCATCCATTGATTGACACTGATTGATTCAACATGTGGGATAATGTGAGTACTACCACAATGGCCAGGAGAGTGAGATCCAAGTGTCCGCTTCTTTGTATGTGTTTCCAGAAGTGAGATGGCTTGATTATCTGGTAGTTATATTTTACATTTTTTGAAGGCGTCTCCATACTGCTTTTCATAATGGTTATAGCAATTTACATTCCTATCAACAGTGTTCCAGGGTTCTCTTTTATCCACATGCTCTTCAATACTAATTTAATCTTTTTTAATAACAGTCATTTTGACATGTGTGAGATGATATCTCGTTGTGGTTTTTATTTATATATCTATGATGATTAGTGATATTAAGTATTTTTTCATGTACTTAATGACCATTTGTATTTTTCCTTGGAGAAATATCTATTTAGTTTTGTGTTCATTTTCTGTTTTTGTGTGTGTTGCTATTGTTGCTGATCAGAGTTCCTTTTGTATTTTGGGGATTAACCCTTCATCAGTGGTCTGCCTTGCAAATATTTTCTTCACTTCTGTAAATGGTCTCTTCTCCCTATTGATTAGTTCCTTTAATGTGCAAAAGAGTTTCAGTTTCAGACCATTTTATATGTCTATTTTTGCTTTTATTGCCTGCACTTTTGACATCAGAGTAAAAAAATTCATAGCCTAGACTAATGTCAAGAAAATTTTCCCTATGTTTTCTTCTAGTACTTTTACAGTTTCGTATCTTACCTCTAAATTTTTAATACATTTTGAGCTGGTTTTTGTATACAGTATGACGAAGAATCCAATTTCATTCTTCTGCACATGGATTGTGATTTCCTAACACTACCTATGCATCAAAAAGGTGTCTTCTCCCCGTGATGTTTTCTTGACATTCTTCTCAAAGATCAATTGACCACTTATGTGTGCAAGTGTTTCTGAGCTCCTTATCCTGTTCCTGGTCCATATGTTTGCTTTTCTACAAGGAACATGCTGTTTTGATGTCTAATTTTGTAGTGTATTTTGAAATCAAGTAGTGATGATCCCAGCTTTATTCTTTCTGCCCAAGATTGCCTTGACTACCCAGCAACTTCTGTGGTTCCATTTGAATTTTAATATTGTTTAATACTGTCTTTCTGTTTCTGTGAAAAACGCCATTGGCAATTTGATAGGGATTTGTATAGTATGGCATGTTAATAATAATCTTTTAGTCCTTTCACATGGGATACCTTCAAATATGTTTGTGTCTTTTTCAATTTCTCTCATCAATATATTACAGTTTTCAGTGTACAGATCTTTCAAATCCTTGGTTATATTCACTCTTAAGTATTTTATTTTTGTTGTTATTATAAATGGAATTATATTATTAACTTCTTTTTCAGAGATCTAATTATTAACTACAAATTTTTCAAATATTTCATTGTTGATTATACATTGTTAATGCATAGAAATGTAGCAAATTTTGTAGGTTGATTTTATATCCTGTGTCTCCACTAAATATATTACTTTTATTATATCTTCACTAAATATATTATTTTTATTATATTTATTATTATATGGAAATACAATTGATTTTGTATGTTGGGTCTGTATCTTGAACTTTACCAATATTTTTCTAAATTTTAGCAGTTTTTTACTGGAGTCTTTGGGATTTCTCCATATAAAATCATTTCATTTGCAAACTGAGACAATTGCTCTGTTTACTTTGTGATTTGGATGACTTCTATTTTTTTTCTTGTCTAATTCCTGTATCAAGGACTTCTGGTAAAATACAATTAAATAAAACAGACAAGAGTAGAATCCTTTCTTGTTTCTGATCTTAGAGGAAGGAATTTCTGTTTTTCACCACTAAGTATGACATGGTTATATAAGGTTTCTCTTACTATGTTGAGGTATATTCCTTCTTTATCTAATATGTAGAAAGCAATGTTGAATCATTTCAAATGCATTTCCTTCATCTTTTTTTAAAGCAATTTTTTTATTTTTTAAAGAAAGCTTTTATTTAATGAATGCAAATTTCATAGGTCCAGCTTTAGGAATATACTGGTTCTTCCCCTCATATCTGCCTTCCCACCCCCTCTCCCATCCCGTCTCCTACTCCCTCTCCCATCCCATTCTTCATTAAGATTTATTTTTTAAATTAACTTTATGTACAGAAGACCAACTCTATACTAAGTAAAGATTTCAACAATTTGCACCCCCACATACACACAAAGTATAAAGTACTGTTTAAGAACAAGATTTACAGTTAATTCTCATAGTGCAACTCATTAAGGACAAAGGTACTACATGGGGAGTAAGTGCACAGTGACACCTGTTGTTGATTTAACACTTAACACTCTTATTATGTCAGTGATCACTTGAGGCTCTTGACAAGAACACCTGCATCTTTTGAGCTCTTTGTACACGCCTTCTAAGGTTTGGCAGGCTTATGCATCTGAGTAAGAATTTATCTATTAAAAATCTCTCTCCAAGGACCTGCAGGCACTCAATACATTTGAAAATTGATCACTAGTTTCTGAATATTATAAGCTTTGATCTAGAATATACCAACATTTCTGACAGTGAGTTTTCTTTGGAGATGGCAATTATTATTATTTTTTTTTTTTGACAGGCAGAGTTAGACAGTGAGAAAGAGAGAGACAGAGAGCAAGGTCTTCCTTTTTCCACTGGTTCACCCCACAAAGGGCCGCCACAGCCAGCGCCCTGCAGCTGGCGCGCTGCACCAATCCGAAGCCAGGAGCCGGGTGCTTCCTCCTGGTCTCCCATGAGGGTACAGGGCCCAAGCACCTGGGCCATCCTCCACTGCCTTCTGGGGCCACAGCAGAGAGCTGGACTGGAAGAAGAGCAACAGGGACAGAATCCAGTGCCTCAACCGGGACTAGAACCGGGGTGTCGGCAATTATGTTTTTTAAAGAAACTTTCTCTTTTTCTTACAATATTATTTTTACTCGTTATGTTTTTCTGTTTGCACTAGAATTATATGATAATTTAAGGAGTTCGTAAGAAGAAATAAAAGTAGTTCAACAAATAGTGGGGAAAATATAGTTTCAGGAATTAAACAATATGTTAATTCATGACAAAGATAATGACTATTAACATCAGCTCTTTGGTATTAAACACAGAGATAATTAGATTTGAAATCATTACTTGAAATCATTACTTATATGCTTCCTTTGAACAACTTTCCTTCCCTCTTTTTAATACTTGTACATATACATTTCATAGATTTTCTAGTATAATTGATCCATTTTTTTAAATCAGCTTGTTCTAAAGTCTGTAGGCTATGATGCTTATTGCCACAAATAACTGAAACGTGAGAACATTTCTCTGCATGGAGAAAGAAATAAGCAATTATATTTCTCAACGGTATCAGGAATAAAACAATGAGTGAGTTGTTGAAAATGATCATAAATAAAAGAAACAATCTATTTTGCATTTGACCACCATATAACCATGATATTTATTGATTTAATAGTTTTTATAGAGAAGCACATAAAAGTAAGGATATAAACACATGCTGTAATAATGGCATTTGTTTTAGGAACAAATATATTGCATCACTGCAATAAAAAACTTTTTACTTTATTTGCATTTGTATCTAATTATGTTAAAGTTTAATGCATAAAGTAATAAATTGTGTTTAAGAAAGATTTATGCATATGTTTATTGGATATTTCAGGTGTTTGCTTGCAAAACCAAGTATGATTTTGCCACAACTCAAACAAGCATATAACTTCTACTATGAATGGAATGCATATAAAACACAAAGGCACTTGAGGCCTAAAGATTATGTCGAATTTCTACTTAAGTTCCCTAACATAAGCATTTTCTGAGTAAATAAAAAATCATTTTATGCCTATCACAAATGGTAGAGAAACCATTTTATGTAATAGAAATGGTCTTCAACCAAATTTTTATCCAGGAAAGATATAGTTCCCTTCCCCCTGCCTCATTTTACATCTTTGGAAATGAAACAATATTACTACCTGCAAATTCAAATTCATTTACAAGTAGGGATGCAAATTGGAATGTCAAAAATTGCTGATTTCTCTACTGACTTTGGTTGCACTTGTATGATACAATTAGTGACAAAGTCTGGGAATGATGGTTTTTGCCCATTATGTTAAACTAGCATAGCTTATGAATATTGAGTATTTTACTAAATCTTATTCATTTACAAGTTTCACCATATTACAGACAGTGCTGCATTAAAATCATTTTATGATGAATAATCATAGCAAGTTTGTTTTTAATCACCAAAAAGCAGAAACAATTAAAATGCCTATCAGTTGGCAAATGGATAAATGAAATGTAGTATATGCCTACAATGAAGTATTATTCAGGGTTGAAAGGACGGCAGACTTGTTAGTAGATGAGCTTTGAAGACAATACGTTAAGAAACCCATCATAAAGGATAACATATTGTGCTACTCCTCTTATATTAAATGTCCAGAACAGGCAAATCCGAAGAGATCAAAGAGTAGATTGGAGATTTCCAATAACTAGGAGATTTAGGGAAGGGAAAAGTAACTGCTCAAATGTACAACATTTCCTTTAGGAGTAGCCAAAATATTCTAAATGTAGCTTGTGGTAATAGTTGCATATTTATGAATATACTAAGTATATACTTTAAGTGGATGAATTTTATTGCATTTAAATTACAGTCTCAACATTGGTGCTGAAAGTCCTTGTACATATTTCCCTTTGGCTTAGTGTGTTTTTACAGAAGTGAGAGAGAGATGGAGAGATGAAACTTCTTTGTGTTCAGCAGGATTTCTTGGCGTTAGCATTTGGTGTAGTGGCTACACTGCCCTTTTGGATGCCCCGTCCCATATCAGGGTGCTTGTGTTTGAGTTTCATCTCTGCTTTTGCTTACTGCATCCTTCTAATGCACACTCTGGGAGGCAGCAGTAGATGTCTCCAGTGGTTGGGTCTCTGCCACCCATGGGGAGACTTGGACTGAGTTCCCAGCTCCTGGCTTCAGGCTGGTTCAGTTCTAGTTGACGTGGGCATTAAAGAGTGAACTCAAGGATGGAAGATATCTCCTTTATTCCCTCTGTATGTCTGTCTCTGTCTTTCAATTTAAATGAAGATTTCTTACTTTGCTCTATTGACACTTTGGTCCAAATACTTCCTTGTTTTTGGATGCTGTTGTATGCATTGTATAATGTTGGCGAACATTCCTTACTTACACTGATGCTTACTCCTGATGCTGGTAACATTCCCATAGTTATGAAACCAAATCTGTCTCCAAAAGTTTCCCAGTGTCCCCTGAGGGTCAAAATTGCCCATGGCTGAGAGTCATTCTGTTCAAGTATACAAACTTTTCCTTTTTCTGGAGTTGTCAATTACTCTCCAAAGATTGGTAAGGATTTTTTTTTTTTTTTTTTTGAAGACCTGCTTATTTATTTGAAAGGCAGAGTTGCAGAAAAGAAGGGAGGAAGAGCTAGAGAGAGATCTTCCATCAGCTAATTCACTCCCCAAATGGCCACATAGCTGAGGCTGGGCCAAGCAGAAGCCAAGAGATTCATCTTGATTTGCCACATTGGTGGTAAGGGCCCATGTACTTGGCCAATCCTTCACTGTTTCTCAGGTGCATTAGTAGGAAGCTGGATCAGAAGTGGAGCAGCTGGGACTCAAACCGGCACTCATATGGGACACCAGTGTTGTAGGGATGGCTTATTGCACTGTGCCAAAACACCAGCCCCTGGTAACAATTTATATTTCATCACAATACCCACTTCATTCCATTGTCAATAATACTAGGCATAAACTTTTTGGCTAATTTGATGGCTGCTGAATAGTATTTTGTTTTAATTTGAACTTGTTTAATAATTGGCAAAATTGAGCATCTCTTCAAATTTTTGCCATTTGTATGTTTCTTCCTAATTGCTCATAATTTTTATCTAAATCTTCATCAAATTGTCTATTCCATACTAAAGTGTAAAACATACTTACATATCTTGGATATGTCTTTTGATATATGAATATAGCATTTTTCCGTGTTGGAGTGATTTTTTAACAAAAGATTACTGTACATATGATTTAAACTTGATATCATCAATTCATCACTGTTGCTTTTTATGATTTTTATAAAATGAATGGAATGCTTTAACCAGTATATTGTATTCCATCTCATGTAGATGAGAATTAGTATGAGCAGTGTCTGGAGAAGCAAAAAGTGATATCTCTGTTTAATTACATATAAGATAATAAATTTTCACAATTTTCTTGTCAGAAAACATTGAACAAAGATAGGTAGTATATTTTGTTGGATGATAGAAATAGGGATAATATGTTTACTACATACAATTATGCTGTCCTTTGAAATCTCAGATTTTACTAAGTGGCAAGAATTTTTAGTTGTATAACCACCTTCTAATGGACAATTAATTAAAAAAATTATTGGCATGAAATTTGTTATTGCCATGATTTTATCTTTGACAAGAATCTTACAGTATACAATTATATAAATGCCCAAACTAGAAATGAGATTATAACTTGAAGTGACTTCTTGTCTTAATGTGATCATTGGTGGTTTTCCTTATCTCATGCCTTGATTATGTGATTGACAGGCATGTATATCATCTTACTTTACAATTTGTAATTTACTAGTACCGTTTGTCTTTCTAAAAAAGCTATTATAACACTTTCATATAATCTTATCATTTTAACTTCCTAGTCTTACTGTAACAGCTAGGTGTTGCAAAGATGGTATTGTTTCCCACCCCACGTTTGGTTTAGAAGTTGAAACTGTTGATGTCACACATACCAGAAGGGTATGAAATAGTTCATTATTCACTAATGAAATCAAAGGTCTTAGCTATTTCTCCAAAGAAAATATGATAAGCAAATGAAAAGAGGTTCAACATCATTAGTCATTAAGAGAATGCAAATGAAAACCACAACGAAATACCACTTCATATCCAGTTAAGTTGTATGAAACAGCTTGATGATTTCTCAATAAGTTAAACACAGGCTAACTGTATCACCCAGTAATTCTAGTTCATTTATATGCATAACTTAATTGAAAACAGGTGCTCAAGTCCTTGAACGTAAATTTTCATGACAGTACTTATATATCCAAAAATGAATGAAAAATTTACATATGTATATATTATACTACCCAACCCCCCAAAAGAATGAATTTATCATGCATTCTACATGTAGATGAAACTAGAAAACATTATGCTAAAAGTCAAATAATTGAGACACAAAAAGTCACAAATAATAAGATCCCACTTGTATGAAATACATAGAATACATACATCACATAAACAGTGAGCAAATTGGTAGCTGCCAAGGTCTGATTGTGTAGGAGCAAGTAGGAAATTTTGTTTAGAGTAACAGAAATATTTTGGAATTGGATAGAGGGAGTAGCTTCAGAACATAGTGAATGCAGTAAATGCCATTGAATTGTTCATTTCAAGATGATTAATTTTGTGCATTAACCCAATTTAGCCATTCTACAATGTATACTATTTCAAAAATGTTTACATGCTAAATATGTACAATTTTTTCAATTAAGCATATATAGTATTGTTTTTAAAATGATTTATTTTATATGAACTCGATCTCAATAAAAATATTTTAGCTAAAAAATTGGAGTCATGCTTGATTGACATTCATTTTCAGTGTGATGTTATATTGGAGCGGAGAGTGGATACATCTTGCCTGGTTCCTCATCTAAAAGGGGTTAAGAGTCTAGTTCATCACCATTAAGTGTACAGATCTTTACAGTGTCTTCGTAGCTGTTCTTCATCAAGTTGAGAAATTCTTCTCTACTCTGTTTTCTGAGAAGTTTAAAAAAATAGTGCATGGCTCTTGGATTTTAAAAAGTGCTTTTTCTGTAGAAATCAGTGTGATTACACAATATTTCTTCCTGGTCTGTTGATACAGGTTTTTTTTTTTTTTTTTTTTTTTTTTTTTTTTTTTTTTTTTGACAGGCAGAGTGGACAGTGAGAGAGAGAGACAGAGAGAAAGGTCTTCCTTTTCCATTGGTTCACCCTCCAATGGCCGCCACGGCCAGCATGCTGTGGCCGGCGCATCGCGCTGATCCAATGGCAGGAGCCAGGTACTTATCCTGGTCTCCCATGGGGTGCAGGGCCCAAGCACTTGGGCCATCCTCCACTGCACTCCCTGGCCACAGCAGAGAGCTGGCCTGGAAGAGGGGCAACCAGGACAGAATCCGGTGCCCCGACCGACTGGGACTAGAACCCGGTGTGCCGGCGCCACAAGGCGGAGGATTAGCCTAGTGAGCCGTGGCGCCGGCTGTTGATACAGTTTTTCAAATGTTAAGCCACCTCTGCATACCTGGAATAAATGCTGGAAATAGTATATAACTCCATACATTGTTGAACTCAATTTGCTCATATTTAGTTGAGGAATGCTTTCTTTTGCACCTATGAGAAATATTGTTCTGTTGTTTTCTTTTTTGTACTATTTTCATGTATTTTTGTTATTGAGATTCTGACCTCCTAAAATGAGTCAGTAAGGATTTCCCCTGTTTCAATTTTCTGAAGAGATTGTGTAGAATTGATATTATTTCTTCTTTAAATGTTCAGTTGAAATGACATGCAAAACTATCTGGGCCTGATTTATTTTAGGTAAATATTTATTATCTTAATTTCTTTAGTAGATGTATTTTACTTAGAGTATGTGTTTCTCCTTCTATGAATTTTAGTGGCATCTGTTTTTCATGGAATATGTCCATTTTATCCAAGTTAACAAATTTTTGGACATAGGTTTATGGATAGTATTTATTATTATTATTATTTTCATTAAATCATTAGTAATATCTCTGTGTTATTTTTAATATTGCTAACTTGGGTTTTTTGTTTTCTTTTCAAAGATTTACTTTATTTATTTGAAAGGCAGAGCTACAGGGAGATGTAGAACCAGAGAGAGATAGAGATAGAGATAGAGATAGAAATAGAGAGAGAGAGAGAGAGAGGTCTTCCATCCGCAGGTTCACTGCCCAAATGGGAGTGTTTTTAAAATCATTTATTATAGTTATTTGAAATGGAAAGAGAGAAAGAGAGAGAGGGAGGGAGAGCACTTCCATCTATTGGTTCACTCCCCAGATGCCCTCAGTGGCCAGGGCTGGACCAAAGCCAGGAGCTGGGAACGCCAACCAGATCTTCCTCACGGGGCAGGAACATGATTACTTGAGCCATAGCTGCTGCTTCCTAGCCCATGCATTAGTGGGTATCTGTTGCCGGGCTGGAAGCTGGAACAGAACCCAGACAGTCGGATATGATATGAGAGCATCTTAACTTCTAGGCTAAGTACTTGCCCTTGAACTTTAAGCATAGACGCTTACTATTTCAACTTTCAGTTGTATCAATTATTGCCTCACATGTTTTGGTGCTTATTTTCTTAGGTAAATACAATACATTTAGGTTATTGTATATTAGAAAGTTGACTCAATTTTAATCATACAATGCCATGGTCATCACTGTTCTGAGTATTTGTTCTGTCTGAAATGACTACAGCTACCCAGCTTGCCTTTGATTAGTGTTAGCATGGTATTTCTTTTTCCATCCCCTTATTATTAACCTATCTGGGTATTTTAAACTAATTGTTTTAATATTTGTTTATTTACTTTTTATTTATTTGAAACCCAGAGACACAAAATTGGAGAAAGAGAAATTTCTTCCATATCCTGGTTCTTTCCCCCAAATACCTACAACATCTTGGATTGGACAAGGCCAAAGCCAGGAGCCCAGAACTCAATCTTGGTTCTCCCAAATGGGTGGCAGGGGCCCAACCACCTGAGCCATTACCTGCTATTTCCCAGAATGCCTATTATTAGGAAGGAAAATTGGAGATCAGAGTCAGGACTCAAACCCAGGCACTTCAATATGGGACACAACGGCCCAAGTGGCATCTTAACCTCTTTGTTGCTGCACAAGTTCCCACCCCATTGAATATTTGTATTTGAAGAGGGATTTTTGTAGGTAATATAAGACAGAGTGTTTTTCTCCTACTGTGACATTGGGTCTGGTTCCTTTTTCATGCCATGTAAGATGAGTAATAAAAGGCTAAGAACTAGCTCCTGGAACTAAAGAACACAATAAATTGATGCCTGGCCATTCTGTTCAATAAATGTTACTGGAAAATTGGATACGCACATGCCTAAGAATGGAACTAGACCTCATCTCTCACCATGTACAAAATTCAACACAGACTGAAATGCAAGACTGCCTCTCTGAAGCTACTAGCAGAAAACATCAGGGCATTAGAATGGGTAACGGGTTTTTGGTTCTGATCCATAAGTACAGGACACAAAAACAAAAACAGACAAATGGGATTTCATAAAATTTAAAAAGTTTCTCCATAGCAAAGGAAGCAAAAAGTAAAGAGAAGAGCTACAGAACAGAAGGAACTATTCACAAACTATACATCTGACAAGGGGTTAATTACGAGTATGTGAATAACTAGATAGCAAAAAAACCCCAAATAATCCAATTAATAAACGGTCAGTAGATCTAAACAGACATTTCTCAAAGAAAAAAAAAATTTCCAAGCATAGCATGACTTTTATTGTGATATTTATTGCCAGTGGTGATAGAAAATACTTTATAGGGGCAAAAGTTCAAATAAAATATAGTTCAAGGATGAACTAGATTGAACACAGTCCAGCTTGAAATGTTGGAAACCCAGTAGTCTTTCTTAGAAATGTGAAGAAATATAGAGGCTTTTTGAGTCTCCACCAAACAATAGCAGGTCATGAATTCTCTCTTTTGTCTCTTGTATTTAGTCTATTTTCTGCTGCTATAACAGAATGGATAACTCTGAATAATTCATAACAAACTGAAATTAACTTGTCTCATGGCTTTGGAGAGTAGGAAGTCCAAGAACATGTTGCTTGTATGTAGTTAATGCTTTCTTGTGGTGTCATACACTGGAAAATCTCACCTGATGAGATAGTATATGAGAGAGAGAGAGAGAGAGAGAGAGAGAGAGAGAGAGAGGAGAGAGAGAAGGAAAGAGAGAAAGAGAGAGAGAGAGAAGAAGGATAAAGAGTAGAAGGAGGAGGAGGAAGACATGGGATTGAAATTTCTTCTTTTGAAAGAGACTACTCCATAACCAATCCACTCCTAAAATAATGGTATTTGTCCAATCATGAATGTGAAGCCGCCATGATCTAATCACTTCTCAAAGGCCCCCTCCTCCAAACACCATCATATGAGTTGTGGAGGAGACATTCATTGTGCTGAGTCAACTTTTGTTAATGACTATGAAATGTAAAAAGCAGCTCATGCTCCAAGACCACGAGCACAGATAATGCTCTTATCATCAATTTTACATCTTACTCTTAAGGACAGTACCAATTGATGTAGGGTGATTAGCTGTCAAGGAACCTGAAGAAATTTGTAACTGTATCAGCAAAGTTGATATTCCAAGGAAAGCTCAGTTGCATTAAATTCAAGAATCAAAAGGTAATTGTGAAATTTCAGAAGTCTAATTTTTAAAGTCTTATTCAGTAAAGGATATTTCTTACTGAAAGCACCCTGGAAATCAGGACAAAGGAATAATTGGTTGAGAAACAAGAACACTTAAATCGCAAAATGTTTCTCTTACTTTATAGCTTCTTATGTTGCATAGCTTGATTTAATGGAGTAGGTGACTAGTCCAATGGAATACTTTGAGAGAATAGTACACAAAACAGGTAAATTCTGGAGATACTATGTCACCAAGTATCTTGAATATGAGGTGTATATGGGAAAGGAAGGCTCAAGACTGTCCACACTGGCTGCCTTTGGCTCTTACCTTTATTTCCCTTACTACACTACATTTAGCACAGATAACAACTCCCTCCATTTTGGGAACCTTTCTTCTCATGGCTTCTGTAACACCACACTCTTCCAATTTTTTTTTCCCAATATCATCAGGTGCTCCTTTTTGCTTTTATTTCCTCTGCCTCCATACCACTTTCTCTTCTGTATCTACACATACTACTTAGGGGTGCTCATCATTCCCCATGATTTTAAATACTATCTTTGTGCCAAGACATGAAAATCTGTATTTATTGCCCTAAGTTTTCTCAAATACACAAGACTCCTATATTCAACTTGAGTACCTAGTACATGGAACATTTGATCTCCCAGTCTCCAACTTGCTCTTCTGTCAATCTCCATTTCAGTTTATGACACCATTGTGCTACAGACAACTAAAATCCAAGAGTCATGTTCAGCTCATATTCAATTGCTTTTGTTTAATTCTCTCTGTTTATATTGCATGATCCCAATCCTGTGCAAGTTACCACATCCCTTCTCTATGGATTCCAGGACTAGATTTCTAATTGATCTCCTTGCTTCTCTCCTATACTTGCTCTGTTATATTCTCATAGAGAAGACATACTGATATTTTAAAAACATAAATTGAGTCACGACAGTTGCTTGCTTAAAATTTTCCAATGGCTTAAAAGTGTACCACACCTATGATTACACTTATCCCTAGGGTTTACAAAGCCTTACCCAACCTGGTCTCTGAGTATTCCTCTTAGTTTATTTTCTACCACTCCTTCCCAATAACTGTATAGTGCTTCTATCTGCTGCATGAGCCCACTGACTTATTTCTAAGAGAGGATCAACTTTGGAAATTCTTCTACTTGATGACCAAATTTAGCTTCCATTTTATCCTTAAATTCTCAGCTTAAATATTGCCTCCTCAGAGAAAGCCCTTCCCCTTTCATCCAGACTAGTGTAGTCATTCAATCTCATTCATCGCATGGTCTTAGTTCAGGTCTTTGCTCAGTGTTTGCACTGTGTGATATTTGTCACAGTTATGAGAGCAGAGGATGCACATGCCTTCTTCACCGCAGAACACTTAGCAGGCAGTGGCTGGTCCACAATTACTCACACATTCTTGCTTCCTCATTGAATGGGCAACTAGAAGCAGGATTCACTGACAATTGCCTCAACACAGAGGAGAAAGAAATGAGCAAGCTGGTGAGGTTACGGTAGAAAGATTGTTTTTTTTTCACTTCAATTTTGCCTGAAACCTGCTCTGGGTACCTTTTACATTCCTTTGTTGCATGCAGCTTTCATTCTCTGCTCTCTGTCCATCCAACCTTCCTTTCAATTCCTACTTCTACCCAAATGGTGTGCAGTTGTGTGTTTCTAAGCTAGATCTCTCAAATGAGCTCCAAAACTTTAGCTGCAAGTGCCTGCTTGGTATTTTGGATGCCTTGAATTCAAATTCAGATCCCATGTGTCCCAAGCATACCCACGAATTTTGCCTTTCACACTATGCTTTTTTCTTCTTACCCTTATCTCTGTGACTGACAGCACCTGTTACCCACTATTCAATCCACAATCTGAGATTTTTTAAAAATTTCTTCCTTAAACCTAAAATCCGAAAGGTCAAGCAGAGTTGGCTATTTTTCCTAACTATATCTTAATTTTTCATTGCATCTCCAACTTTACCTCCTTAAATATCATAGCTAAAATTACTAGAGCACCATACATTATATAAGTGTTATTTTGAGGCCTTGTTATGCCTATTAGCCCTTTAATTCCTATCAAGTACCTTGTGAGAGATATTTATTTTGTTACCATTTTACAGAGCTTGATACAGGAGCATGTGTTTGGTACAGCTGTTAAGCTACTATGCGGGACACCCACATCCTGTATTGGAGTGACTTTGAGTCTTACCTTTGCTCACAGTTCCAGCTTCCTGATAATGTGCACTCTCAGGGCAACGAGTGATGGCTCAAATAGTTGGGTCCCTGAGACCCATGTGATATAGCCAGGAAAACCACCACCACTGATGCCACCATCCCATATGGGTGGCAATTTGTGTCCTGGCTGCTCCACTTCCTATCCATCTCCCTGCTAATGACCCAGGAAAAGAAACAGAAGATGATGCAAGTGCTTGGGCTCTGCCTCCCACATGGGAGACCTGGATGAATCTATGGCTGTTGTGGCCATCTAGGAAGTGAACTAGAAGATGGAAGATTCTCTCTCTCTCTCTCTCTCTCTCTCTCTCTCTCTCTCCTTCTCCCTCTGTAACTTCAGCTTTCAAATAAATAAATAAGTATGGCTTTAAAAAACAAATAAATAAAATGGCATATCTTCAATAAAGGCTTTCTATAGAATACAAAGTTCTAATTTAAATAATTTACATAAAATAACATATTTGCTAACGCCATTATGCCTATATTGATTCAGGAATTTTTTTCTAATAATGAAGATATTTAATTACCACAAATCTAAATATTGTCATTATCTTTTTCATAAAGTTCTTCTGGAACAGATATTTTAAAAATGAAGGTGGGGGCCAGTGCCATGGCTCACTTGGTTAATCCTCCACCTGTGGTGCTGGCATCCCATGTGGGCGACGAGTTCTGGTCCTGGTTGCTCCTCTTCCAGTCCAGCTCTCTGCTGTGGCCCAGGAAGGCAGTGGAGGATGGCCCAAGTGCTTGGGCTCCTGCACCCGCATGGGAGACCAGGAGGAAGCACCTGGCTCCTGGCTTTGGATCAGTGTAGCGTTGTCCTTGGTGGCCATTTGGGGAGTGAATCAGAGGAAGGAAGACCTTTCTCTCTCTCTCTCTCTCTCTCTCTCTCTCTCTCTCTCACTGTCTATAACTCTACCTGTCAAATAAAAAAAATTAAAAAAAATATGAAGGTGGGAGGAGTGGACATGTATCTTAATGCCTAATATGGGTCGAAGTCCCACCTCTGGCTCCTGACTCCCGCTTCCTGATAATCTTCTTGAGAGGTAGCAATGATGGCTCAAGGAATTCAGTTCCTATCACCCACTTGGGAGACTTGGATTGCAAGAACAGCTCCAGGCTTCATTCCTGTCCCAGTCCTAGACATTGCAAATATTCAGAGGGTGAATCAATGGATGAGAGCTCTCTGTTTCGTCTCTCTGTGTGTGTGTGTTTGTCTGTCTAATTGTGTCTCAAAAAATTAAATTAAAATGAAGGTGGTAAAATAATTAGTATTTTATCATTCTTGCATTTTTCTTAAAATTGACTTTATTTGTGTGCCATCTGGTCTCCATCATGATGTCTAAATTAGCAAGAAACCAATTACCTCGGGGTCTATATTTCATAGTACAACCATTAGAATTTTATGGTCACTTTTTAGCTGCTATAAACAAACAGTTTGAAGAGGAAGGAATGCAGCTAAATTTAGATAAAGTGGTATTGAAGTGAGGCCCTAAAGCTAACATGAGGTTAATGGCGTTTCCTCCCTTTTTTGATTGAAGGTAAAGTAAAAATAGAAATGGAAAGCATTTAATCCTGCAAACATGACCCACACTGTACTGGGACTATCACTATGGTGAACCCTACCATTTCTTCACCACTGATAAAGCTGTCACACAGAAATCCTTGCCTTTCAAAATAAAATATTTGTACAGGAACCCTGTGGTCCATGGGAGCTTTAGGGAATAGGTATGTAGGGATCAATGATTTTTTCAATGACTTTTTAATAGATAGAAAGTACAAATTTTCTTGGATTAAAATGTATTTCACGAAAGCCATGGGATGCTTTTTTTATGTTTTGACCTTAAAAGTTTAATACATCATTAATCACAAAGGGTACTATGTTATAGAAATGCAAGGTACTGGAAGAATTTTTGAAGTAAGACAACATGGGATTCATAAGAATCAATTGAATTTTCAGTCTATTCTATTTATAAAAATTTAAAAATATTAATATTTTACATTGGGAGGGACGGGGTAATGAGGATACCTGTGCACTGACAGGGACTTTAGGAAAACACATTCATTCCCTTCTACTTGAAAGTGTTTAGATTATGGATTGAGAAGTGAGCAAATGCCCAAAGACATAGATGTAAGAATGTTCCCATAGCATGGCTTATTATAGCCAGGTTTTTTTTTTTTTATAGATTTTTTAAATTTATCTATTGGAAAGAAAGTGTGAAAGAGAGACAGGGAGAGACAGAGAGAGAAAAAGATACTCCATCCTCTGGTTCACTTCCTAAGTGCCTACAACAGCAGAACTCTGCCAGGTCGAAGCCAGGAAACTGAAGCTCCTTCCAGATCTCCCACATGGGTGGCGGGTATCCAAGTACTTCAACCATATTCTGCTGCCTTCTCAGGAGCATTAGCAGGGAGCTGAATTGGAAGTGTAACAGCCAGGACTTGAACTTGCACCCATATGGGATGCCAGTATCACAAGCAATGGCTTAACTTGCTACACCACAACACCTGCCCTGAGTCTGTCTGTCTGTCTGTCTGTCTTTCTTTTTTTCTTTCTTTCTTTTAACCTAAATATTCAACCACAAGAGAAAAATAGTGATGAAAGTTTTGATAGACTTTATACATAACAAACAAATAATCATTGATAGAAAAATGTTCATGATCTGCTATTATGTTGGGAAAAAAGGTGTTTTTCAGACTTTTGATTTCTGGTCTGGCATATCAGGGACTTGGAAGTCACCAGTGCATACTATGAGCAAGTAAAAAAACTGAATAACTGAGTAATCAATGATTCTTCTGAGTTCGCCAGAGAACTGAGGTCACAGGGCCAAAAACACCCTCCTCCCTGGCTCCCAGATCGGAGAAGCACTAGGTAGGAGCATCACAAACCCATGAGAACAGCTGAACTACAGTAACTGATGAGTTGCTAGAGGCTCAGCATGAGCAAAGATGAGTCAAAAACTTCAGGGGTTTAGTCACCAGGGGCAATCTTCCACCTCTGTGAGTTTTATCTCCAGGAGCCTTACTGGGTTCTCATGATGAAAAGGTGAAAAAAATTCCCTAGGAATCCTAGGGGATGGAGAAAACAACTATTCTGAAGTACACCAGAGTGTTCCGTTCTGCTTTTCCCAAGGTCTGTATTTACCAGACATGAACCTGCTGGATGTTCTTTTCACAGCTTAACTTACCTGGGAGAAGGGAATCGCCTATGCCAACATCTTCTAGCCATTCTATCGCCCTTAAAGGGGTAAAGATACTGAGAAGCTCTGGGGAAGTTCACAGTTCAGGAGCACAGGCTCACCAAAAGACTGGGACCAAAGTATAGGACTAACAATGCTCCTTGACTTACAGGCCAATACATGTATGATAAGTTGAAAATATCTTAGGCTGAAAATGCATTTATGATTTATTTATTTGAAAGTCAGAGTTACATGGAGAGAGAAGGAGAGGCAGAGAGAGAGAGAGAGAGAAAGGTCTTCCATCCACTGGTTCAGTCTGCAATTGGCTGCAATAGCGAGATCTGTGCCAGTTGGAAGCCAGGAGCCAGGAGCTTCTTAAGGGTCTCCCACATGGTTGCAGGGGCCCAAGGACTTGGGCCATCTTCTACTGCTTTCCCAGGCCATAGCAGAGAGCTGGATCGGAAGTGGAGCAGCCAGGACTCTAACAGGCGCCCATATGGGATGCCAGCACTGCAGGCGGTGGCTTTACCTGCTATGCCACATCCCCAGCCCCAAAAATACATTTAAATATAGTTAACAACCATAACAGTTTAGACTAGATTACCTTAGTTGTACCCCAAACGTCTATATCCACCTAAATGCAGCAACATAATCTAATAGAAAGCCTACTTCATAATAAAATGTTGAAGAGTTTAAATAATTTATGGAATAGACCTATCCAAAAAAATGCTGGCAACACAGTGCCCTCAAGTATTGATTTACTTTCAGGATTCCATGGTTGACTGAGAGCTTCAGCTCAGCCATACTGGCCAGCCTGGCAAGAGAGGATCCTATAATATGCTGCATTTGCAAGCCTGGGATAAGATCAAATTTAAACTCGAAATAGTATTTCTACTGAGTGGGAATCACTTTCATTCTGTCATAAATCTACAATCTTAGGTCAAACTGTTGTACGTTGGGGACTGTGTATAATAATTTTTCTTTCTCCATAAAAACAAAAGCACAACTCACCAAAATCAATGGGAAGAAGCAAACACAGCAATAAGAAATCAGTACATAGCAGTAAACACCATATTAAAAAGAAGAAAGGGCTCAAATAACCAACTCAATTTTACACTTCAAGGAACACTCCAAACACATTTGATAAGGTCATCATTACTTTGATACCAATGCCAGACTAAGGCACCATAAGAAAACTAATAGGGTAGAGCCTTCACAAAATTAGATGCAAAAATCCTCAACAAAATACTAGCACATTAAATTGAACAGCACATTCAGAGGATCACACATCATTACTGGGTGGGATTTAATTGTAAGATGCAAGGATGGTTCAATATATCAAACTGCATAAGTGATATACTACATCAACAGATTAAAGGATAAAAGTCACACAGTCTTCTCAATGGATGCAGGGAAAGCATTTAACAAAATCCAGTAGCACCACATTAAAAAATTTCTCAACAAACTAGGAATAGAAAGAATCTATTTTTTTGAAATAATCTATTTTGAACATAATAAAGGCCACATAGGAAAAGCCAACAGCTAGCATCATGCTCAAAACTGAAAGCTTTTCTTATTACATCAGAAACAATAAAGGATGCTGGCTTCCATCATTTCTGTGAGACATAATACTGGAAGTCTCAGTCAGGGAAAATGGGCAAGAAAAAGAAATAAAGACAAGCAAAATTGTTCCTGGTATACATGACATTCTCTAATACAGAGAAAACCCTGAGGGCACCATGAAAACTGTTAGAAATAAATGAATTCAGTAGAGCTGCAGGAGAAAAAAATAACAACAAAATTCAGTTGGACTTCTAAATATTAACAATAAATTATCTGAAAAGGAAACTAAAAAAAGCAATGCCATTTTAAATTGCACCAAAAATAATAGATTAACTTGAAATAAACTTAAGTAAGGCGTATACTAAAATCTACAAAGCACTGATGGAAGCAATTAAGTCAGAAATAAATTTAAAGATAACTCATGTTCATGGACTGGAAAATTCAATTTTGTTAAAATGTCCATACCACAACCATGGAATCTCCATCAGGTTCCAATGGCACTTTATTTCACAGATATGCATATACAATTTTCAAACTCTCAAGTAACCATGAGTGACACCGATAAACAAATCCATCTTTAGAAAAAGGAATAGGCCGGCGCCGTGGCTCACTAGGCTAATCCTCCACCTTTCGGTGCCGGCACACCAGGTTCTAGTCCCAGTCGGGGTGCCAGATTCTGTCCCGGTTGCCCCTCTTCCAGGCCAGCTCTCTGCTGTGGCCCAGGAGTGCAGTGGAGGATGGCCCAAGTACTTGGGCCCTGTACCCCATAGGAGACCAGGAAAAGCACCTGGCTCCTGCCATCGGATTAGCACGGTGCGCCGGCCGCAGCGCGCTGGCCGTGGCGGCCATTGGAGGGTGAACCAACGGCAAAAGGAAGACCTTTCTCTCTCTTTCTCACTGTCCACTCTGCCTGTCACAAAATAAATAAATAAATAAATAAATAAAATAAATAAAATAAAATAAAATAAAAAAAGAAAAAGGAATAAAGCTGCAGACACCACATTTCCCGATGGCAAAATATATTATAAAACTATGGAAATATAGACCAATGGAACAGAACAGAGAGCCCAGAAACAAATTCACACATTTAGAATCAACTGATTTTCCACAAAGGTGCCAAAAATGTACATAGAGAAAAGAAACATTTCATTAACCATCGGTATTGAGAAAACTAGAATAAGCCTGTAAAAGAAATTGGACCCTTATATTGTAGCACACACAAAAATCAAGCTAAAATAAATTAAAGACTTAACTATAAGATCCTAATAGTAGCATTGGCAGTGATTTCATAAATGTGACACAAACAGTTGACCATCAAACTAACAAGCTTCAGAACAGCAAAGGAAACATTCACACCACCGTGGTGTGGGATGGTGTGTTGACAGTGGCCACCGGGGTAGGAGTAGGAGTATCCTCTCTACCCTGCATTCAGTGTTATGAAGCTCACCTCAAAGTGTTTGAAAAGATAAAGTCTATGAAACAAAAGTTTGTTTCCATTTGAAAATGTCCACCTAGACAAAATGTGAATGATATATGAGAATTGTAAATAGTGATCAACAAAAAATGCAGGGGGGTAGACAGTTGGCTTAGTGGTTATGACACCAGCTGGGGACACCAGCATTCCAAGAGGGCCCTGGTGAAAGTCCTGGCTCTGCTCCTAACTGCAGCTTCCTGCCGATAGCAACTTGAGAGGCAGGGGGTGATGGCTCAAGTATCTGGATCCCTGCCTCCTATGTAGGAACCCAGATTAAGTTCTATCCTCCTGGCCTCAGCCTGGCCCTGCACTGGTTGCTGAAGGCATTTGGAGAGTGCACCTGTGGATGAGCAATCCTCTCTCTCTCTCTCTCTCTCTCTCTCTCTCTTCCCTTCCCCATCCCCCCATCTCTCTGTGCTTCTGTGACTTTGCCTTTCAAAAATATTTTTTAAAAAATGATATGTTTTCAGAGCTCTTGTTTTCTCCTCTTTAACTGCATGCATTTTAAAACTTAGTACAATGATAGTAATTGATTTATTTAATAACATAATAATAAAAATAGCAAAAACAAGATAAAACTCACTTATTTATATTTTTGAGACCTTGACTAATTATTTGATTTTCTCTTTGTGTATAATGAAAATTATTGAAAAAACACCCATGAAAATTAGGCAGTGAATAAGCACTTAATAAAGACTTGATGAATTTGACTTTCAGAGACTTAAATCTTAATAATACCACTGTCACAATTCAGGTGTATAACCTTGATCAAGTTATTAAACTTTCTTGGGCTTTATTCAATCCATGGATAACATTAAGGAGATTTTTCCTTCTTTTAAGGTTTCCCTTCCAATCATTGGGCTTCATGGAAAATGTATTTTAGCAAAATGTATTTTAGCAAAATGGATGCAGCAATATTATTTTCAATATAGTTAAAGGTTATATATTTTAACTTAAACATGTGTGTGAGGAGACAAAAAAGACAGGGAATGGGTTTGTGTCAATCTATAGGAATATTCAACACTAAAACCACAAACACTTATATGCCTACCATCCAGTGTGAATGTTATTCAGAGTGTAAGATATGGGAAAGAGGAGACTAAGTGAGATGAAATAAGAAGTTTGCGTGGCCTTCCTGGAAGAGGGCGAGGCCAGGGCAATTCAACTATTGCAGCCAATAAAAGGTTGCTTCACCCCTGTCTATTCCCAGGGGCTTACTAGAACACCATTAAAGGTAAACATTTCAAAATCCAATGATTTTTGGAAAGTATGAGTAAGTTCTGACACCCCACAGTAAGCCAACAAACATGAGCCCCAGGGAAATCTCTACAATTACTCTTTCCCTAAGAGGAAATGGATACATCGACAATTACAAAATCTCCCAGCCTTGAGTAAGTTGGATATGTCTACACACTGTCCCTCGTTCCTCTGTGGGTTTTGAAAAGGAAGGCTGGGAAATACAATATATGGGTCTTTGACATCAGACACCTCCGGTTCCTTGGTAGGAGATTGAAGGTTACTATATCCTTGTTCAATATAAACCCATTTAAGTGAAAATTGAAAGAAAATGGCTGCAACAATAGCCTTTATTTCTAGTGGAAAGCACCAGGTCTTCTTCTATTTGTGTCTAAATGAAATGCAAAGAATCAGCTGTGGTAAATGAGTGGCAGTTTCCCCAAAGGGATGGGCAGAACCTATGAATTGTAACACAGCTTTTCCACCAATTATATGACTTCCTGTGAGTAATACCACTTCTGTGAAACCTAGCTTCTCAACCTAAATGTCCATCAACCGAAGATTGGATAAAGAAATTGTGGGATATGTACACTATGAAATACTACATAGCAGTAAAAAAGGATGAATCTGGTCCCTTGCAACAAAATGGAGCAAGCTGGAAAACCTCATACTTAGTGAAATAACTCAGTCCCAAAGAGACAAACACTATTTGTTCTCCCTGATTTGGAGAATTAAAGCACAGCTAAAATGAAAGCTATAGAAGTGAAAATGTCACTTCTTATTTTATTTATTTATTTACTTATTTTTTTTTTTTGTGAAATTGTCACGTCTAAAATCAATGTCTTCGGGCCGGCACTGTGGCGTACTAGGCTAATCCTCTGCCTGTGTTGCCAGCACTCTGGGTTCTAGTCCCAGTTGGAGCGCCGGATTCTGTCCCGGTTGCTCCTCTTCCAGTACAGCTCTCTGCTGTGGCCCAGGAAGGCAGTGGTGGATGGCCCAAGTGCTTGGGCCCTGCACCCGCATGGGAGACCAGGAGGAAGCACCTGGCTCCTGGCTTCAGATCGGCGCAGCGTGCCAGCCATAGCGGCCATTTTGGGGGTGAACCAACGGAAGGAAGACCTTTCTTTCTGTCTCTCTCTCTCACTGTCTAACTGCCTGTCAAAAAAAATTAAAAAAAAAAAAAATACAGTGTCTTCAAGAATCCTTGATCTAATTATTGAGAGACAGTTTACCATTATTACTTTTTACTATGTATATCCTTTTTTATTTGTTTTGTCAATTTTTTTCTCTTCTTTTTTTCTCTCTCATCTCTCTACTTCACACTACATGCTGAACTCACTATGTAACGCAGAGTTAATTACATGTATTTTAAGGCAATTGGAAAAATATCCGAGTTAAAAATAAGGAAGGGGATAAGAGATGGAGGAGGTAGTCTAAAACTGTAAAACAGTATATTTCTTCATACAGGCATAAAGACTTACCTCTCAGGGTACAGCCTAAGAACTGATCATGGGGCTCCAAACCCATAAGAATCGGTAGTATAAATACCATCTTCGCTGTTACAATGATCATATTAAATGTTAAATGCAACAGATAGACCAGTCTAAATTTAAAAGGAATGGCATAAATAACATCAAGTACCTGGTAAAAATAATAGAATTAAAAAGGAAGGAAGGACCAACATGGGAAGCAGACTCCTAGAATGACTTTCACAGTAAATAACACTCTGACCTCAGAATCAACCCATAAGTCTTCCTGGTTGGGCTGAAAGTCCTGCAAGAGCATTTAAGGCATGGAAAGACAAGACTCCATGGCAAAAAAAAAAAAAAAAAAATCCTACATGGAGGATCTCTGTGAGACCTCAGAGGAAAGAAAGGGTCATCAAAGAAGGAAACACTCTTCTCTGAAGGGAAAGAGAACATCCACTTTGCTTATGGCCGTGTCCAAATACCGACTGAGTCTATGGTCACAAAAGGCTTCCATAACCTTGGTAGCCCATGACAAAAGCCTCAGATGATCACTGACATCATAAAAAAGAGTATTAATTGTTAAAGGAACAACAGTAGTCACTGTGCACTTGCTCCCCAGGTAGGACCTCTGTCCTATTGAATTGTAATAAGAATCAACTGCAAATTTTCTCCCCAAACTGTACTCTATATGTTGTGTGTGGGTGTGGGGGCAAATTGTTGAAATCTATGATTAGAATTGAGATGGTCCTCAATATATAAAGTCATACTAAAAATGATCCATAATGAAGAAGGAGATGGGAGAGGGAATGGGAGGTGGGATGGGAGTGGGGTGGGGGTATGGAGAAAAGAACTATTATATTCCTAAAGTTGTATCTATGTAAACATGCATTCATTAAATAAAAAAATAAAAAAGGAAAAAAAGAATATAAGTAGAAAATTGTGATCAAAGTTCATCAAGCAGTTAAGGGTCCTTTGATCTATTTCACTATCATCTTTAAATACTTCTTAAGTTTAAGTTTCATCATGTATATTTCACTTCTTGGAATGTTCATTAAAAATACAAAAATAAAAAAAAGAAACCTAGCTTCTTTTTCTAGATAAATAAGGGCTTCACGCTATGCATTTTCCTTCATTTGGCTGTTTTAATGTGATAGAAATTGAGGGCTTAAAACCATAAAAATATATTCCCTCATAGTTTTGGAAGCCGCAAGTCTGAATCTAGATTAAGGTGTTATCAGGATCACAATGCCTCTCCTTGTGTCTTTCTTTTTTAATTTCTAGTGGTTGTTGGCATTCCCTACTTATAAATACTAGATACATCAATTTATCATTCTCTCTCTCTCTCTCCCTCTTTCTCATACACACACACACATAATAGCATTTAAGATGTACACACATAATGCTGAATAATCTTCCCATCTCAAGATTATTTGTAAACATATCTGGAAAGACACATTTATAAATTCTGGAATTAATATATGGACAACATTTTGGCTCCACTGCACCCTAGGTGATCAGTGAAGTCCAGTTTTATTATTCAATGATTCTTTAGAAGCAGCATGTCTCTTGTTAAAGTTCCATGGAGTCCTAGTGATGGGATGAGAAAGGAAACAGAGCTCCTGAGTCTGTTACAGTTGTCTTCTTACCTAAGCACCCCCAATTTCTACAAGAGATATGGATAGGATTTCTTTGGTAAAACTTTAATTCATTTCTTTAGTTATATGAAAGAATAGCTCGAAGGGACATCTAAGATTAGGCATTCTGAAACCTCTTCTTTCAGAGAAAGCTGGATAGATAATCCAGTGACGTATGTAAGTCAAAAAATTTTAAAATAAGAATAATGAGATATTTTTGCTACAAGACTTGAAACACCTGAGAGCAGAAAAAGTAGAAAGGAACCATAACGTGTTTTGACAACAGGGAGTCCTCCAACAGCTGCCAAATTGAAATTTACTGTGAAGTTGAGGCCTTTATTTCAATTTTAAAAATACAGGCTACTCTAGCAGATCAATACAAATGTTATCTTTTTAAAAACATGATATATTTGTAGGCCCCTTTGCTCTTGTAATGACTAAGATAGAATAATAGATGGAGAATTGGATTGTATAGTACAATTTCACAATTAATCTCACTCCCAGGTCAATTGGAGGAATCTAGAACTCATAGAAGTAATTTTCTAAGACTCTTCCTTCCAGAAAAGGGGACTGATGGATATGGTTGGATACAGTGGGGATTCAATAGAACATTTAAAATGCAAATAGAGAGTAAGGGTTCCATGAATCCTTCAGCTGGGCTCTGAACCAAAGTCAAAGGAGCTCAAACTCAGGTCACAAATCAGTCTTGATCTTTGGAATGTTTTCCAAAGATTACCATGAAATATGAAAAATCTTGAGTAAATAGCACCCCACCACAACCTTTGTCACCCCAACTTTGGAATAATGAGCCATTTTATTAAGGTCACTCTGGGATTAGTAGGGAAAGGCATATAACATTCTTTAGTGTATCCTCCTCCTCACACCAGACTCTTTTCCAACTCCTAATAACAGTCATGCAATCATTCAATTTTTATAGAGTGACAGCTCTACCTTTTGGAGAATACTGAGGCAGTTGGACTTCATTTTGTCTTGAGAAATTGCCAACTAATCAATAATAAAAACAATGGCTACTGTAAGATTATTAGAGTCATGAACAGCTATGAACAGAGAGATGGGGGTTGATTGATTCTTATGCAGAAAATAATATATGTGTTTGTAGGGAGAACATCCAAAGTAGCATAGGATAGAATGAAAGCAAGTGCAGAATCTAGAAATTTATAGTAACAGGGGAAAAAATATTAGCTCTTCTAATATTGGAGTTAAAGAAAAGATGACTCTTATTTAAATGACAAGGAGGAATTTTGAGAATCTCACATAAAATGATCATTTCAGAAAACGAACTGTGGGGGCCGGCACCGTGGCTCACTTGGTTAATCCTCTGCCTGCGGCACCAATATCCCATATGGGTGCCAGGTTCTAGACCTGGTTGCTCCTCTTCCAGTCCAGCTCTCTGCTGTGACCTGGGAAGGCAGTGGAGGATGGTCCAAGTGCTTGGGCCCTGGACCCGCATGGGAGACCAGGAGGAAGCACCTGGCTCCTGGCTTCACATTGGCACAGCTCTGGCCGTGGTGGCCACTTGAGGAGTGAACCAATGGAAGAAAGACCTTTCTCTCTGTCTCTCTCTCTCTCTCTCTCTCTCTCACTGTCTGTAATTCTGCCTGTCAAATAAATAGATAAAATCTTAAAAAAATTTTTACTTAATGTATACTAAACTGATCTTCTGTAAAAAAAAAAAAAAGGAAGAAATTATCAATTCCCAACTTGACTCTCACTGGGATTAAACATGACAATAGGTCTGATCTGATTTCATCATCATTTAAAAAATCATCTATTATTTTTCACTTTATGTTTGTGTGGGAGCAAACTGTTGAAATCTTTACTTAATGTATGCTAAACTGATCTTCTGTATATAAAGAGAATCGAAAATGAATCCTCATGTGAATGGAAGGGGAGAGGGAGTGGGAAAGGGGAGGGATGCGGGTGGGAGAGACGATATGGGGGGGAAGCCATTGTAATCCATAAGCTGTACTTTGGAAATTTATATTCATTAAATAAAAGTTAAAAAAAATCTTTAAAAAAAAAAAGAAAACAAACTGTGAAGCTGACTACTGAATGTAATAGAAAAAACATTGCATTGATATTTCGAGGTATGCAGGAATGACTTCAAGCAGTGCACAATGGAATTCACAGCCAATGGAAACAATGACAAAAGAACCCATGATGTGTAAGATATGTGAACAAAAGAATTACTGGGTAGTAATGAAAGACTAGATGAGAATTTTGCCTATGGATTGGAAATCAAATGAGTGCATAAGTAGTCCAGGAATTAAAACAGATGCAATAAATGTTAGATTTTTTTAAAAAAAGATTTATATAGTTATTTGAAAGGCAGAGTTACAGACAGAGAGAAAGGGACAGAATGAAAGAAAAAGTGATATTCCATCCACTAACTTACTTCCCAAATGGCTGCAAAAGCAAAGGCTGGGCCAGGCCAAAATTAGGATCCTGGAAATCCATCTTGGTATTGCTTGTGGGTGGCAGAGGTCCAGGCACTTGGGCCATCTTCTGCTGCTTTCCCAGGTGCATTGGCAGGGAACAGGATCCGAAGAGGCACAAACTGCTGCTGGTACCAGATGGCAGAATCACATTGTGGCTCAACCTAGTGTGCCACGATGCCACCCCAAATGTTAGATTTTTACAGTACAACATATTGGAAAGGTCACAAGTTAAAGATTGACTAAAGGATGAAAATATTAGGGGCAGTAATGAGGGTATTATAAGAATGACTAATTATAGAACTCATTCTTAGTGACAGGGATTGAATGGGAATGAAGGGTAAGAAACTGGAGGTAAGAGTAAGCAATGAGAGATCATAAACAACGCAGAGATAAGTGCAGTTGGAGAAAGGGTTGGAAAGTAAGGAGAATTCAAGTGTTTTCATCCAGAGAAGTGAATTGCAGAGCAGAAGTTTGATCCATTTCAACTATAGCTTCTTCACTGAGGAGCTTGAGACATTTATGATGATGAATTCTGAGTGGTCAAAGTAATGAAATGTGTTAGGGCTAAATCATTGAGGGTAACAGAGGCCAGGGCTGGGAGAGTTATGCAGATTCTGGCTTGGAATTCATTGAAGATTGTGACAAATTTTCACAGATAGGTGTTTGAAAACCTTCACATAAGGCTGGGAATTCACTCATTTATTTCAAAAATAGTTATTGCCTATTGTGTTCCTGACACATGGTCATTCATAAGCAAGCATACTTGAAGTCTTTGCTCCCAAAGAATATACATTTTAATTGGAGAGAAAAAAATCAACAAATGAGCAAGCACAATAATAATTCAGGTAGTGAATTAGGGCTATGAAAGAAAACAAAGCAGGGTTTTTTTTTTAAAGACTTATTTATTTATTTATTTGAAATCAGAGTTACACAGGGAGAGAAGAAGAAGGCAGAGAGAGAGTCTTCCGTCTGCTGGTTCACTCCCCAGTTTGCCACAACAGCCAGATCTGTGCCGATCCAAAACCAGGAGCCAAGAACTTCCTCTGGGTCTTGAACAGGCACCCATATGGAATGCTGGCACTGCAGTCAGCGGCCCCACCTGCTATGCCACAGCGCTGGTCCCGAAGCAGGGCTTTTAATACTGTAATATTGTATGAGCTTAAGGAAAGACTCAAGCCAGATGTAACATTTAACAATGGAGCCACAACATGATGGAAGAAAGAAGACAACTGTGCTGATATCCCCAAGAATGTATCAGACAAAGAAGAAAAATTCACAAACTCTTGGGCAGGAGCACTGCTAGGAATGTATAATGGGTGATAAAGGAGCAAGCATGGCTGGGGCATAGGGGGCCCCAGGGGTCAGCAAGGGTCCAGGTTGACATAGGACCAGAGCAGGAGAAAGAGTCTATGGAGCTTTGTAGGCCAGGATAATGTCTTTGGATCCTAGTGATATGATAATCAGGGAGTCTAATTTGCGGATTATAGGGAGAGAAAGCCTGGCACCAGGAACGACAATTAAGAAAGTCATTTGATCATTCACTGGATAATTTTGGTGGATTGGGCTGGGGCGGCCTGGTAAAAATTAATCGTTAAAAATGGGATAAATAAAGTTCATAAAAAATATGTACTATGAAAAAAATGCAAGGATGTCAATATTTTTGCCTAAAAATGATAAGTGGTAATTTCCCATAAAACTTTTGGAAGTACCCTCAGATTACTGAGTAGTAAGATGTGAGGGACAAAGGTCAGGGGTTAGAGGCACAGAGAATAATGCAGGTTCCATGTTGACCCAAAAGTTTTGGGCCCATGGTGGACATTTGGCCCAGCAGTTAGGATGCCACTTGGGACGCCTATATCACGTCTCAGAGTGCTGGGTTGAAGACTATTTCCACTTCTGGTCCAGTTTCCTGCTTGTGAGCATACCCTGAGAGGCAGCAGATGATGGAGCAAATATGCGGGCCACTCATGTGGGAGACTCGGAATTTTGAGTCCTGGCCTTGGCCTGACACAGTTTTGGGTGTTGTGGGCATTTGGAGAGTGAACCAGTAGATAGAAGATATTCTCTCTCCCTCTCTCTCTCTCTCTCTCTCTCTCTCTCTCTCCCCCTCTCTCTCTCTGCCTGTCAATAAAATTAAAAGAAAATGTAAATAAAATTTTTAGCTTGCACAACTTGAAGAATGTATTTGCTACTGGTTTTGAGAAGACTAGAATATGGTAGGCTTGAGAATGGAAGAAAATCAATAATTCATGCTTGGTCACATTAAGTTTGAGATGTGCCAAAATCACCTTAAAATTTCCCTCAACTTGATTCAACTTGATTCAACTTTAGACCATGCTACTCCAACAATAGGTCCTTAACCTTGCATTTTAAAGAGCATTTATTTTAAGGGTGGGTGTTTGGGGCAGTGGTTAAGACCCCACTTGTGGTATCCATAGGCCAGGTCAGAGTGCCTGGGTTCCCTCCTGGCTTCTGATTCTAGCTTCCCTCCAGGGACACCCTGGGAGGCAGCAGGTGATGACTTAAGTACTTGGGTCCCTGCCACCCACATGGGTAACCTCATTGGGTGCCCATCTCCTGGCTTCAGCCTTGCTCAGTCCCAGCTGTTGAGAATAGTTGGCAAGTGAACCAGCAGATGAAAGAAACATCTGTCTGTACCTGAATTCCTTTTTCTCTTCTTTTCAAATAAGTGAAAATAAATAAAATTTGCTTTAAAAAAAAAGAATATTTATTTTCGATAATTTGCAAGAGGAAACTTTCTTTTTTTCTGTTTCTTTGAGATTAAAACCTTCTACCACCCAGGAATGTTTTTTTAAAGGACCTGGGAAAGGATTCCTTAAGAAAGATGAAACCCAATCTACTTGTCTCTGTGGACAGGCTTGAGTCGAAATCCAACAAGCACAAATCGGGGGCAGGCATTTAGCCTAGCAGATAAGACAAGTTATGATGCCTGCATCCCATGTCCATTTGGGTTGATTCATGGTTCTGGCTCCTGATGCCAGCTTCCTGCTATTGCAGACCCTGAGAAGTGATAGCTCAAGTGCCTGGGTTCCTGCTACCCACATAGAATATCTTGATCGAGTTCCTGACCCTTGACTTCAGCCTCTGCATTTGGGGAGTGAACTAACAGATGGAACACTCTCTCTCTTGTCTCACCTTCTTTTTCTTTCTGTTTCTCTGCCTCACAGATAATGAATAAAATTGCAAAAAATAGCAAGCATCAGTTATGGGAACAGGGGGCCTAGTCCCATTGACCAAAGCTCCAATAATGTTAGCCTACCAGTGCCCTCGCACTAGCTCGCCCCACTGCCTAAAAACTCTGCTGTCTTTTGTCTCACCAGAGCTGAGTTTAACCTCTTTTACTGAAATAGTCTTGAATAAAATCTTCTTTGCCCTTTTAACTGGCCTGATACAGATGCCTATCAGATCTATCTAAATGGAGATGTCAAGACATGAAGATATGAATCAGCAATTCCCAGCAGGAACTTAGGCAAGAAACATAAATTTGGAATTTTCAGGCTAGCACTCCTATTTAAAGCTGTAAGACAGGAGGAGATCACCTGGGTAAGAGGATGGACATTTTCCAATACTGGAGATGCAGAGGAGTTATCACAGGAGACTGAGAAGGAATAGCTAGTGAGGTCAACAAACAGACAAAAGACGTCGGTGTTACAAAGGTTAAGTAAAGGAATCCTTACAAATTCCCTATGGTTTGAGACATCTACACTGCAAAGTTTACGGTAAAGGTTAATGGATTTAGGGTAGAGAATGATATAGTCGTGGCATCAAGGAAATAGGCCCAGTGAAAGGTGTTTATATTCTTTTAGGCTTGCCCTTGGAAAGTAGTTCTCAAGATCAGGTGCTAATTTAAGCTGAGCTTGGTCTAGTTTCCCTCTCTGCTTCCTGCTTCACCATGTAACATCCTTCTCACACGTGTTCTGCCATCTTCAGATGATGCCAGACTAATGGGGATGCCAGATCTTGAATGTCAACCTCCAAAAGTGTAAGATCATTAAACCACCTTCCTTGCCAAGAAGCTCCTTTCAGGTAGTTTAGTTGTGATAATGAAAAGCTGACTAATACAAGCAATAATGATCAACTGAAATCATTCTGAATTGTCATCTGGATCTGATAAGGGGCCATTGAGTTCCACAGTTCAGTGATCTTTCTTCCCTTGACAGGAGCATCACCAGTGGAGTTGTAGGTGTATAAGCCCGGAAAGAGTTGGGTTAAGAGGGCAGTGCAAGGCAAAAAGGAGTAACAGCACAACATGCAACAAAATGGGGCAGTAACTGTGAAGAAATGCAAAACCAAGTGGTTTCTTTAAAATGGTCTACACTAGGGAACATAAAACTAAAAATAAGTTTATTCGGTACATACATTTTTGAGGTCTCTGCAAAGTTTTTCATAACCCACATCCCATGAACATTTTCAAAGACCTTTCACATTTGTGTAGTCACAGAAATAAATCAGGAGTGAAAAAGCGGTGATGGAACACAGTAGACAATAGCAAGAGCAACAGCCTTGAGCAGAACAAAGCTCAGGCTATACTTAAGTAGATGAGTTGATCTTAGATCAAGAAAGCAAGTGGGTGAGTATTGATGTAGGCAGATGTCATGGAAGACTTTGAGAATCCTTATCTAGCTGATTATGTTTCCTCAGTGAGGAGAAAGCCAGCTCATTAGCTGAAAATTAGATGAGGGGGGAGGGAGAAGGTATCAGACGCTTAAGGAGATAAGGGAAGTTATAAAACTGCATCCTAAGGGACTGGGTAAGTGAAAATGAAGACAAGGCAACACTAAGGCCCAGTTGTGGAGTGTGGCCATGGAATGAATATGAGCATAAGCACCATGTTGTGTGTTTTGCTACTATCAGTTGCCAACTGTAAGATCCAAGGGACAATATAAGCAGAGAGGTACATCCAACAAGGTTTAGGGTCGGACATGTGGATACGACAGAATATAACGTTAGACCACAGAAAAGTAAGGACTGAAGGGGAATCTTGGACCTCCAATGGCTGGTGGGGACAAGTGATTGAAAGTGTTCTTTTTTCTTTTAAAGAAAGGCAAAGAGTTTTGAGAATTAGGGTACCAAAAGATGGACGTTCTAGAGATGGACATCTAGATGGACATCTAGATGATCTGATGGGGTGGTTAAAATTGGAACTTATGGAGTGGAAAAAATTATTGCTAATATTGCGATTTCAATATGGCCAAGGCTGAGGTTGGAGAGATGCAAGATCACTGGGAATAAGGTCTGAGAGCAGAGAGGCCATTTGCTGGGAGGAACAGGTGTGTGCATATTGAACTCACTAAGCAATATGAAAGGAGCAGTCATGGAAAGGAGACAGATGGGGGCTCAAAAGTCCAGGAAATGGTGACTTATCAAGGAGAATTACTGGGTGGTAAACATGCTGCAGAGACAGCATGACTTTCAAAGCAACATGGGCTTTCGGAAAGGAAGGATGGATTATCTTACGCAAAGAGCTGTGAGGACTGAGCCAGACACCCACCTTATCTCCAGACTCAGAAGGGACAGATGTGCAAAAGGGGTATTGTAGACATCTCTTCTGATGGGTAATAGGTGGCTTTCAGCAGGGAGCTCTGTTGCAACTCATTCCAAGGGCTTAACGGATGTTCTGTGATATGTTAAAATTCATGATGGACTTTTGAAAAGTGGTGGACATAAGAAACATCTAAGAAGCTTGTTTAGAATGCAGGTGCTGGGCCGGCGCCGCGGCTCACTAGGCTAATCCTCCGCCTAGCGGCGCCGGCACACCAGGTTCTAGTCCCAGTTGGGGCACCGGATTCTGTCCCGGTTGCCCCTCTTCCAGGCCAGCTCTCTGCTGTGGCCAGGGAGTGCAGTGGAGGATGGCCCAGGTGCTTGGGCCCTGCACCCCATGGGAGACCAGGAAAAGCACCTGGCTCCTGGCTCCTGCCATCGGATCAACGCGGTGCGCCGGCCGCAGTGCGCCGGCCGCGGCGGCCATTGGAGGGTGAACCAACGTCAAAGGAAGACCTTTCTCTCTGTCTCTCTCTCTCACTGTCCACTCTGCCTGTCAAAAAAATAAAATAAATAAATAAATAAATAAATAAATAAATAAAAATAGAATGCAGGTGCTCCTCAGGCAGGTCAACGCATTGAATGCCATAAGTGACAGGTCTGGTTCTTCTGTGTGTCATCACTGTGCTGTGATGAGGATGGGACTTTACTTCAATGTCCTTCCTCCCCAGGCTCCACAACCCCATTCTCATGATGAGAAAAGCATAAACAAACCTTCACTGCAGAACATTTTGCAGAATATCTGACCATGACTTCTCAAAAATGTCAAGGTCATAACAAACAGAAAGGTCTGTCACAGCCAAGAGATGCTGAAAGAGACATGAAGTTCTGAATGAGATGTGATATTCTGGATAGCAGCAGCCTGGATCAGAAAAAGGACAGTTGGAGAAAACTAACAAAATAACTCCAAGTGAAGTATCAGGGTTCCAATACTCATTCAGTAGCCGTGACAAAAGTACCATGGTAATGTGAAATGTTGAGAGTGGGGGTGGGTGGGACTGGGTACTGGGTGTGCTAGGATTTTGTGTTTTATCTGTGAGACTTTCTATAGATCTAAAACTATTGCAAAACAAAAAATTATATTGATAAGTGCAGATGCTTGGGTGGTAAGACACAAGAACCAGCATTTTAAAATTTATCATTTTAAGAATAAAATTTATTATTTTAATTTTAATTTATTATATTAATTTAATTTAGTTATGTGAGAGATAGAGATACAGTGAGCTACCATTTGCTTGCTCACTTCCCCAATACCCATAATGGCTGGGCAGACTGAAGCTGGGAGCCATGAACAAGCATTTTTAGAAATTGTAATGTGGTGCAGCAGGTTAAGCCACCACTTGCAATGCCAACATCCCACACTGGAGTGCCACTGTGAGTCCCAGCTGCTTCACTTCTGATCCAGCCTCCTGCTAATGCACCTGGAAAAGCAGGTGAGGATGACTCATGTACTTAGGCTGCTGCCATCCATATAGAACACCAGGATCCCATTTCCAGTTTCTAGCTTCTGGTTTCAGCCTGGCCCAACCTGGCTATTGTGGCCATTTGTGAAGTAAGCCAGTAGATGGAAAAGCAACCCCCCTTCTCCCTTTCCTTCTCCCTCTCCCTCCCCCTTTCCTCTCTTTCTCTGCCTTTCAAGTAAATAACTACATCTTTTAAAATATGTATAAAATAAAAATTTGCAATATGGTTTACGAACTGTGAAATATTAAGAACTTGTTCCTTTATTCAGTTTTTCTAAATGCATATTATCACTCAAGGAACCCTCCTCATGCTCCTTCCCATTCATTTTTGGCTTCCACTGTCAACTACAGGTTTTATTTCCATTACTATAAATTAGTTTGCCTAATCTAGGAATTAATATACATGGATCACTTCTTTGCATGCAAATCACTCAGCATGATATTTGTGAAACTCATCAATTACACTGCTTGTGTATTTTTATTGCTAAATAGTTTTCCATTATGTGGGTGTATCACAATTTATTTTTAAATTCTCCTATTGATGAAAAATCATCATTTTTCATAATGATGTAATTCTGTTGCAACTGTCTCACAGAGCTCATCATTGCTATAAACAGTAGTTGCCTAGTCCATTATGTTTCAGTTAATAAACTCTCCCACGTATGGAAAGATTACTGAGTACCTAAGAACCTTAATACACCTGGAAAATAATATGTCAAGCCTGTCTCACCATTCAGATAAAGATGAAAAATTAACAACAAGAGCCTCGTAATGAAAAGGCATGATGTATCAGAATGCCTACACAGACAACAGAAAGAATTTGCAGTCTAAGAGGTCTCATTAGTCTTTAGTTAGTGGACAGTGCTGATTTGTTTATCAGCCTTCAGGGACCCATGAGCACAATAAGTGGGTACCAGCAGCATGCTTCTGATGAGGCAATAATCAGCACTGGCAAGGGTTAGTCTGTTTGGCTAACCAACAGCACAACCTTTTGAGTTTCTGCAGGGTTGTGTATTAGACATAATATGTATGCTACACTGGCTGTGTACAGGAATGTTGTGGGAAAGGAAACAGCCTGATAAACTGCAGCAAAGGAAGGAAAGAGAAACTGTTGGAAGGAATACACATCTGAATTGAGAAGACAGGAAGGAACGAGGAGCTAAGGCTGTGAGCTAGTTCTACAGAGCTCTCTGGAGTGCAATAATTGAGACTAAGAGCACAAATAATATTCTGAGTAGGAAAAGAAGGCTGCAGCTGAGACACATGCCTGGAATGCATGCTACCTTGGCAGGAACTTCTGTTCCCATAGGAACCCATATCCTCCAGCCTCGGCTTGACTAAGCATTTGGGACATGTCTTCCACAGCTTCATGAGAAATGCATGAGTGAGCTGAAGTCTGTTCCCACACTCTTCCATTTCCAGTAGCTGCAATGATTCCCTTGTGTGTATTTTCTCTGTTGCTCATTCTCATCATCTCTTTCTTTTTCTTTTTTCTTCTTTTGTTTGGATGTTTCATCTTGTGTGCATACTTTTAATTTTAGGCTTTCATTTTCTCAACAGTTTCTAAGGCCTGTGTTGATATTTAAATGAACATTATATTTGACATTTTAATGTTGATCCTGAAGAATTAGAAAGGGTAAAAATCCTAAAGCCAACAGAGAAATTATCTGAAAACTTAAAAAAAAAAAAACCAGCTATATGCATCCTGTGCAGAATAACAAGATGAGTCTGAAATCAACATAAGCTAAAGATTGAATCCAATCCCTAGGGAACAATCTAAGGACTTCCTCCCAAATTTCACATGACAGTTTGTTGGTGAGAATCAGTCAGGAATGGACATCTTTGCTTTCCTGAGAACCTATGATCTCATTTGATTAGCTGTTTAGATTGGCTGCAAAATACCACCCCAAGATTTTTTTTCATAGTTTAAAGGGTGATCTTGTTGTCCTGTAGTAATCCAGTTGCCTAATGATTTTTGGCTAGTCCTTGTCCATATACAGCCTGACTTTGTCAGGCACATTAAATTCCCATGTAGTTTTTACACAGCTGGCAGTAAAAACCTCCAAATACTGGCATCTGTATAACTGATTTACGTGACTTTAATTATTGGATGAATTGAGAATATGAGAATATTGTGCTTAAGCTGTATGAACCTTAAGATTTAAAGTAAACAACTTATTATTCAACTCAATAAATTCTTATTTCTTGGATAAAGTATTCTATCTGTCTGCATGACCATTTTTACAGCAAATATGTGGGACACAAGATTTCTTGGAATCTCTGAATGTATAATGACTGGAAAATAGCCTGCAGAGTGCCTTTGTTGGGGAGTTGGCCATGTAGGGCATCTGACCTCCTTCACTGCCACTGGCAAGGATTTGGTAGCGAGTCTGTATCTCAGGGCTTGAAAATGAAGAGATGGAGAGGGGAGCCAGATCTGGGTTGGATTCTAATATCTTTCTATTATCTCTCCAAGTGCCCTGGGGAAGTGATTTAAGCTCTGTGGCTTTCATCTTTCTCATTTTAAAACAGGGGCTAAAAATAACACATGCCAACAGCACACAACATTCATGGAGTCATTTTGATGGTTGAATGAGTTATTAACTGCAAAGATCCTGGAACATCATAGATTATGGCAAGGGCCTAGTGCATGTTAGCTGTTAGTGTTTTTTTGTTTAATCTCATTTTGTTTCTATCACTTGCACCTTACTGGGAAGAATGTCTTTGGTGATTCTTGCCTTACTCAGAATGTAATCTAATAAATATGCACACTAGACAGTCTTCTGAGTTTTACATAGAGCTTACTGCAGCATTCTGGTGTTTTTGACAGTCAAGTTGATGTCTACCAGCTCCCACAGTACGACTCTTTGTGCTCTATCAGCATCACAGCCTCTGTTTCACTGATGCACCAGCAATAGCTGAAGATGCAACACTTGTGCACCAAGTCCTAAGAACTCTTCTTATAACTATGTTACTGTCATTATGACATTGCACAACAAAATTTTCAGGACAAAAATCATATGGTTTCTAGTATATAATGGGGTCAATAAAGAGGTTAATTCATTCCAGTTCACTGTTTGTGTTTTCTATTTAAAATAGATTAGATTAGTGGATTTAGGAAGAGAAATTTAATTCTAACAGTTCTGAAAGTGGGAAAGAGGTTTCCCACCTTGAGGTGGGAACTTCCCTTGAGGTGTCAACTGATTTGGTTTCTCATGGAAAGTAGAAGGTCATTTTAGCATAGAGAACTCTCAAGGTAGAGAAGGACACTAAATACAGGAGAGCCCCACTCTCAAAACTTTTTCTAAATCTCATGGTTCTCTAAGTACCATCTCACTGAGGATTAGGGCTTCAACAAATGGCTTTGGGGAAGGTACATAATTCATAGAGGTTTTCTTGTTATTAACAAAAATGGTAATAATTTGTCAGATCTTATATTTTACATTTTTATTTTAAAATTTTTTAGTTAAATAGTTAAGAGAGAGAGAGAGAGACTGTCTGCTGGTTCTGTTCTCAAATGCATGCAAAAACCCCAGGGGAATCAAAGAATTCAATCAATTCTTGATTGAGAATTCAATCCAGGCCTCTCACACCAATGGCAGAGATCCAGTTACTTGATCCAGCACCATTCTCTCTCGGGGCTGCATTAGAACAGAGTTGAAGTTAGGAACCAGAAGCAGGCATCAAACTCAGATACTCCAATATGGAACATGGACATCTTAACCTGTAACAGCTCTTTATAAAGCAAAGCTGTGGCCGGCGCCGCAGCTCACTTGGCTAATCCTCTGCCTGCGGCGCCGGCATCCCGGGTTCTAGTCCTGGTTGGGGCGCCGGATTCTGTCCTGGTTGCTCCTCTTCCAGTCCAGCTCTGCTGTTGCCTGGGAAGGCAGTGGAGGATGGCCCAAGTGCTTGGGCCCCACACCCACGTGGGAGACCAGGAGGAAACACTTGGCTCCTGGCTTCGGATCGGTGCAGCGTGCCGGCCATAGCAGCCATTTGGGGGGTGAACCAACAGAAAGTAAGACCTTTCTGTCTGTCTCTCTTTCTCTCTCATTGTCTAACTCTGCCTGTCAAAATAAATAAATGAAAATAAATAAATAAATAAAGCAAAGCTGTGGTGGAGCTTGGAATAAAGAGGATTCTGTGTAAAATATGAGCCTCAATCTTACTGATAGAGGTTTAGTAAAAACTAAGTGTGATTGAAAGCAAGAACCCCTAAAAGTTCCTGTAAAAGGGTGGACTCATGAGATGAACGCACTTGTCATCAGACATGAGGAGTGGCATCCTAATATGCAAGAGAAAAATGGATGTAGACCTACATGAATGACAACAGCATGTACTCTTCTCCATGAGTATATCTTGCCATTTTATTCTTTCACTAATAGGACTCAAAGCAAAGGAAATGGAATAGCATTTTTGTTTCCCCAGCTGCTTTAAGACATCTATGAATCATTCTTCAACATATAAAAGTATTTTCATGGCCTCTACTCTGAAAATACTACATTTCTGAAAACAAATAAGAATTTGCATGGTCAGTGAATGTGATCTGTCAAAAGCCTTGAATGAAAGCAAATGGTTCACTTTCTGGTGAATTGATCTGCGCATCAACTTAAGAGTTATTGATTCCCAACTTGACTCTCACTGGGATTAAACATGACAATAGGTCTGATCTGATTTCATCATCATTTAAAAAAAATCATCTATTATTTTTCACTTAATGTTTCTGTGTGGGAGCAAACTGTTGAAATACTTACTTAAGGTATGCTAGGCTGATCTTCTGTATATTAAGATAATCGAAAATGAATCTTGACGTGAATGGAGGGGGAGAGGGAGTGGGAAGGGGGGGGTTGTGGGTGGGAGGGATGGTATGGGGGGGGAAGCCATTGTAACACATGAGTCGTACTTTGGAAATTTATATTCATTAAATAAAAGATAAAAAAAAATTAAAAAAAAAAAGAGTTATTGAATGGGAGAAGACATTGGTTAATGGTATTTCCTTTATGTTTACCTGGATATTTCATGGTTCTTAGACTGGCAAGAAGGAAATAACATTTTGTGATCCCCAAGCACATATTTTGGTTTAAGTCATTCACTCACAGAGATAAATTTTTAGTATACTTCAAATTTGTACAATTTATAAGTATAAACATCCAAGATGAGTTTTATATAATACCACATTTCCATGCACAATCTCTAAATATATGCATCATTTTATGAATTTTCAATTTATAATACTTGACTGGACACTTTTCCTTTTTGCCAAAACATGAACCCTATAAAGAGACACTCTTTGGGAGATCCCATATATTTGGTGTGCAGGAAACAGTATTCTTGTTTTTTTCTAATTTACCAAGTATTTCCTAGGAATTAAGGAGTGCATTTCAGTCAATATGTCCAATTTCTTCAAAATAGTTGCACAAATTAGCTGAAATGTGTTAAAAATTTTTTTTACAAAATTACTTACTTTGTTTATTTGAAATGCAGGGAGAGAAAGAGAGAGCTTCCATTGTTGACTCCCTGCCCAAATGCCTGTAACAGCTGGGAATGGGTCAGGCAGAACCCAGAAGCCGGGAGTTCAAGCCAAGTCTTCCTTGTGAGTGACAGAAACCCAACTCCTCAGTTCACCACCTGCTGCTTTCCAGGGTGCACATCAGCAGGAAGCTGGAATTGAGGGGCAGGGGTAGCCAGAACTCAAACCCAGGCTCTCCAACTTGGGACACAGTGATCCCAAGCAGCATCTTAACTGCTGTGGTAAACGTTCACCCCATTCAAATATTTTCTTTCAAAATATTTATTTATTTGAAAAACAGTGACAGAGAGAGAGAAGGAGGGATGGAGGGAGAGAGGTATATATATATATATATAGAGAGAGAGAGAGAGAGAGAGAGAGTTCTCCCATCCACAGATTGACCCCCCGCCAAGAGGCTATAATGACCCCAGATTGGGTCAAAATAAAGCTAGCAGTCAAAAACTCCACTGAGTATTGCATGTGGATTGAAAGGGCTCAATGCTGGGGCCATCTTATGCCAGTTTTCCAAGTGCATTAACAAGAAGCTGGATTGGAATTGGATCACCCAGGACTAAAATCTATCCTCTGATCTGGGATGTGAACATCTCACACAGCAACCTAACCCAATGCACCATAATGCTGCCCCATTCAAACATTTTAAAAATTGCATTATTCAAGCAGATGATACTTAGAGTCAAACAGAGACAACTGATCTTACGTGTATTAAGAAGACTAAAATTGTATGTTACAAATACCAAAATTGTATATGATTTCTGCTTTTTGTTCATTTCAAGGGCCTGGTTTCCTTAGAAAGGACCTCTTTGAGTTAATATTCAATTTAAATTCTGAGCAGCACAATGACATTTTATCATACTAATTGCAGAAAGTCATCTTAAAAATATTACGTCATTTCCAATAATAGGAAAGGTCAAAATAATCACAACTTAGTGAATTCATTTATAATTATTATTTTACCTAAAAAGAAAATATATCTAATGTGGGAAAAACAGTAAAAGTAAAATGCTTGATATCCAATTTCATTGTAAAGTTGTTTCATAATTAGAGTTTTCCCAGAAATTATGTTGTAGCCTTGGCACCAGCTGCAGTGGTTAATGGTAATTTCCTGAACTCTTAGCAATTAATAACTTACAAAAATTATTGGTGGTATAACTTGAATTATGTCATCAAGTAGTTAATCTTTCAACAAGGTGTAACCCAACTAAACATGCAACTTTTCTGGCAGAAATCAAAGCAACAAAAATTAACTGTTCACTGAATAACTGCCCAGTATCACAGATTACAGCTGCCTGAGAATCCCTGTAAAGTAGAATTTCTGGACCATGACACTAAGGAGACGTTGGGAAGGATTCTCCCCTGTGGGATGCTGTCCTGTGATCGCAGGGTGTTGAGAAGCACCTTTAGCCAAGGGATGGGAATTCTCTCTGCTTGAGCCTCACTACTTCAAGGGAATTCATTGTGCCCAGTTCCTAAGTGGTGAGTCTTAGTGTGTGGCGGGTGGGTCAGCTTCTCGTAGTCCCCGTTGGGTCACACTCTTGAAATAGTATTTCATCTGACTCTGCCTGAATCTAGCTTGCTGGGGAATAATATGCCTCATTTCTGGGCATGGCTAATTTTGATGACTTCCTGTTTTAATGGTTCTGTAAGTCAGCCTGCTGTTTCCTGGGTATGCACTTTCAAAATTATATTAAATTTTAAGTGACTTTTTAAAGCATCACTAAGAGAAAGAGAAGATGAGTGTTGACAACTAATATTTGAACATTATTTATGAATGTATAAATGCATTTTAGGCTTTATTATTTTTTTGTATTCAAGAAGAAAGCATATAGAGAGCTTCCATCCACTGGTTCCACTCTGCAGTTGCCCACAATGGCCTGGACTTAGGAATTAGGAGCTAAGAACTCAACCCAGGTCTCCTGTGAGTGTGGCAGAAACCCAGTAACTTGAGCCCTCCAGGATCTGCACCAGTGGGGAGACATCTGATCCACACTGAATCCATCTAGTGCCAAAACCTCACCTGACCTGGCTTGTACCTATTTTAGGTGTTTTCTTATCTTAGATTTGCTACAGGCATATTGCTTGGGTTAAATTTTCACAGGGTGCTGTCCCTGCCTCCAGGGATTGCTATGTTGTATGGGGTAGACATACAGAATTGCCTTTCCATAATTGGAATCATTCTGAACCCTGAAACCCAACTGGCCCCCAAGGATTTCAAATGCAGCTGTGAATGATCTCCAGTTTATACTGTCACCTAGGATGTAAAATAAACTTATTGTAAAATGGAGTTTCCATGCATGCTGCCAAGGTCTGCATCAACAAATAGGTATATTTTTATAAGTTACAAGGAAGTCTAAGAAACACCAGAGCATGGACTGGCTTGGCCATCTTACACCTTCTTGGCACACTAGTCTCATATCTTTTTTTTTTTTTTTTTTGACAGGCAGAGTGGACAGTGAGAGAGAGAGACAGAGAGAAAGGTCTTCCTTTGCCATTGGTTCACCCTCCAATGGCTGCCACGGCCGGCGCGCTGTGGCCACCGCACCACGCTGATCCAAAGGCCGGAGCCAGGTGCTTCTCCTGGTCTCCCATGGGGTGCAGGGCCCAAGGACTTGGGCCATCCTCCACTGCACTCCCAGGCCACAGCAGAGAGCTGGCCTGGAAGAGGGGCAACCGGGACAGAATCCGGCTCCCTGACCGGGACTAGAACCCGGTGTGCCGGCGCTGCAAGGCAGAGAGGATTAACCTATTGAGCCACGCCGCTGGCCCAGAACTTCTCTTCTAAAATGCGTTATTCAGATAAACTTTGTGCATGCCAAATGACTTGGGTACATATACCTGCGTGCGTGCACACACACACACACACATTTTTTTTTTTTTTTTTTTTTACAGGCAGAGTGGATAGTGAGAGAGAGAGACAGAGAGAGAAAGGTCTTCCTTTGCCGTTGGTTCACCCTCCAATGGCCGCCGCGGCCGGCGCGCTGCGGCCGGCGCACCGCACTGATCCGATGGCAGGAGCCAGGAGCCAGGTGCTTTTCCTGGTCTCCCATGGGGTGCAGGGCCCAAGCACCTGGGCCATCCTCCACTGCACTCCCTGGCCACAGCAGAGGGCTGGCCTGGAAGAGGGGCAACCGGGACAGAATCCGGCGCCCCGACCGGGACTAGAACCCGGTGTGCCGGCGCCGCTAGGCGGAGGATTAGCCTAGTGAGCCGCGGCGCCGGCCACACACACACACATTTATACTGACACAGAGACACATACACAATTAATCCAGAAGCATATCTAGACAATTGATAATAGTTGTTACCTACAGTAAAACACTGTGTATCTGGGGATAAGGGTAGCAGGGCAAGTTTTCACTACAAATTTTTGTAACTTTGGAATTTTATACCATGTGAAGACAAGGGCTTCTACAAAGTAAATGCAGGAAACGTGTAAGCAATTTGGGCCTCACAATGCAGTAATGGACCTCAGAGGCCATCATTGTTGAGGGGCCTGTGATGGAGCAGGACTAGCCTTAGGTCAATGACTAGTTCTTCGGTAGTCATCAGTGGTTGGTAGATGGCACATTTTCAGTCATGGGTGGTTGGAATCCTTTGGAAAGTGATTGCTATCGACACCATTTCTCCTGCCTGCCTTCCCTACATCTGTTTGCTCCTTCCACAGGAAATCTCAAAAAAAGTACTTAATCTCCTTTTCAATTTCTGCTGTCTCAATTGCTACTAAATCCACTGCAATCAAGCTTCAGCCCCTTAATAATCTACTAATACAGCTTATCTCAAGGTCACTACTGAACTTTGCTAAATTGCTGATTTAGAGAAGTGATCAGTCATCTTATTTGACCTCTCAGCTACCTCACTGGTTGTTTGGTAGCCTTGAATTTGGAGGAAACAGGTAACTCAGTAGATAGAGTCTCTGGAAAATGTTTCATTCGAGTGTAAATACAGATACATACCCCCACCCCGCCCCCACACCGCTACATATATAATTTCTATAAATTTTAAAAACAAAGCTCAAGAACAAAATATTTTTAAAAGCCTAGAACAGTAATTTAAAAACAGTGTTGCATCTAGAGGTTCAATAAATTTTCTAATTCCTTCTCTGTCTCAGCTCTCTTTTCTGCATTTTAATTCTCTTTCATATGATCCTTACTTTACTGCAATGCATGATCAGTTTCCCTTGACTAAGAAATTTAAAATATTCCTGGAATCGAGTCTCATTGATCTCACTGGGACGTTACCATGCTCCAGTCAGAGGCTGATGCTGTGTTGGTTGGCCAGAGCAACTTATTTGTTCATCTTCAGAGTTATGGAAGGAAGTTCTACTAACACTACAAGAATGAGGAGAGAAGGAGGGTGATTTCAGGGGAAAATCGGGGTATAGACACCAGAGTAAGAGTAGACTAGTCTAGCTACTGGTAAATATATCTATTATCCTTAAGATTATTCAAAAACTCACTAATGTGTTTTTGTCTGAACATTTAAAACAGTTTAAGCCACGTTTAAGACATTGTCAGTGTTCCTCCTGACTACTTGTAAACAGAGGTTTAGCTGTAAGATTTTACTCTCTGAGCCCTTAAGAAATATGTATTTTTTTCCTGTTACGATTTTTCAGGTTTCTTCTGCCAAACTGAGAATGAAATGCTGAAAAACTAGGGTACGACTGGTCAAGGGGAAGAGGCAAAGCAATTTATTCCCCAACACTACTTTCTGAATTAAAATTCAAGAAATTACCTTGCCTGATTGTCAGGAAGTGTATATCCTTGGTTTTAGTGTTTGAGAGTTGTTTGGGTAATACCCGTTAATTTTTGAAAGGTACATTGACTATATACCTACAGTCTCTCTTATCCCAATAAACTCTATATCTGTGTGTTTTGACTGAAAGTAGAATGAGAGCAATGGAATAACTTTGAGAGGACAGATAACCTGCTCGAGGCTGTTAGCATTATTATGACCAACTCCATACAGTAGCCAATGGGCAATTTGGGAACATGTAAATTGATGAGTATGGGGGCAGGCTGCCATGACTTAATGAAACATACTACTTTCCTTTTCCATTTGGTTTTCTGTCAGTTCGGAGTGAGTTGTCTGGCAGAAACATCTGTTTATCTCATGGAACCAGCCAAGGTAAGCCCACGTGCTGCGCTCAGGCAATTTCTGCAGTAGGTCAGGTGCATAAGCAGATTACTGAAAACAAGAGCAAAGCCCACAGCAGCACCGTGGATCTATGCTGAACACCTCTTTGGTGCAGGCCTGGGGGATACAGTATCAGGACAAGAAACAATGGGAACATACAGTCTAGGGTGACTGAAAGAAGAAAATGAGGCCGACTCAGGGGATTCTTCAGTTGCCTTGGGAAATCATGTGATTAGTTTTTAGAAAAAAATGGATTTATCTGCTACTGTGCTTTCCCATTCCCATCTAGCGTCCAAGCCATGAGATGATTTTATATGAACCAAATTACTTGTGATTTCCTAGGTCCACCATCAGGAGGTAAAAGTCTCAGGTGGGATGACAGATAGAGATGGACAGAGGAAACTTAGGCAGCCACAGCTTCATCTACACATGTATTTGTATGGGTTTTCTCTGTCTCTCTCTCTTTCTCTCTCTGTTGATAATTTCTCAGACCCTTAACCTGAAAAAGCCCCTGAGGTGCCAGGGATAAAGAGAACAGATAAATGCCTTATTTTTGTAGATGCAGAGCCTCCAGGAAAGTAGAATTCTTAAGTTGACACTGGATGACAAACATCTTGCTTACTATCAACATCCTGTGCAACAACATGCCCCAGTCTCCATTGTGCAGGTGGGAAGTCGGAACCCCAGGAATTCCCAAATGGAAACACTACAAGGATGGAAGTAGTCAGTATTGACAAACAGATGGGCCTTTTTGCTATCTACTTGAAACCTGTTGACACTGAAACATGCTGAATGAACATCTCCTCAAAGAAACAAAAAAATAAAATAACTGGAAATTGGGAAATAAAGTTCTGCCTAGAACACTGAGTGGTGCATGGGCTCTGGGAGACTTCTTCATGGCACTCAGTATGAAAAACTCCACTCTAGAGCTGCAGTGCTCCTAGATGCAGAAGTGCAAAGAGTGAGAAAATGAGTAGGAGAGCAAAATAGGTGAATCAGTGCCTAAACCTGTTTTATTTTAAGGATAAAATAAGAACTATCAAAATGGTTAAAATCTTGATGTTCTAAAGACTGTTTTTTTTTTTTTTTGACAGGCAGAGTGGACAGTGAGAGAGAGAGACAGAGAGAAAGGTCTTCCTTTGCCGTTAGTTCACCCTCCAATGGCCGCTCCGGCAGGCGCACCGCACTGATCCGATGGCAGGAGCCAGGAACTTATCCTGGTCTCCCATGGGGTGCAGGGCCCAAGGACTTGGGCCATCCTCCACTGCACTCCCTGGCCACAGCAGAGATCTGGCCTGGAAGAGGGGTAACCGGGACAGAATCTGACGCCCCGACCGGGACTAGAACCCTGTGTCCGGCGCCACAAGGCGGAGGATTAGCCTAGTGAGCCACAGCGCCAGCTAAAGACTGTTTTCTAAGAGTTCTATCTGATGGAGAGTTTTACAGGGAAGCCAGTTTGTCGCAGGCTTATCTCTCTCTGTGTCTGTATACTCACATCTTTAGGTCCCTCTTGGATTAAAGACCTTTCTCTGTGTGCTTCCCCATAATATGTACATGTACAGGAATATACACATACAGTGTATTCACATATGTATATGACCTTCTCCAGATCACTAGGCAATTAGAATATCTAACTTCCAAACATATTTGTAATATCAAAACTGATTCCCTACATTTGATAATCACTAGCAAGCAGGGAGGGCTTTGTGTGTGTGTGCGTGTGTGCTTGTTTGGCGGGGGGGTTGCATGACTCTTTCAGTAGATTTGCAGTTCTAGCTTTCTTTCTTGGATCTTCTATGGCTCAAGTTCCTAGAGGCTCTGACTTTGGTAAATGACCACAGAGAAAACTTACCCTTGAATGTGCTCTTCTCTAATGAATCTGCAGGCTCTTGTTCATTTTCCATTCATAGTTTTTTGAGTTGATACTTTCTCAATAATTTCTCAGGGTCTCAAAGCTCCCAGAGTATTAATATCGTGAATGATGCTAACAAATAGCTGCTCTGCCCATTTACATGGGTCATGTACCATGACGATAGACCAAAAATTGGGTTCACTTCTCTGATTAGAATGATTGTCAAGGAGCTGACATTGTTGCATATTGGGTTAAACTACTGCCTGCAACACTGGAATTCCAAAAGGGCACAGGTTCATGTCCTGGCTGCTCCGCTTCTGATCCAGCTCCCTGCTAATGCACCTGGGAAAGCACTGGATGGTGATGCAAATGTTTGTATCCCTGCACCCATGTGGAAACCTGGAAGGAGTTCCTGACTCCTGGCTTCAGCCTGGCCTAGCCCCAGCCAGGGTTATTTGAGGACTGAACCACGGGATGAAAGATACGTCTTGCTCTGTCTCTCCCTCCTCTCTTTTGCTGTAACTTTGCCTTTCAAATAAATAAATAAATCTTTAAAAAAAGACTTGTCAGTCTAAGAGAACTAATGAAGTGTCTATTGCCAAAGGGACAATGCTGGCTTAGTGTTGTAAAATATCAGTGATTCTTTTTCTATTCGTGTCTGCACTGATGGCTCTGGGACCCACTGTAGATGAAATGCCATTTGCTCCAACTCCATGGCATCTCAGTAATTTTCCATTGATGTGCATCATTGTGACAGTTCTCAAATAGACATTGTCAACTCTGGGCAAAGTGTATTACATCCATCCAAGGGAAAATAAAAAGAATGCCAGTTATTAGCATATAATGATGCATGCAATAATAGGTTGCTCAAAACCTGCTATCTGACTGCCTAATTCCTGTACAGGCTAGACTTCCTATCTCCTCATTTATTCTATCAATTAAAACTGACAGAAGAGAGTATGCATGGGCAAAACAATGTTGTAAGGAATGAAACCAACACATCTTCACCATCATCTATTCAGAAACAGCATTCCAGGCAGCAGCTGGGCTATGTTGTTTTTGTTGATTTTTACCAATAACAGAAAATGAACTACAACCCATAACAGGAAAGTCTGATGGGCACACATTCTTAGACTCTCTATCCACTCAGGCAATGCTATCAACAGCCTCCCAGGGAGCTCCTGGGGAACCTGGCTGGACAGGTACATGGAGAGAGTCCAGTTAAGATGAGTGTCCTTAGCGAGGTAGCTGAAACACGTTCTTACCTCCACATTTCTCTCTGGATGGTATACATGTCCAGAAAGGTTAAATGGTGCCTCACTTTTTCTTCCTCAAATGCATTAATGGTATTTGTTCTGATACCTCTTCTATTGTTTCCCATCTAGACTTGCCCCTGACTCCTGAAGCCCATTTCTTCTAGGAATTCTCATTTCTGTAATCCCTGTACAAAAAGATCTACATATGAGCAATATGATTTTAGGCAAGCTCTCCGAGCTTCCTGGTTTTCCGTGATAACTGAAATGGAATTCATTATGTCTTTTCATTACAATATTTTGGGGGTGGGCATTGGGCCTAACCATTGAAATTCTGCTTGGGATACATCTCAGAGTCTGTGTTCAAGGCTTGGTTCCAGCCTCCGGCTTCCTGACAGTGCAGGACCTGGGCAGCAGTGCTGATGGCTCAGTGCTGACAGCTTAAGTAGTCAAGTAATTTCTGACACCCACGTGAGAAATCTGGATTGTGTTCCTAGCTCCTGGCTTTGTCCTACACCAACCCTAGTCATTGTGGGCTTGAGAAGAGAACAGATAGAATATATCTCTCCCACACACCCCATCTGTGTGTGTGTGTGTGTGTGTGTGTGCCTCATTACATAAATAAGAAGAAAATTAATAAATTACTTGTGTGGGGGTGTGGAAGTAAGATAGGGTTTGGGGTTAAGGCTTGAAGATATGTGGCCACCCGTCCAGCAGACAGGTGTGCCTCACCCAGAGCCTGTAGCCCACATGGTTGCTGTGCTCCAAGGAAGGACCCCACTCCTTGAGGTCTCTCTTCCTATGGAAACACTGAGCTTGAAAGTGTCTCTGCTGTGTCTGACCAGACAGCCAGCCAACTGAGCTGAAGATCTTGCAGATGTTTAGATCTCTGAGAAAGGTCTATTGCCAGAGTATTGTGCATTCCCAGGATGCTTGGGAAGTTGCTGCCCTTGTGCCCAGGAGAAAACAAATGGTGTCCATGAGATGCTGGGTTTGAGTGGAGCACGTCTCATGTAACTGATGTCGGGTAACCCTGCTTCTCCTTCCACAAGGAGTGCTCCTACACACTCTAGGTACGACATAAAAGACAGCCTGCGCTTATGGAGGCAATGAGTGAGAGCAAACCCTTTGCAAATGGACAGGGAGGGAAGAGGAGGTGTATTTAGCAATGATCCACCAAGAAAAGGATACTTTATTGGTCGGAGGCTGTGGGAAATGGATTTGAACACCAATGGACTTTTTTTTTTTTTGACAGGTAGAGTGGACAGTGAGAGAGAGAGAGAGAGAGAGAGAAAGGTCATCCTTTTGCCATTGGTTCACCCTCCAGTGGCCGCTGCAGCCGGTGCACCGCGCTGATCCAATGGCAGGAGCCAGCTACTTATCCTGGTCTCCCATGGGGTGCAGGGCTCAAGCACTTGGGCCATCCTCCACTGCACTCCCTGGCCACAGCAGAGAGCTGGCCTGGAAGAGGGGTAACCGGGACAGAATCTGACGCCCCGACCGGGACTAGAACCCGGTGTGCCGGCGCCACAAGGTGGAGGATTAGCCTAGTGAGCCGCGGCGCCTGCCACCAGTGGACTTGCATTACGTTATTTTCATGTTATAACTTTCCAGAGTGCTTTTAGGTCATTATCTTATTCAGCTTTTATAGAGACCCTGTGATAAGCAGAGAACATTCATTATCATGGCTTTATGGTTTAGAAAAAGGAGACTTATCATGAAAGATTTCTGAAATGTCACAAATTTATGCCTAGAAAACCCAAGCATCTCATTTCCAAACTCAGTATTCTTTTGTGAGTAGATGCCTAGCACAAAGCCATAAGATACAGAGACAGTAGGACAAACCCAGTGAATGGTTTCTGGTGACCTTAAGTTCTATCAAGCTTTTCTTTGGATCAAACTTTGCAGCAAGGATGAGAACAGGTTAATGAATCTAGAGTTTATTTTTAATTACAAAGTGACAAAATTCCAGTTAGTATTTAGAGGCAAATCCTGCTGCTTCCAACAATTTCTGATACTGCAGATTAAGAACTGACAGCAATAACACAGATTTCATACTCACTCTCCAGAGAGAGTGCGGTTAGTGAAGCAAATGGGATTGCTGTGGAGTCTGCTGCTGAATCCCAGACTTATTATGTGACTTGTAACAAATGTCTTCATACTCACCAACTTTGGGCTTCTGTTTTTGGGAAAAATGAAAGCAGAAATACTCATCTCAACTGCTTGGGTCAGTATTTTACTGCTTTTCATGTTAGTAATGGGAGCTCATCCTCAGAGACAGGATTAATAGCTGAAGATGGGTACACGGTTAGGTGTTTTTTTTTTTTTTTCTCCCCTTAATGTACTGTGGACATATTGAGCTATGGAAGCTTTGAAAATATATCATAATCCCTTGCCTGAACCAATGTTTACTTTAAGCGTAGTCAAGACAAAAGCAGAAACAAAAAGAATTGCTATAACTTCAGAAGAAGGGCATTAAGGTAGTCCTCTCTGGGTCTGAATGCCACCGTCAGATACAGATATACACCTAAAAGATAAGACTGGGTTTTTGATTTTAGATCTCTTTTCTTTCTTTGGATGGTCATGCATAGTTATTACTTTCCCTGTAATCATTGCTTTAGCCACAGCTTATAAATTTTAGTGCAATGGGCAGAATGCCTGCAAACTCATGTTTCTCCAGTCTGCTTTATAGTTTCACTGGAACAAGCTCACTGGGTTACCACAATTTTGGGGAACTCTTGGTAGATCATTACTCAATGTGATATTTTTAGTTTATTTAAAGTGCATCTTTGCCGGTGCTGTGGCTCACTAGGCTAATCCTCCGCCTTGCGGCACCGGCACTTCCAAACTCCACTTCCAAACCAGCTCTCTGCTCGTGGGCCCCTGCACCCACGTGGGAGACCTGGAAGAAGCTCCTGGATCCTGGCTTCAGATCTGTGCAGCTCCCGCTGTTGCCGCCAATTGGAGAGTGAACCAGTGGATGTTAGACCTCTCTCTCTCTCTTTCTGCCTCTCCTTCTCTCTCTGTGTAACTCTGATTTTCAAATAAATAAATAAATCTTCTTTTAAAAAAGAAATTCATCATGAACTTTATAGCTGTGGTATTAATTTAGGCTGTTTATAAATAGCTATGTATGGAAGGTGTGCTTCGTGGATTAAAATCAAAAAGTCATCTTTCTTTTCTTTTCCCAGTGTCTAGGTAAGAGGCTAGATATTGGATTTTAGATCTTTTTTTCTCTCTTAGGATGGTTATGTATAATTATTGCTTTCCTTCTAATCATTGCTTTAGCTATAGCTTATAAATTTTAATATATCATATCTATGTTTCTATTAATCTCAAAGCTTTTTCTGCTTTTTTATTTTTGATTTCTTCTTTGACCCATTTGTTATTTAGGAGTGTGCTATTTAACATATTGGGGGAGTTACCAGATTGCTTTGCTATTATTGGTTTGTAATTCCATATTTTTGTGCTTGGGTAACAGAATTTGTATTATTTTATTTTAAATGTGCAGAAGCTTTCTTGATGTCCTAGCGTAGGCCTATGCTCTATGCACTAAGTGTCCTTAGCGAGAACATGTACTCTGCTACTGTTGAGTGAGTGTTCTACAGATATATGTTTGGTCTGGGTGAGTTTTATCATGTTCAGTCTCTTATTTCCTTGTTGACATCTCTTCTAGTTTTAGTTATTACTGAAGTGGGGTATTGAGGCCTCGAATTATTTTGAATTGCCTTTTTCTGTGCATATCTATCACTCTCTGCGTCATGCATTTTGCTGCTCTGATGGTAGGTACAAACATATTTATATTGTTCTATCTTCCAGATGGACTGAATTTTTACTATTTATAATGCATCCCTCCCATTCACGTCCTATCTCTACTTCTACTAATTTCTTGTTTTTAAGTCTGCTGTGTCTGATATCAGTGTAACCCATCCAGTGTTCTCATGGTTATGGTTCAAATATCTCATCCCATCCCTTTCCTTTCAATCTATTTACATATTTTATTTTAAAGTATGTTTGCTCTAGACAACATAATTGTCATGTTTCATGTGTATGTTTTTGTCAAGTCTGAAAATCATTGTTTTCTGATTGGACTATTTATTATATTCACATTTAATGATATTATTGATATAGTTGAATTTATATCTGCTAATTTACTTTTTTATTTTCTATATTCTTTTTTTGTTCTAATTTCTCCTTTGCTGTTTCTTTTGTATGAAGTAAATATTATTTAATGTAACACCTAATTTATTTAATAGTTTTTCACTCTGTTTTTGAGTCTTTTTTAATGGTGGTCTTGAGTTATATCAAATGCATCTTAACTCATCAGAATTAGTTTCTTATTTACACATCTTAATTACAGTGATACATAGAAATTAAGCTATAATATAACTTTATTTCTTTTCCCATGTTTTTCAGTATTCTTACTATACATATTATATCTCCAAATATTGCAAAGTCAACAATAAAATTTTGTCATTATGATATGATTATATAATTACCTTTTCTGGCACTGTTTTTGGGAGGATAGAATTAGTGTCTGGGATCCCCTGCTTCCAACCTAAGGAAATGTTCCTTAGTATTTCTTGTGAGATCTGTTAGCAGTGAATTTTTTTAGCTTTATTTTATCTGGGAAACTCTATTTCACCTTCATTTCTAAAATATAGCTTTGCTGTCCATACAATTCTTTGTTGACAGTTTTTGCTTTTTGTAGATTTTTTATGAGCACTTTCAGTACATCACCATGCTATTTTTTGGCCTCAATTGTTTCTCATGAGAACTCAGCTATTAATTTTGTTGAGATTCTCTAGCAAGTAATAAATAATTTTTCTCTTGCTGCTTTCAAGATTTTCTTTTATTTAAGATTTATTTATTTATTTGAAAGGCAGAGAGAGAGAGAGATCTTTCATCTGCTGGTTCACTCACCAAATGGCCTCAATGGCTGGGGCTGGCCCAGGCTGCAGCCAGGAGCCAGGAGCTTCTTCTGGGTCTCCCATGTGGGTACAGAAGCCCAAGCCCTTGGGCTATCTTCTGCTTCTTTCCCACGTGCATTAGCAGGGAGCTGGATTTGAAGCGGAGCAGTCAGGATTTGAACCACCACCTATATGAGATGCAGGCACCACAGGCAGAGATTTAACCTTCTAAGCCACAGTGACAGCCCTGCTTTCAATATTTTCCAGCCTTTGACTTACAACATTTTTGCTACACTGTGTCTGATTGTGGGTGTCTCCTTGAACTTAGTTGATCTTCCTTGTCATGTGGAATGTTGTTTTCAATAAACTTGAGAAGGGTCCATAATTATTAATCTTTTTTTAAAAAAAGATTTATTTATTTACTTGAAAGTCAGAGTTACACAGAGAGAAGGAGGGGTAGAGAGGGAGAGAGAAGTCTTCCATCTGTAGTTCACTCTCCAATTAGCTGCAACAACCGGAGCTGCGCCGATCCAAAGCCAGGAGCCACATGGGTCTCCCACATGGGTGCAAGGACCCAAGGACTTGAGTCGTCTTCTACTGCTTTCCCAGGCCATAGCATAGAGCTGGATCGGAAGTGAAACAGCTGGGACTCAAACTGGCATCCATATGCGATGCAGGCACTGCGGGCAACAGCTTTACCCCTATGCCACTGCACCAGCCCCAGTTGTCTTCTTTTAAATCCTTCGGGCACATAGGTTACAAACTTTCTTATTTCTTCTCATGTATCATGCTTTTAGACGTTCTATTAAAAGCACTATCAGATACGGGTTCCCCATACCTTGCAGGGGCTTGTTATCTGTCTGCTTGGTGAATGGCTGGGTTCTTTTAATGCAGGCTGCCCTTCCCCTCAGTATGCAGCTTCTACATTGCACCCCATGATGGCAGAGCCCTGGTTAGGCCCATATCACACTGGGAGGAAGGTGGTTTTGGTGGTGCCCTAGTTTTCCCTTTCCCTGACTGTACCCATCTGTTAAACCTCATGAATTGGTGGGTGATTGATTGCTCTACTGTTTACAATAATGCCCCAGAGCATAAACCATTCTATAAAATAACCCAGTCAAGTTCTGGCATCTTTTAAGGCTTGGGGGATCAAGTTTATATTTCTTTTTTTTAATCTCTGGAGTGGTCTCTCCCAGGTGGCTCATCCCATGGTTGTTTTTGGCAAACCAGCTGGTCTACAGTTGAGACTGCATCTTGAGTCATCCCTCCGTTGCCTGTCACCACATCTCCACTGTTCTAGAGAGCACCCTTAGGCTTGAACTTCCCCAAAATTTGTTTCAAATGAAGCTAATTCCTCTGGGAAGGGATTCCATGCCAACTATTTATGGCCTATCCCTTCCCACCTTCTGCAAAATTTTTAAGCCAAGGCTCTGAATCTGGGGAGAGATACAACAGCAAAGTACTCTCCAAGTGCCATCACCACTTCAGAAACTGAACACTTTTTGGGAGAGGGGGGTAGGGAAGAAGCCTGTATTTCTCCTTTCTCTCTGTCTGTTGAACCATGCATCACAAGCCAGGACAGGGCTGATCAGGGTCACACACACACACACACACACACACAGTGTGTGTTCCCTGCATATGAACGAGAGCAATGAACACAGCCCACATTTCCTCACTGATTCAGTTCTCTTTCAAATAAATATGCAGGCAAATTTGCAAAGAGTGATCCGCCCAGAAAGCAAAGAAGAGAGGGTTCATGTGTTATTGGCTGGGGCAATCTTGAGTGGTGATTCTACTTCTTGCTCTGTTGAAAGTGGAAATAAGGAAAGTTTGGGCTCAAGTACCATAGACTCCTGCTAGTCTACTATTTTTCATAGATTTTCTGAATAGATGGTGGTTTTTTTTATTTGCTGTTTTTCTTTAGTTTCATTTCCCAAAAACTTTAAATGGTGGTCATTTTTTCATCTGGATCTGCTCAGACTGCTTCTGCCATTACCAAAGTCAGCTTCTGCCATTACAGAGCTGTGGTGGGCACTGCTCATTTATTAGCTGCCAATCTCATACTGCTTGCAGATTGCAATGCTTCTGGGTAAAATTTTTAAAATCAACTTTTTGGATGCATGACTTACATACAACAAAATTCATCAAAGTGTACATTCCAATGATTTTTTTAGAATGATTTATTTGAAAGAGTTACAGAGAGAGAGGGAGAGACACATAAACACACAGAAAGAAAGAGAGAAAGAGAGAGGTTTTTTAAAGATTTATTTGATAGATTTACAGAGAGAGAGACACACACACAAACACAAACACATACACACTCACAGAAAGAGAGAGAGGGAGAGAGGGAGAGAGGGAGAAAATGTGCTATCCGCTGGTTCACTCCTCAAGTGGTCGCAACTGCTAGGGCTGAGCCAAGCTAAAGCCAGGAGTCAGGAGCTCCACCAGAATCTCCCATGTGGTTTTTCCCAGGCCATTAGCAAGGTACTGGTCATGAATCAGTGCCCTCATGGGATGCCAGCATCACAGGCTGAGGCTTTACCTACTATGCCACAATGTTAGTTCCTCAATGAATTTTGACAAAATACACACCAATATAACTATCAACCAGAGATTCTGTCACTGCAAGGAGCTCTTTGTGCCCTTTTCACTCGACCCCATACCACTCAACCTCCAGCTCCGGACAACAACTGATGTGCTTGCTTCACACTGCAGGTGTCATTTTTTAAGGGGACCATGGAAGACTCTTCTTAATCAATCCAGTCCTTACAATCATGCACAGCCTGATTATGATGCATCCAACTCAGTCTCTGCCAGCAGCTTAAATATTCAGGGGGCTATCAGACAGCAATTACACCTGGACAAGTCTGTGGACCTACTAAGAACACTCAGAGCCCTTTGACTTTGCCTGCTCTAAATTTGATTATATAGTTTCATCTCTCCTGCAAAGCTGCCAGCATCCAGCCACAACCCTTAATATTTCCCATTTTATCTTAGTTATTTGGAGTCAGTGTCTGTCACTCTAGACAGAACTCCAATTCTCCTAAAAATTTTCCTTTTTATAAAGTGCTTTTAGTTTCCATAGTTGGAAGATTTTAGATTCTGTCGATTTTGGCAGTCATAGTGTCTTCAACTATTTTTTGCTGCTGAAATTAATAAAGGAAAGAAGTGTATTTAGCTCATGGTCCTGGAGTCTGGGGAGTTCAAGAACATAGCATTGCTGTCTTCTCAGCTTCTAGTGAGGATTTCCTGGTGGATGGCCAAGTATGTGGGAGACATAAGAGGCAGCCATCTTTTGTTATAACTAACTCTTTTCGTAACTAGTCCAGATACAGAAGAAAGACATCTATCCCAGTTACTGATCTTATCACTACTTTAAGCCTTCTCTCCCAACACTATAGCCATGGCAATCAAATGTCCAAATGAATTTCAGAGGTTGGACACCACAGCATGTAGCATAGTGCATAGAAACCAGCTTTGGTTGCTTCTTACAGTAATTGCGTTGTTATTATGTTGAGTGGTAAATAATCATTAACTGTAAGTTCACTAATGATTAAAAATAATTAACTATAAATTGTGTATTCAGTGTATAGCAGGTATTCCATATATATATGTGTGTGTGTGTATATATATATATATATATTTGCTGCTGCAATGAATGTCAACATCCAATTAAACAATGAAAGAGCACTTTAAATTCTAGTGTCTAACCTAACTTTTCAGCAGGTTAAGGAATTGTTGAATGAAGCTGTAAAAATAAACACCATGTGAGCATTATGCCTTCTGGCTTGATTTCTTTAACTTGAGAATAGCAATGGCAGTAGTCTTTTAATACTTTTCATCATTCATTTCTCTGAGTGCAAAAGTGAGAGTTCAGAATCTTCAATCTATTGACCTTATCCTTTGTATTTCGTAGGTGTAAGCCAGGCTAATTTGGGCAGGAAATCATTATTCTCCAGAGAGTTTTGTTATAAAAAATGATGGAGAGGAATGTTTTCTTTTTTCTGCTGCAATCATTATCTCTTGCCCAGACTCGAGGCTCCAGTGCTGTGCAATCATTCACCTTCAAACCTCTGTTACAGCACTGCTGATTCTGCACTCAACTATGCTGAAAAACAAGCAGCTTTGACATTTAGTGGCCCAAGATTTCTTTTCTCCTTGAAAGAATTATATAAGCCTAATACATGGAGCTTCCTCTACTTACACAGCTCCAAAGCACAAGGTGAATTCTTACCTCAGCCCTTAGCAGCCTGCATCAGTTGGGTTATGACTTGCTTATGCTTTCAGGCCTTTGTGGACAAGTGGCTTCTATTCATGGACGCTTAGGTCTTGGAAGAGCTCAGATTTGAAACTGAAGCTAACCAAGAACTTATAGTTCTCTTCCTAATGGAAATCAAAATCCGAGCCTCCATCATAACGAGGACAAAAGACGGCCTCATTGAGTAGCAGTTTGTCAATCAGAAGGTCCCCTTTCTCTGTAATGATTTTCCTTCTAGCTCTCTCTCTCTCACCCCGTTCTCGCTCTCTTTCTCTCTCCCTCTGTCTCCTTCCTCTGACACTTTACTTTTCAACCAAAAAAAAGGTTATTTCATTTAACAAAAAATTTATTACTGTTGAAATTTTATACCAATAGAAAACAAAGGTGAGCAGAGAAAATGGGATTTATTTCCCATGAAAAATTTGTTTCTGAGTTATTTTGCTTGGCCACCTGCATTGAGACAGACCCAAAGTACAGGCATCAAGTCCAATGCTGCCACTCACAGCATCACAAACTTTGGTGACTCAGCCAAAAAGCTGAGTCAGGCTCCGTTCCTGTTCTTTGTTCATTCTCACACCAGTTTCCCAGTCATTCACATACCTCTCTGATTCCTTAGGGTAGGTTAGTCACAGTCATTGCAACTGAGAAATACTAAAAGATTTTACTATTCAAATTTCATACATAAGCATAAAGAAATTAGTGAATGGATTGTTGTATTTGAAAGATGCTACAAATCACCTTCAGTTTTCTCAACAGATTCTCCAAATTCTACCCTTTCTTTTTACTTTAAACAACTCCACAGTGAAAAACAGCATAAGGAGAGTCTCTGGGGAAATAAAGTGAAGAAGTAAAGGTAATCTAAATGTCCAACAGATTATTCGGTGATTTATGGTATACCCCTGCATAACATATGACACAACCTAGAAAAATAATACTGTACCGCTATATCTATTTACATGAGGCATATTAATGGTGAATACTGTGAGCATTCCACATGCCAAGCACTAGGTTAAGTCCTAGATAAATCACAGTGACCAAGAGAGAAATTAAATCATTCATATAGGTATGTGTATAAGATTTTAAAATGTCCCATAAATGTAAGCATAGAACATTGGTGGCCATTGTCAGATGCTCCTGGACCGACATCCAACTGACTCCAGCAGTTATCCAAAGTCCAAGCTGATAGATTAGTGCCCATGTCATGTTGAATATTAAATATTTCAAATATCAGCATTAATATTTGGGTTAATTTTTACTTCTGTTATTATGTATTCTATTTACTATTTTTTAAAAAGAAAGATTAATTTATTTATTTGAGAGGCAGAGATAAGGAGAGAGAGAGAGAGAGAGAGAGATTGATCTTCCGTTTCCTGGTTCACCCCCAAACTGGCCACAACAACCAGGGCTGGGCCATATGGAAGCCAGGATCCAGGAGCTAGGTCTTCCCCATGGGTGCAGGGACCCAAGCACTTGGGCCATCTTCTGCTGCTTTCCAAGGTGCATTAGAGGGAGCTGGATCAAACTGGAGCAGTTGGGACTCAAACCGGTGCCCATGTGGGATGTCAACACTGCAAGCTTAACCTTTTATACCACAGCACTGGCCTCCGTATATTAGTTAATTTATAAACACAATGCTTTGTTATTTCATAGTTAACTATAAAACATTTTGAACATACACAAAGAAATCATTCATTGTTTCACTCTATGTGAAATTTTAATTTTTTCTTACTTATTTTTTATTTTTGTTTTATATGAAAGTCAGAGATACAGAGAGAGACAGAGACAGAGACAGTAAGAGCTTCTACTTTCTGGTCCACTCCCCAAATGACTGCAGCAACCAGGATAGATCTGTCCAAAGCCAGGAGTCAAGAATTCAGTCTGGGTCTCCTACGTGGGTGGTAGGAACCAAATACTTGAGCCATCACCTGCTCCCTCCCAGGGTGTACAATAGTAAGAAGCTGGTACAGAAAGCAGAACCAGGACTCAAATCCAGGCATCCCTATATGGAATGCAGACCCTCCAAGAGGTATTTTAATCTCTGCACGAAATATCTGTCCCTCAACATACAATTTTAGAAAAAAATTAAGAAATTGTCATTTTGATGTGGAATTTTTTTCAAAGATGTATTTATGTATTTGAAAGTCAGAGTTACAGAGAGAGAGAGAGAGAGAGAGAGAGAGAGAGAGAGAGGTGTCTCCCATCCTCTGGTTCACTCCCCAATTGACCACAACGGCCAAAGCTGCGCAGATCTGAAGCCAGGACCAGGAGCTTTCTCGGGGTCTCCCACGAGGGTGCAGGGGCCCAAGGACTTGGGCCATCTTTCACTGCTTTTCCAGGCCATAGCAGAGAGCTGGATTGGAAATGGAGCAGCTGGGACTCGAACTGGCGCCTATAGGGGATACCGGCACTACAGGTGGCGGCATTATCTGCTATGCCATAGCATTGGCCCCTTGTTGCGGAATTTTTAAAAATTGAAATAATAACAGATACAACTAAAACCTGAAAACGGAATCCCTTTTTTTCATTCCTCTCCATTTGTGTGTAATCACTCATCTAAAGATGTGAAAATTTTTATCTTCTAATAAAAAACTTTAGAAGTCAATATACAGCACAAATACAAAAGCTTGAATCCCCCAGCCACCCCCATCCCCAAAAGAAACTACAGTAAAGCAAAAAAAAAAAAAAAAAAAAAAAAAAAAAAAAGAAGAAGAAGAAGAAGGAAAAGAAAAAAGAAAAGGTGAGGCAAAAGTCCATTAAGCAAAGAGTAATTGTTAGGAGAATGAAAGGGGAAAATTAAGTTCACAAACGTCTCAGCTGAATAGAGTGGTCAAAGAAATCATGAAAACCATTTTGAAAAGCTCAGAATAGCCATAATTAAGCTTCCAGATTTCCTACAGCCTGCAAGAACCTTCCTGCTAAATCACTGAATTTTAGAAATATATAAATAAACCAACCACTAAAACATCCCATTGTTAATTGAAAGTTGTAGACAGGAAGTATACAAAGGCAAAAGGACTAAGAAAACACTATGAAGAAATTTGATGTCCATAATGTAAATATGTTCAAATCCATGTTTTTTATTAACTTTCTTTGAATATCTGAGTTCTTCCTATGAGTCAGTCACTATGTTTGTGCCCATATGGAGAAGACAAGTAGAGACATGTTTTCTTTAAAGAGTTTGCAACCTACTTAGTAGAACTTGATAGTTGACATGGTGTCTTTCTTGTCGTATGTATCTCTACTACCCACAGAAGGGTGTGACTCACATCAGGCACCAGTATTAGGAAACATAAAATAACCACCTGCTTAGCATCAAGGAGGGGGAAAGAAAACCCTGCTTGGTGGCCTTTCTCAATTTCCATGCTTTATATATACTCTCATCATGGCTGATTTCAAGTCAATGTCACATCACTGAACAGGATATTGGAAAGAAATACCCACAAAAGTTGATTTGCCAGAAGTATCCAGCTCCAGTATTATAACAATGTATGTTCAATTAATACCGTTAGAAACAGAATGACTATAAAAGAAGCTAGACTGACCTATGGAGAAGCACAGTGGAATGCTCCAAGAAAATCTGGAAGGGAGAACAGAAATCTTCACTAAGGAATTTGACTTGTGCTTGGCAGGGCACACACATTTTCACTAGAGTGGGGAGTCTCAACCGGAACTGACATGGCTGAGTGGTGGTGGAGCAGGGCATGTTACATTGCTTCTTTCTAGTATTTTGAAAATAGAGAACCTACTCACTAATCTCTTCAAAATCAACAATTATACAAGTTGTCAAATATGTGGCTAGCACTAAGACTAAGAAATCTTATCATGGAATCAAAGGAATACTCTAGACCAAGGAGACAGAAGGTGCAAAGACAATGCAAGATGAAGAAGAAGAATATTTCTACAAAGAGCTTAATATGGCAGAAATGTAGTGTGTCATGGGGAAGCAAGGGAGGAGGGCCGTGAGGTTAGGACCAGAAACCAGGACCAGGCCAGGACATGTGGGCATTTTCCGAAAGCCTACGGGGATGGCTTGGAGGTTTTAAAAATGTTTTTGCAAGAAAAGTGGAAAATGACTTTAATAGTCATTTTTTTTCCCAAAGAAAGTCTTTTATTTAATGAGTATAAATTTCAAAAGTACAACTTTAGGAATATAGTGATTCTTCCCACCATACCCCAATTCCTCCTCCCTCTCCCATTCACAGTCCCATTCTCCATTAAGATTCATTTTCAATTAACTTTAATACAGAAGAACAACTCTACACTAAGTAAAGATTTCAATAATTTGCATGTGCACACACACAAAATGTTTGAGAACAAATTTTACAGTTAATTCTCATAGTACAATTCATTGAAGACAGAGGTCCTGCATGGGGAGTTGGTGCACAGCGACTCCTGTTGTTAATTTAACAATTAACTCTCATATGTATGAAGTCAGTGATCACCCGAGGCTCTTAACAGGAGCTGTCAAGGCTATGGAAGCCTTTTGAATCCACAATCTCCATCAGTATTTAGACAGGGCTATAAGCAAAGTGGAAGTTCTCTCCTCCCTTTAGAAAAAAGTACCTCCTTTTGATGGCCACTTCTTTCTTTCCACTGTGGCCTCACTTGGCCACAGTGTCTTGGCTTTCCAGGCATGAAATGCTCTCATGGACTTTTCAGCCAGACAAGAATGCTTTTAGCACTGATTCTGAGGTCAGAGAGCTGTTTAGAGCGATTGTTATTTTATGAGTCTGCTGTGTAGACTGCTTCCCGTGTTGAAACATAATTTCCTTTTCAATTCTATATATTATTATTATCAGACATCTGATCTTATTTATATGATACCTTTAACACTTAATTCTATCTATATGATCAATTTAACACTTAATATGGTGACTTTAACAGTTAAGATGGCATTTTTACCACCCAACTTAATGGAATTTGGGGTTCCATGGCAAGTTTTTAAACTGTACCAACTTAATGGAATTGGGGGTCCCATGGCAAGTTTTTAAACTGTACCTTTAGGCCGGCGCTGCGGCTCTCTAAGCTAATTCTCCACCTGCAGTACTGGTACCCCAGGTTCTAGTCCCGGTTGGGGCACCGGATTCTGTCCCGGTTGCTCCTCTTCCAGTACAGCTCTCTGCTGTGGCCTGGGAAGGCAGTGGAGGATGGCCCAAGTGCTTGGGCCCTGCACCCGCATGGGAGACCAGGAGGAGGTACCTGGCTCCTGGCTTCGGATCGGCGCAGCGCACTGGCTGTAGCAGCCATTTGGGGAGTGAACCAACGGAAAGGAAGTCCTTTCTCTCTGTCTCTCTCTCTCTCACTAACTCTGCCTGTCAAAAAATAAGTAAATAAATAAACTGTACCCTTAGAAGTAAGTCCATAGGAACATGTGAAAAACTATAGATCTTTACAGTTACAAATTTCCTCCTGTCTCTCTTATTCCCACTCTTATTTTTTACTGAGATCTACTTTCAACTGACTTTATATGCATAGATTAACTCTATGTTAGGTAAGGAGTTCAACAAATAGTAAGAAGAAGAGGAAAAAAAACTGCTCCTTGACAGTCAAGACAACAGCTGTTCAAGTCATTGCTTCTCAAAGTGTCAATTTCACTTCCACAGATTTCCTTTTAGGTGCTCTATTAGTTTTCACAGGTCAGGGAGAACATGTGGTATTTGTCCCTTTGGTACTGGCTTATTTCACTAAGTATGATGTTTTCCAAATTCATCTATTTTGTTTCAAATTACTGGATTTCATTTTTAACCACTGTGTAGTATTCCATGAGTACATATCTCGTAATTGCTTTATCCAATCTTCAGATGGGTATTTTTGTTGATTCCTTGTCTTAGCTATTGTGAATTGAGCTGCAATAAACATGGGGGTGCAGATAACTCTTTTATTTGCTGATTTCATTTCCCTTGGGTAAATTCCCATGAGAGGAATAGCTGGGTCATATGGTAGTTCTATATTCAGATTTCTGAGGTATCTCAAAATTGTCTTCCATAGTGGTTTTACCAGTTTACATTCGTACCAATGTGGATTAGGGTACCTTTTCCCCCACATTCTTGCCAACATTTGTTGTTTGTTGACTTCTGTATAAAAACCACTCTAACTGGGGTGAGATGAAACTGCATTGTGGTTTTGGTTTGCATTTCCCTAATGGCTAGCGATCCTGAGCATTTTTTCATGTGTCTGTTGTCCATTTGGATTTCCTCTTTTGAAAAATATGTTTAAGTCCTTTGTCCATTTCTTACCTGGATTTTTGTTGTTGTTGTTTTTGATTTTGTTTTTTGTTGTGTGGAGTTTCTTCTGCACCAGCATTGGAGAATGAGGTGGGACCAGACTGTAGCAGCCAAAGTCATTGGCAAAAAAACTGCAGGAAGAACCTAGAGGGAATCTGGCTTGGAGCCCCCTGGAGGATAGTGTACCTGCCACACTAGAGAGAAAACAAAGTGGGGGGTGGAGGACAGCACGTTTTCTCTCTCCCCTATCACCCTGCAACAGCATCCTGTAACAAGTTGATAGAGAACAGGTGCCATTTTGGACATACGAAACAGTTGTGCCAGCTTGTGTCTGTGCCCAGCATACAACCAAGTGGAGACTCCTGAGTCTTGTGGGGAGAACTGACAGGGGACTGTGTGTTGTGACTGCGGGAGGCTTGTGTGCCGGGACTGTGAAAACACTGAGGCTGTGTGGGAGGGTTGAGGGTGTGGCTGGGACTTTGGGCAGTCACTGAGGGAGGCTCCACACAATCAGGGCTCCCTGACTACCTACTGAGGGGCATTGAGGAGAATCTGAACTTACACTGAGGACTGCACAGATCCTTTCTGTAGTCCTTGTGGCAGAGCGGATAAATAACATACCCACTGGGACTAGTGCCTAGGCACTGGTCTCCTTTGAGGAGAGGAGCTCAGCTGAGTCTACACCAACAGACAAGAACAAACCTCCCCTCTCATTAAAAAGAGAGAGAAAGAGAGAGAGAGAGAGATTTGCCATGCCACACCTGTGTGTGTCATCCCAGATACGCCCTTCACCCTGGTGCACTAAACACAGCTCCTTGGCTATACACACCACATGCCTAGGTATTCCCTGAAAGGAAATGCTCCACTAATCCACACAGATATAGTCCAAAGATAAAAGCCACCATAGCAGAAAATCAAAGAAGAAACCAACAAGTATCTCCACAAGTGTCGAATAACAAACACACCAACTCAAGAAACAAGAATAAAGAAGACAAAATGACACCCCAAAAGAACACAACACTTCAGTACTAGAGTGTGAAGATGATGAGATGGAAGAAATGCCAGAAATGGAATTCAAAAAATTGATCATAGGATTACTTAGAAGTAATCAGAAGCAAATGCATGAATAATGAAATCCATACATGACATAAAAGAAAATTTCTTCCACGGAATTGAGATTTACAAGAGAAATAAAAATGAAATCTTGGAACAAAGAATTCAATAGAACAAATAAAAATGCAGTGGAAAGCCTTAACAACAGCATTGGTGAAGCAGAAGAAAGAATATCCTACTTAGAAGACAAAGCGCAAGAAAAGGTACAGTCAGACCAAACACAAGAAGAAGAAATTAGAAAACTGTTGCTATCTACAGGATATTATCAAGCATCCCAGCATATGGGTTCTAGGAATTTCTGAAGGCTTGGAAAGAGAGAAAGGATTAGAAGGCCTTTTTAATGAAATAACAGAAAATTTTCCTAATCTGGAGAAAGAAAGGCATATCCAAGCACAAGAAACACACAGAACTCCTAATAGACTTGACCAAAAAAGATCTTCACCATGACACATTGTAATCGAACTGACCACAGTAAAACATAAAGAAAAGATTCTAAAATGTGCATGAGAGAAATGCCAGATTACTTTCAGAGGATCTCCAATTAGACTCACAGGGGACTTCTCATCAGAAACCCTACATTCTAGGAGAGAATGGCAAGATATATTCCAAGTCTTAAGAGAAAAGAACTGTCATTCCAGAATACTATACCCTGCAAAGCTCTCATTTATGAACAAAGGTGAAATAAAGACCTTCCATGAAAAACAGAAATTGAAAGAATCTGTCACCACTCATCCAGCCCTACAGAAGATGCTTAAGGATGTGCTGCACACAGAAACAGGAACATGGTCATCACTACAAAAGAAAGCAAAGGAAAGAAATCTCCCAGTAAAAGTACAAAGGAAATCCAAAGTAAAAAATAGGAATATTTTTGGAAAAATGGCTGGGCAAAGTCATTACTTATCAATAGTAAATTTAAATGTCGATAGTATTAAAGACCCTCCAACAAAAAAAGCCAGCATAGATGGCTTCACTGCTGAATTCTATCTGCTATGGCGCAGCTGGTTAAAGCCCTGGCCTGAAGTGCCAGAATCCCATATGGGCGCCAGTTCTTGTCCCGGCTGCTCCTCTTCCGATCCAGCTCTTTGCTATGATCTGGGAAAACAGTAGAAGATGGCCCAAGTCCTTGGGCCCTTGCACCTGCGTGGGAGACCTGGAAGAAGCTCCTGGCTCCTGGCTTCAGATTGGCACAGCTCCAACAGTTGCAGCCATCTGGGGAGTGAACTAGTAGATGGAAACCCCTCCCCCCCCCCCCCCCCCCCGCCTATCCTCTCTCTGTATAACTCTGCCTTTCAAATAAATAAATAAATCTTTAAAAAAATGGCACATGGGACTAAATTCTAATTAAAGGTCAAATCCAGGGAGTTGGAAATCTGTCCATTGGATAAGAAAGTAGGCAATCCTTGGTGTACATTGGTGGAGTACTTTCAGAGGCAGGCAGACACTAAATGGTATCTTTTGGGGGAGATTAAACGGAACTTACTGTCTTCTAGATTGCCTTTCACGCCTCCCCCCAGAAGAAGCTCCCACTGCCTCTTCTAAAGCCGTAAACTACTAGAGCATTGGCTTATTCTGCAAGCAGTATTTGTAGCTGTTACACAGCTCCTTCCTCCCCAGCTAACTAAGATCTGCGAGGGCAGTGTGGGACTTGGAGTGGTTCAGATTCAAGTACAAATTTCACTGCTGCTACATTCCACGTCCATGACCCTAATAAAGTTTCTAGACTCTAAATATGCAGATTTTTGTTTATGGAGTTGAGTCCCAATTATACCCAATTGAGATAAATGTTATAATGATAAAATAGAACAACATAATATGCAAAACTGCACAACTTAGCATCTTTCTTTGTGTGGGGTTATTTTCTAGAAGAACCATTAATATTCTGTTCAAGCCAAGTATTTATTGAGTTCTAATTTACTAAACACTTCACTGGGTGTTGATTAAGATGAATAATAAACATGCATAATATTCATTCTTAATATTCATTCATTAATGTTTTAATTGAAGAACATTATGTGTCAGTAATATTCGTGCTTTTAAGCAAAAAAGAAAGAAAAAGTTTTCTTTAAAGGATTGTTTTTTAAAAGTTAAGTGGTACATAAAAATAATAACTATTTTTAAATTACCACATGATATTTCAGTATATGTATATATCATCTAAAGTCAAATCAAGGTAAGCCTATCTATATCCTCAAACACTTATCATTTTTTTAGGGTGAAAATATTTAAAATCCTTTCTTCTGGATTTTTTGAGTGATTTCATTAAAAATTTTTGAAAGGTAAAACCAGAGAGTAGAATAATCACAATTATACATGAGTCAAGAAAAAATAGAAGCCACAAAAAGATATGCTAATCTTTCAGGGGACTTACGCTTTTTGAAAGAATGCTGGCTTCTGTCTTCACTTCATTGAAGTGCTGGTCACTAAGGGAGCTATTTTGCATAGAAGCTCTGAACTCAAAAGACATGTACTAACATCACAGTGGAATTACTCTAAATAATAATTGCTGCTCATATTCTGAAGTATTTCATTTTCTTTTTTTCTGGAACTGACCAAATAATGAGTTTATATTTTCTGATTTTGGGGCAGGCTTCGGTCCCCAGTGCCCCCAAGAAACTTCTCATTAATAAGCTACACAATGTTAAATATAATGGAACATTTTCAGCTCTTACCTCACTCAACTTACCAACAAGCCTTTAACATAACTGATCACTCTCCATTTTAAAAATGAAATTTTTCACTTGGTCTCCAGGATACACATTCCCAATTCCCTACGACATCGATGGTTAATTCTGAACATCCTCTGAGTCTGTCTATAAATTGGAATGCCAAAGTATTCAGCACTTCAGTGTCTGCTTCCTTATCTACACTTACTTACTTTGTGAGTATGGGGTTGTTAACATAAAAATTTATATAATCAGATCCAGCTTCCTTTCTTTTTTTAAAATATTTATTTAGTTATTTTAAAGTCAGAGTTAGAGAGAGGGAGAGGCAGAGACAGAGAGAAAGGTCTTCCATTCATTCACTCCCCAAATAGCCACTATGGCAACGGCTGGGCCAGAGGGAAGCCAGGAGCCAGGAGTTCCACCTGGGTCTCCCACGTATATAGCAAGGGCCCAAACAGTTGGGCCATCTCCTGCTGCCTTTCCAGGCACACTAGCAAGAGCTGGAGCAGAAGAGGAGTAGCCAGAACTTGAACCTGTGCCCATAAAGCCCACCCAACTTCTTTTCTATCCTTTATCCTTCTGTATTCAATTGCTAATGAGGAATTCCTTGTTGGATCTGTAATGAGGATCTCACATTAAATATATCCCACAGGGAACTCTATTATCACACACACCAAGCTTGCTATGTTCCCAGACTCTCTAACCTCAACAAATATCATACTGCCATCTACCCAGTTGTTGAAGCAAAATCTTTTAGTAATTCTTGACCCCTCCTCAAATTCCAGATACTACATTCAATTAGTATTTTTTTTTTAAATTTTTTCAACTTAAGTGTACTTGATCCACTCCTTATCTCTTCTAGTGATAACATTCTAGTGGAATTTTCCTGCCCAATTTTAAACAATGCCTTATGAATTGGTGACACTGTTTCCGTTCTTGCAACAAAGGAGACATGAAATAATATAAATCAGATCACGTCATTTCTGTGCTTAAATATGAAAGGCTTCTTATCTTTCTTGAAATGAAATTCAATCCTTACCATGGATTTTCTCTATCATCTGTAATAATCAATCTCATTTCCTATGACTTTTACTGTTACTCTTACTAATGCTGTGCCAGTCCTGCTAGTCTTCCTGGGTTTTCTTTGAGTTAATTAGAGAGATCCCACCTCATAGCCTGGGCATTTTCTGTAGCTATGTCTGGAATTCCCTTGACCCAGATGTGAGCATGAGTTATTTCTCACTGCCTTTAACATTATGTAAGTATCACCTCTTCAGGAGGGTCCACTTTGGGTACTCTATTTGCAATAGCACCTACAATTCCACAATATTTTCCTCTCACATTCCCTTATATTTTTGCCAAGCAGTGATTATTTCATAGTTGTATATTTTATGAACGCAGGTATTTACAGAAATTCCTATTCTGCACAATGACATTTTAGCCAATGATAGACTGAATATATGACAGTGGTCCTATCAGATTATATCACCTCAGGATATAGTAGCCATCTGAGTTTGTCTGAGTGGACTTGCATAATATTGAAATCACCTAATGTCACATTTCTTTCTTGTCATGGGTAAGCTTCGCATGACTCTAAATACAATGTATGAATTTCTGTTATTTGTGTGTCTTAAGATTCTTCCACATTCAAAGATAGCCTTCTTGAAGACAATGACATAATCATGTTTGTTCATTTAGGGCTTCTGTGCCTAGAATTGTGCTCAACCTATAGCATGCATTGAATACGTAATTGTTGGATGAATTAAATAGAAATACAGTGAGGTTTCTATAGTTTCTGCCTACTGGGTAGAGCCTTCAATCAGCCATACAGAAGGACTTTGCTTGCTCAGGAGTGTGCTCTGGCACCTTCAGCTTTGCCCTCACATTGTCATTATCTGTTGAATCCACACAATTGGAAGATCATTGTCCAGTGAACTTTCTGTGATAACAGACTGTTCTATTGCATCCCTGCCCATTGTCGTAGCCACTGGTCATTCTTCTAGCACTTGAAATGTGATGAGGGTAACTGAGGATATAAATCTCTAATTACTTTCAATAAAAAAATTAAAAATGTGAAAAGACTACCAAATGGGACAGGACAGGCCAAGTCTGGAACATAGGAGACAAGTGATTGCCTGCCTTAAGCAACCTCATATTGGGTCACTTCTAGCTAACATTAGATAAAGTCTCTTATTTCCATTGTCTTATTTTCTGCAGCTTAAGTGTGCCTAGTTAATCCCAGCAACACATACACACACACACACACACACACAAATACAAAACATGTCTGTTTTCAATGTGCTCAAAGCAGAAGGCCAATTCCCCAGCACAAGAAAGCTGCTGCTGGCAGAAGGCTACCTAGAAAATGGGAATTAGGCAAGAAAATGCAGGACACGATTGCTTTCAGTAGAGCCCATTAGCAAAACCATGGGTTTTTGTAGGTCCCCCCTTAATTATACATTGCCTTCTTTCTCTACAACTAATGTTGACTTAAATCTCTGGATATGCATGCTTTCACTGAGCAACTGGAAAAGGGAATTCAAAAATGAGCATTTATTTAACATCTCGCCACAATTGTTGATTGTTCCTGCAATTTGACACAGTATAATTTAAATACATAAGCTTACAGATACAGGGCAAATAATTAGATCACAAATAGCTACACTCTATTCCTTGATAATAAATTTTTAAAATAACATTCTTTAGTACATACAACAGGAAAAGACACACACAAATTTAGATTATTTTCAAATAGCTTTATTTTTATATAGTGTGCACACATGGCAAAGAAAGGAAATGACACGTTTCTCTTTAACTTATCACTCCATATAACCTACCATAGAAAGCACTGATCTACCTTTTGAATAAATAGAGGAGAAGATGTAGATAGAGTAGAAGAGAAGAGGGTGGTAAGCATTAGATACACTGAGTTTTCTCCCTGTAGATCAAGGTGACCTACATTTACCAGATAAATACTCTAAAAGACCAGGTTTTCTCAACCTCAGGATTAGTGACAATTTGAGCCCAACAGTTCTTTGTGTGTTGGGGTATGTGTGTCTGTATGTCTGTGTGTGTGTGTGTGCAATTCTTTTTTCACTTGTCTTCAAAAAGTACTGGGCTCTGCCCTAACTGCTCCAAAGGTTAGCAAAGTTTAATAGGACAAATACGCTTTTGAAAAGGTACAAACATTTACCCTGCAAATATAAATGACTGTAGTAGTAGCACTGTTCCTTATTCCATGGATGTTTAGGAAAGGTGCCAACAGGTAAAAGCTGGTGACCCTCAAATTTATTGTCCTGATAGTAAACTTTTAAAGTAAATCCGAGCTTTTGCTCTTCTTTTCTCAAACACTGACAATGTGCTGGTATTTTCTGATGTGGGAACTCAGGGAGTCTGTTACTACCTTGGCAGCAACAAACTGATCTTTCAAAGTTCAATTCAACGACGCAAATACCAATGTCAACACAGGCACCAGTGTGTAATGCATCAGGGAAAAAGATGCTGCACACTTGTGTAGCTCCCTTGGGAACTGGTTATCTCCATCCATACTCAATACAGGTTTTTTGTTGGTTTTTGTTTTTTAGATTTTATTTATTTATTTATTTGAAAGAGTTACAGAGAGAGGGAGAAAGAGAGAGAGAGAGGGTGGGAGGGAGAAAGAGAGAGAGAGAGGGAGGGAGAGAGAGAGAGAGGGAGGGAGAAAGAGAGAGAGAGAGAGAGAGAGAGAGAGAGAAAGATCTTCCATCTGCTTGTTCACTCCCCAGATGTCCACAACAGCCAGTGCTGGACCCAGCTGAAGCTGAAGCCTCATCTAGGTCTCCCTCACGGGTAGCAGGGGCCCAAGCACTTGGGCTCTCCTCCACTGCTTTCCCCAGGCCATTAGCAGGGAGCTACATCAGAAGTGGAGCAGCCAAGACACAAACCAGCACCAACATGGGATGCCTGCATCACAGGTGGTGGTTTTACCTGCTATGCCACAACACTGGCCCACCAACGTTGGGTTTTAAATGACTGCAAGTCCCCATCTCCTGTCTTGTTAACTCCCTAACCTCTTAAACATGGAGAATCAGTCGTGTGTCCTCTTGTGGTCATGGAATTCCAAAATGAGGGGCAGCAGCAGGCACACTCCATCATGTAACTTCACAGTCAGGTGCAGCAAGCCCCCTTTTTACAAAGCAGCCATTTCCTTGCTCCTACCCTGTAAAGCAGCTCCAGCAGACCCCTGGGCAGTGCGTGTGTGCGCATTTGGAAACAGCATTCTCTTGGGCCTCTGGGGCAGAAACAGGACTCCAAGGCAATTGTAAAGCTGCAAGAGGTGGAGATGCGTTCTTTTCACAGATCCCTTCCTGTAAACGATGTTAGAGGAGCATCACCCAGAACTCCGGAATACTAGGTAAGTCTGGACTTCATGCGTTAGAACACTGGACACACACCAAGAGCAAAGCAGGAAGAGTGAACTTGACAAAGCATGGCTGGGCTTGCCAAGAAGTTTAGCCTTGATTGTAGGGTTATAACCTTGCCTTTCTTTTTTAACCCAACTTGGAAATGAGGGAAATATGTGCATAGTATTCAGATGTGTCATCCTTAAGAATGTGAGTCTTTAAGATAGCAGAGCTGGGGGAAGTAGGTCAAAAGATACTGGCATGGTTAAAAATAGCCACCACAGAAAATGTGTTTGTGTTTGGCACTCTGCCTTTTCACATTCACTCTAATTGGCCATTTGAGTCACTGGGTAAAGCAGCAGACAGTTTTTCTCACCTTGGGACTATAAGGGACTAAGGTACTCTTCTGGCTGCCCCAAACCACACAAATTACAGACTGAGTCAGCCATTTCTGCAATAAAAAGGAGAAATTGTCTTCCCTTTATGTCAATGAAGAGACTGTTTCCAATGACCAAAAAGAGAGAAAAAAAAAAAACACCGTTATCTGTAGAAGATCAGTTCTGTTGATGCCTTATCATCATCATCATCATTATTATTATTAATTTATTCCCTCCCACCTTCTTAATCTCTAGACTCAGTCTTGGCTGGTGCCAGATGATGTCACAAGTGTAACCTTCCACTACCCGCTTTGAGCTGATCCAGCTGGATTTGCAGTCGACTATGAAGTTTAAATTAGTGACTTCAAATCCGTTCTATAAATTTCAGCAACAGCTGATTTAGCCAGAATTTCAACCTTATCTCCCTGTCTGAACTTTTAAAAGGAAGAAAGAAAATTAACCAGCCTCTAATGATTTACATAAGAGAATGCATGGACCATCACACTCATTTTGTTTTTCTTCCAAAAGAATGTTCCCATAAATATTTTTACCCCTCTTGCTTTATTTTACAATTTATTATGGTTATAGTTCCATGATTTTTGCCAATGGCTTGGGAAACTGAGTAGCTATATATCTAAGACTAGACAAGTACATAATGTGAACATACTGTTCTGAAAGAATAATTTTATATTGGAGTATTTGAGCTCAAGGAATAAAAGATTTTATTTTGCCTGTAACAGAGCCAAAGATCAACATATGCTTGAGTAAACTTCAGGAAAGACAGCACTGTAAGGGAGAAATTATATATCCATGACAACTAGTGAACAGAGCTTATTAGGAACAAAGAATTTGGGGGCTTTGTAAAAAGCACTTCAGGGGAATTCTGGCATTTGTACAAAAGGCTATGACTGTTGTAAGAAGAGCTATGAAGTGTCAGATGTTTTAAATTACTAAGCTCGCTCTCTCTCTAGACTTTCTATTTCCCTGGAGATAATATTAATCTATAGCTTCAAATCTTTGAAAAATCCACTATTAGCATCTGCATCCCTGGGTCGCTAATGATTCTTGCCTGGTTACCTGAATATCAATGGACCTCATGGCATGAGGTAGTATGACCCAGGACAAGCAATTAGTAAAGGATTTTGAAAAGCAAAAGCTCCAAATTATCTTGTAAAGATGAGATGATTTGAGCAGAGCTATTATAAAATTGCGGATGGAGTAACAAAAGATATAACCCAATCTGCTGCTCTATTTATTTCCTTGCTTAGAAATAGGGAGTAGTTTATAGATTTTTGTTAAGAATACAATTTATACTTTTAAGGGAAGAGATAAATATTCTGTCTCTCTTCATCAAAACAGATATTTTATTAACAAGGATTCTTGGCCACTAGACTGTAAAACAAATAACATTTTGTTACATGTAATTTTTTCAGCAATTCCTTGTGTTCTCTGGTGCACCTGTCTAAATCTACCTGGTTGGGGCCAGCTCTGTGGAGTAGTGTGTAAAGCCATTGCCTGCAGTGTTGGCATCACATATGGGTGCCGGTTCGAGTCCCGGCTGCTCCACTTCTGATGCAGCTCTCTGCTATGGCCTGGGAAAGCAGTAGAAGATGGCCCAAGGCCTTGGGCCTCTGCACCCGTGTGGGAGACCTGGAAGAAGCTCCTGGCTCCTGGCTTCGGATTAGCACAGCTCCAGCTGTTGCAGCCAATTGGGGAGTGAACCAGCAGGCGGAAGACCTCTCTCTCTCTCTCTCTCTGCCTCTCCTTCTCTCTCTGTGTAACTCTGACTTTCAAATCAATAAATAAATCTTTAAAAAATATCTACCTGGTTGTTCTTGAGTACCTTAAAAATTTTTAGCTTACTTTTACATCAGCATTGACTTAGTTCTTCAACAAGTAATGAAATTAACATTTTATACAAAGCAAGGACAAAATGAAGCACATGAGAACATATTAGATAAATATAAAACAGAAAGCTTCCCAGGTACTTAAAGGATGTGAAACTTCCAAATAGAATATAAAGTAGCTAATTTTTCACAGAGAAGATTGTTTTGCCTAGCAACTGAGAATCCAGTTAGGATGTCCATATTGTATATGGGAGCAGTTGGGTGTGGTCCCTGGCACTGGCTCTTGCTTCTAGATTCTACTTATGCAGACCTTGGGATGCAGTGCTGATGGCTTAAGCGGTTGGGTTCTTGCCATCCATGTGGGAGACCAGAATTGAATTCCAAGCTCCCAGCTCTGGCCTGGACCTATCACTGGCCATTAGGGCATTTGGGTAGTTAACCAGAAGACAGGAATCCTCTATCTGTCTGCCTGTCTCTCAAGTAAATAAGTAAAAATAAAATTTTGCTTAGGTACTCACCCATCAGGACAAACCATGACGTCATTAGCAATTTGGGAGTGAGTGGTTTGTCAAATATGCTGAAGGCTGATTATCTTGTATCGGTTTGGGACATGACTTACGAATTTCATAGGGTAGCATACTGTTTAGGCTGGAGGATTGAGTGCAAGAAAAAGGAGAATTTGCTTAGCAAATGGAATGTCCAAGATAGGAGGTGTAAGTTGTAATCAAGTAAGTAGTAAGGAATAATAACAAGGGTGTCAATAATAATAATGAGTAATATTGACTACTTTATGCTAGGCATTATGCTAGATTGTTTTATTTAGCTCTCACTATGTCATCTATGGTTTTTGAGATTTTTATCATCCAAATATTACAGAGAAAAAGATCAAGATGTAACATGTTTTTAGCTTTGGACTTGCAGGATGTAAGAATTCTCTAAGGAGGCAAGCAAAGGTATTTGATAGGCATCAGATACCCCTGGAGAAAAATCTGATCTGGAGGTATAAATTTGGAAGTTATTGGACTATAACTGATAATTAAAGTCACAGAAGCACATGATATGAATTTTTATGCTTTGGGTTAGGAAATTAACTTCCCAGCATTAATGATTATGATAAAAGAACTAGTTTGGAAAAGTGGAAAGGAGAGCAAATTTATGATGTTCGACTAAAGAATGAAGTATACTCTTCTAAGGTGTTTACTAATATATGTAAAAAGAGAGAAATAGCCTAACAGTTGTTTTGCTTTAATAAAATACCTGCTTATGGAGAAAGAGATTTCAGATAGGTACATTGACTGGTTACAAATGCCAGTATTTCAATTCTTGTCTGACCAAAAGGCCCACATTGATTTTGAAGCTAGTATTAATACAGAATTAAAGAACCATTATTTACAATTGTGGCTGCTTCCTGCATCTTTTAAATAAATAAAAGTGTCATAAACAAAATTAAATATATAAAATAATTCTTTGGCTAAGAAGGCAACCTTATAAAATGGTTTTTTTTTTTTTTTTTGACAGGCAGACTGGACAGTGAGAGAGAGAGACAGGGAGAAAAGTCTTCCTCTACCTTTGGTTCTCCTCCAATGGTCACTGCGGCCAGCGCACTGTGACCAGTGCACCACGCTGATCCAAAGCCAGGAGCCAGGTGCTTCTCCTGGTCTCCCATGCAGGTACAAGGCCCAAGGACTTGGGCCATCCTCCACTGCACTCCCGGGCCACAGCAGAGAGCTGGACTGGAAGAGGGGCAACTGGGACAGAATCCGGCAGCGCCCCAACCAGGACTAGAATCTGGTGTACTAGCGCCGCAGGCAGAGGATTAGCCTATTGAGCCTCGGCATCAGCCTCTTTTTTTTTTTTTTTTTTTTTTTTTTTTTTTAAGGTTTATTTGAAAGTCAGAGTTACACAGAGAGAGAAGAGGCAGAGAGAGAGAGAGAGAGAGAGAGAGAGGTCCTCCTTGTGCTGGTTCACTCCCCAATTGGTCGCAACGGCCAGAGCTGTGCCAATCCAGAGCCAGGAGCCAAGATCCTCTTCTGGGTATCCCATGTGGATACAGGGGTCCAAGGTCTTGGGCTATCTTCCACTGCTTTCCTAGGCCATAGCAGAGAGCTGGATCGGAAGTGGAGCAGCAGGGACTTGAACCGGTGCCCGTATGGGATGCTGGCACTAGAGACGGCAGCTTAACCCACTATACCACAGCTCCGGCCCCTAAAATGGATTTCAAATCTCATAAAACATTGTTGCCATTACCCAGTCTTGTGAGTATCTCATACCCAGCTTTAAAAAGGGGCGGGGGGAGAAGGTAATGCTCCTGTTCATAATTCTTTGATCTTTGTATACACATTGCTTCTATAATCAAGGCACTTACATGTAATAAACTGAAGTTGTACCCGTCACCTTTTAGAAAAGCTATATCCTTCTTATCTGAACCTAGCAACTAGACCTGTTAAACTATGTGCCGAAGGCACTATATCACAGGTCAGGACTGACTCTAGAAACGAATCATAGACCAGATATGAATCCTCAAGTGTGAATTCATTCTTTTAGTCAGTTTTTATCACCACTAATAGATTCCATTTTTCACATTCATTTTATTACTGACAAAGTCCCCAGACCCTGGCTGGCGGCATCAGGTCTTCTTTCCTGGCTTCCAGGCAGCCTCTGCCTCCCTCTTGGGATGCCCACAGCATTTGCGTCTTGCTTTTCATGACTCTTCAAAGATTTAACATATTCTCACTCATTTATTTAACATATATGTGTTGGTTTCTTCTAAACTCAGAACTTAACGATAATGACTCCAGCAGACACGATCCCTGCCCTCACATGGCTTACAGCCCAGTGGAGAAGGCTGGCGAAAGTAGGTCACCATTGTTAAAGGTTGATGGCCAAGAGAAAGCGCTGCTAACGATGGGTCAGGATATAAACCCAGGCAGTCTGCTGGGGTCAGCAAAACCTTGCTAGACTACGGCCAGGCCAAAGTTAGACTTGTAATGAGAGGAGCCAAGCAGGAACAGCTTGACAATGGGATAAAAAACATCTTCCAGGCACAAGAAGAAACAGTATGTGCATTGGGGCTGGCACTGTGGCGTAGCAGGTAATGCTGCCGCCTGCAGTGGCCCCATCCCATATGGGCGCCAGTTCGAGTTCTAGCTGCTCCACTTTTGATCCAGCTCTCTGATGTGGCCTGGGAAAGCAGTAGAAAATGGCTCAAGTCCTTGGGCCTCTGCACCCGTGTGGGAGACCTGGAAGAAGCTCCTGGCTCCTGGCTTCAGCTCTGGCCATTGTGGCCAATAGGAGAGTAAACCAGCAGATAGAAGACACCTCTCTTTCTCTCTCTGCCTCTCCTCTCTCTGTGTAACTCTGATTTTCAAAGAAATTTTTTAAAAAATAAACAATACGTATAAAATACCCAAGATGAGCTTTTTAATGTAATTTTTAATGGCATATATGTCTCTCAGCTAAGTTGAGATTCCTGTGGACAAGAGGGAAAATTCTATTTTGCATTTCTTGTGTCTCATACACTTTTTAGAATGCCTCACATTTAGCAAAAATAGTTGATTACTAATTGATGTAGTTACAAAAGCACACACAATCGTGAAAGTGGGACAGTCAACAGTTTATTTAAAAAGTAAGTTTGTAGGTTGAGTTAAAGGTGTTCACATTAGACTTAGTGTTTGTTAGGAGAGCCTAGAAAAGTGAATTAGAGAAAGAAATAATTTTAACAATTATGTTAAAAGCATATGAGATCATCTGGAGGGTTTAAGCATTTGGCTCCCTGAGATTCTTATTTATGAAATTATTGACGTTTGATCCTTGTAGTAAGTGGCGCAAAAGAACGAAATGCAAGGGAAAGAAAGAGGTTAGTATGGGCTGCATATCAGGTTCCCAACAGTAAAAGCTGAAAAAGATTGTGTGTGTGTATTTCTTTAAGCATCTAAAATAATAGTTTCACAGCCGGCGCCGTGGCTCACTAGGCTAATCCTCCACCTTGCGGCGCCGGCACACCGGGTTCTAGTCCCGATCGGGGAGCCAGATTCTGTCCCGGTTGCCCCTCTTCCAGGCCAGCTCTCTGCTGTGGCCAGAGAGTGCAGTGGAGGATGGCCCAAGTGCTTGGGCCCTGCACCCTATGGGAGACCAGGAGAAGCACCTGGTTCCTGCCATCGGATCAGCGTGGTGCGCCGGCCGCAGCGTGCTGGCTGCGGCGGCCATTGGAGGGTGAACCAACGGCAAAGGAAGACCTTTCTCTCTCTCTCTTTCACTGTCTACTCTGCCTGTCAAAAAAAAAAAAAAAATAGTTTCACTATTACCAGTCCAGTCAGTAGATATTCTAATTACAAATGTGCAAAACTAATGTTCACAAACATAACAACAACAAAACATATTCCAAGTTAATGACAGGAGCACATCTGTGTTTCTCAAGGAGTCCAGAGAATGCTGAAACGCCAGTATCGAAGGGAACATATAATCCAATTTGGTGGGAAACAGGTACCACTACTGAACAAAGGGAGTAGGATACATACACTTCCAGAGAGTTATCCTGGGCTGCAGCAGGTTCAGTGGGTATTCAAGTATTCCAACAGCCTCTGTGAATTGTCCCTGATTTCTCAGTACAAGACTTGATGACCAAAGCCTTTTGTATGTAGAGCTGCTCATAAGGGGCCGACTTGTTGGCAATGCTTAGCCACAAGTCTCCTCAAATGCCTTCTGCTGACAACATCATCTGGTCCAGGATATGTTGCCAGCAAGACTTACACATCAACGTTGCTTGGTGCTCTCTCCTTGGGTCCTTTCGCTTGCATTTTGATTAAATTCAGAGTTCAAAGGAGAAAGAGATTGACACACAGCTATACACAGTGTATCAGAAACAGGTCTTTGTCAAATTATTTGTTTCGTACTCAATAAACCTTTTTAGATTTTCTATGTTTAACTATATTTTACTTATCAATGATTTATGCTTTTTCAAAAACATGTGTCTATGTAAAAATATTACATGTCAGGTTATTGATTTCTTCAAGACAAGAAGTGTGATGCTTGGAGCAGACATTGTGAAGCAGTGGGTTAAGCCAGCTCTTGGGACACCCTTGTCCATATTAGAGTGCCAGTTCAAGGCCCATCTATTCTACTTCCAATTCAACTCCCTGCTGATGTTCCTGGGAAGAAACAGCAGCTAATGACTCAAATAATTGAGTTCCTGCCACGCATGTGGGAGACCTAGATGTATTTCCTGGCTCTTGGCTTCAGCTTGTCCCAGCCACAGCTTTTTGTGGCCATTAAAGGAATGAGATGGAGGATTTCTCTCTCTCTCTCTCTCTCTCTCTCTCTTCTTGCCTTTCAAGTAAATAAATAAATATTATTGTAAGATTTATTTTATTTATTTGAAAGGCAGAGTGACAAAGAGAAAGGGAGATAGATCTTCCATCTACTTGCTTATTCCCCTAATGACTGCTACGGTTGGGGCTATATCATGTAAAAGCAGGAGCCTGGAATTCCATTCGAGTCTCCCATGCAGGTAACAGGGACCCAAGTACTTGGGCCATCTTCTGCTTCTTTCCCAGACACATTAGCAGGGAGCTGGATGGAGAGGAGAACAGCAGGAACTCAAACAAAAGCTCATATGGGATGCCAACGTTGCAGGCAGTGGCTTAACCCACCGCCCACTGTGCCCAAACCCCAGCCCCAATAGATCTTTAAAATAACAAAAAATAATAAAAAAATAACAATTACAAAATACAAATAACAGGTTGAGATGGTAATGGAATATTCTTAATGAAATAATATAAAACACAATACTACAGTAATATTTATCACCATTAGTTGTGTTTATCAATACTGTTGTCTTGTTGAGCACCATCTTTAAGTCAAGAACTATGTTTGATCCTTCCAAAGCTCTATTTTATAATCACTATTCAACATAATGTATAGCTAAGTAGTAAGAATAAGTAAGCTAAGAGTCTCCAAGAAATTGCGACACTTGCTCAAATTCACACAGCCAAAATGGTAGAAGGCAAGAATTCAATCCTTGGTTTTCCAGATTTTTTTTCACTTATTTTCTAGCTTATTTCTGACCTTTAAGAAGAGAATAAAATTGCTGTTTGAAAAAATAATAATAAAGTATACCAGTGAAGTAATGTGCATCCCTGCAAAGAAAGTTATGGCTGTGTCTGGCAGTTCTTGGTTGGATGCTATATTGGCCGGCTAAGGTGGGATTTTGGTGGGAGGTGCTTGCTTCCAGAGCTCCTTCCTTTAGAACTTTCTATGTTGAGCAGTATTCTCCAACCCACTCCTGAATTCTTTCTTGAAGCGAACACAGCAATCTGGGCACTGGGTGGTCCTGGCTGTCCAGCACCATTCGAATCTTCTTGGGTTTTCCTATTAGTGGTGATAATGTTCAAAGTATCTTCTCATTCTTAAAGAAGCTTTCTTTGGTGGGGGCAGGGAAGACTGGTTGATCTCTTTAGCTTCTCAGACTCCTGAGGTCTAAAGATATTTGTCTCTCAGTATATGCATGGGTTTATTGGGAGATGTGCCGCCCCACCTCCCAGAGTCTCTGTTGGAAGACAGTAGTGTCTTCATGTATCAAACTGGAGGATATCCTGTGATCATTCAATCTCTAGTCTCACTAATACTCATGAAACTTGGCTATAAGAAGCACAAATTGACTTGGAACAACAAAATAAGTACTGTTTCCATAATTTCACATAAAAATTATAGATGGGAAAGTCAAAACTGACAAGAAAAGGATGGTAGAAAAAAAGGCACATTTGCTTTGCATTTTATTTCAAAAGATTCTACTCAATTTTATGGCAGTTTAGTACTCTAAGAAAATTATAAATCAGAAACATTGAAAATAATTTAAAATACTGAATTAAATCTTCTTAAATATATCAAAGAGCTTGTGAGAACTTTGGATGTACTTAGTCCTAGCACACTGAAAAGAGGAATCCAATGAGAAAATGTAGCATTGAAGCCAGATTTCTAATTGAAACGTCTGTTGAATGGGACATGTGAACTGGAGTTTGAGATTTTACTGCTATGCAGGAGTAGTGAGGAAGTGAAACCCAAGATTTATCTGAGGTGGGGAGTCTTAATACAGTGTCTCCCCTTACATATATCAAATGACAATGTGTTCAAGGAAAATGAGAATTAAAACTTCATCCTGCCATCCCAGGACTTAAGAGAGAATAACTGTACCAAACTGAGAAATCAGAAATTTGTTGGAATTATCAGACACAGAACACACACACACACACACACACACATTTATTTAAAGAAATAAAAGACCATCATAAATAAATTTCAAGTGACTAAGGTGACTAAGAAAATATTAAAATAACAAGGTAGATTCATTTATTTATTTATTTATTATAGGTAGAGTTATAGACAGTGAGAGAGAGAGAGAGACAGAGAGAAAGGTCTTCCTTCCATTGGTTCACTCCCCAAATGGCCGCCATGGCCAGCACTGTGCTGATCTGAAACGAGGAGCCAGGAGCCTCCTCCTGGTCTCCCATGTGGGTACAGGGGCCCAAGCACTTGGGCCATCCTCCACTGCCTTCCTGGGCCACAGCAGAGAGCTGGACTAGAAGAGGAGCAACTGGGACTAGAACCCAGAGCCCACATGGGATGCCAGCACCGCAGGTGGAGGATTAACCAAGTGAGCCACGGCGCCGACCCCAAGGTAGCTTCTTAAAATAACCTATACGATTTTTACAGTTGATAAAATATAATAACTGAAATGAAAATTTCAATGAACAGAGGCAGGTGATTGGCTGTTAAGATGCCATATTGGAGTGCTGGGTTTGAGCTCCAGCTCCTCAACCTCTGATCCATTGTCCTACTAATGCAGACCCTGGGAGGCAGCAAGAGATGGCTCATGAAGCTGAGTTCCTGCCATCCTTGTGAGAGACTCTAACTGAAGTCCAGCCTCCCTGCCTGAACCTGGCCTAACTCTGGCCTTTTCAGGCATTTGGGTGGTAAAGCAGTAGATGGATTGTCTCTTTCTCTCTGTGTTTGAGAAATAAAAATTAAAATAAATAATCTGTTTTTAAATTTAAAAAGAAAAAGCAATGATCAGAGTACATATAGTTATAAAAAATTGAAAAGAGAATCAGTAAATTAGAGGAAAAATTTAAATAGATCATAAAAAGTATAACAAGAGGTAAAAGCTGAAAAATATGAACAAGATAAGTGTACACAAGTATTTTGTTAATAATAGTACAATTTTGTGGATTATAAAATGAAAATTCATAACAGTCCTAAGTTGGAAATTAGTGAGGTGTGTATTAACAGTCATAGAATTTCGAGAAAAAAGATAAAAATGTGATTAAAACTTAGAATTTGAAAAGGTAAAATTGCTTGCCCTAATTGCTAAAATATAATTATATTATATAATTATAGAATGCATAGTTTTAACTATTTAGATTATTTCAGTTCCAAAGTAGGATAGATAAAATAGAATGAGAAAATGTTTGACAATACTTCAAAAGAAGGCAAGAATGGAGAGAAAATCAACCAGTATTAAAGAAATGAAATATCTGAAAAATAATATAATATTATTAAAATTAATTTAAATATATGTGTAATTAAAAAACAATTCTGGGTTAAATTAACTATAAGTGCTTTATAAAATACATGACAAAATGATATTATTAAAACATTTGTGGGACCAACGCTGTGGTGTAGTAGGTAAAGCCGCCACCTGAAGTACTGGCATCCCATATGGGCGCGAGTTCAAGTCGTGGCTGCTCCACTTCCAATCCAGCTCTCTGTTATGGCCTGGGAACGCAATGGAAGATGGCCCAACTCCTTGGGTCCCTGCATCCGTGTAGGAGACCTAGAAGAAGCTCCTGGCTTCTGGCTTCAGATGAGCACAACTCTGGCTGTTGAGGCCAAATGGAGAGTGAACCAGTAGATGGAAGACCTCTCTCTCTCTCTGCCTCTCCTTCTCTCTCTGTCTAACTCTGACTTTCAAATAAATAAGTAAATCTTTAAAAAAAATTTGTAAGTAAAAGGATGAAAAAGAGTAAGCTGATATAGCTGTATTTAATTTTAGACAAAGCACTATTCAACATAAATAGTTTTAATAAAGATAAATGTGGTCATTCCAAAAGCAAAAATAGTTTAATGAGAATATATAATAATTCTAAATTTTGTCAAAAGCTAACAATATATCTTTACAATATATAAAGCAAAAATTGGCAGGCATACAAGGATAAATAGGCATATACCAATTATAGAAACAGATTTTCACATACCTTTTTAAAATAGTTAATACATGAAGCAGACAACATTTCTGAAGGATACAGACTTGAACAAGATGACTAATGAGTACCTGCTGTAGTATAGATAGATCTGAAGATACAACAACAAATTGTGGAACATTCATACTTTTTCAAACATATACAAAATTTTCTCAAGAAATTAACTACTACACTACAGGAAACAAAGTAAATTCCAAAAATTTTAAAGAATTGATGTTATTAAAAAAAAAAAAAAACTTGTCTAACAACAATGATGTTAGGCTAGAAGGGGTGGGCATTATTGGCCCTGTGAGTTAAGCTGTGCTTTAGACATTTCAGACTCCTGGTTTGAGTCTTGGCTGTGCTGTTCTTCCCATGCAATACTTGGGAGGCAGCAAATGAAAGCCCCAGTGCTTGGATTTCTGCCACCAATGTGGGAGACCCCGATGAAGTTCCTGGTTTTTTACTTTGATCTGGCCTAGCCCTGGTTGTTGCAGGTATTTGAGAAGAGAATCAGCAGTTGAAATATCTCCCTCTCCCTCCCTCTCTCTCTCTCTCTCTCTCTCTCTGGTTCTGTCTAAAGAATACATGAAGAAATTTTTGTACTTATTTGTATATTTATTTGAAAGGCAGAATGACAGAAAAAAGAGAGAGAAAGGGTGGAGGGAGACATAGAAAGATCTTCCACGTGCTGGTTCACTCCCCAAATGTCTACAATAATCAGGGCAAGGCCAGGTTGAATCTAGGAACCCAAAACTCTATTAGGGCCTTCTGCATGGGTAGTAGGGGCCCAAGTATTTAATCATCACTCATTAATTTCCCGGGGGAATTATCAGGGACCTGGACCAGAAGTAGAGGAGCCAGGACTCGAACCTGCACCGCAGTTTTGGATTTCCAACTTGTAAGAGGCAGCTTAAGCTGCTCCACCACATCACCAACCCCTGTATAAAAATTACTATAACATTAAATAAAAGTTAAAAAAATACTATAAAACATTAAAGAAAAATTTTCAGTAGAAACAAATGGATAAAGAATCTACCAGGGGGCCGGCGCCATGGCTCACTAGGCTAATCCTCCGCCTGTGGCGCTGGCACCCCAGGTTCTAGTCCCTGTCGGGACACCGGATTCTGTCCCGGTTGCTCCTCTTCCAGTCCAGCTCTCTGCTGTGGCCCAGGAGGGCAGTGGAGGATGGCCCAAGTGCTTGGACCCTGTACCTGCATGGGAGACCAGGAGGAAGCACCTGGCTCCTGGCTTTGGATCGGTGCAGGGCGCCGGCCTTAGCAGCCATCTGGGGAGTGAACCAACGGAAGGAAGACCTTTCTCTGTCTCTCTCTCACTAACTCTGCCTGTCTAAAAAAAAAAAATCTACCAGGGAAGAGAAACTTGCATTTTCAATATTCATAGGAAATATGCTCAGACTTATTAATAATCAGAAAGTTGCATACGTAAACTTACCTGAGGTGCTATTTTACAACCACAAGAATTACAAAAATGGAAAATCAGAGGAAATGCAGTGGTGGTCAGGATGTGAATTTAGAGGTTCCAGATATTGGCTCTAAATTGACACAGCTTCCCCAATTACCACTATAAGAATAGATAAATAATAGTTTATTAGTGCAATGAAATACTGTATAATGGTGAAATCAACCTCAATTCGATGCCTTAAAATGGATAGAGCTCAAAAACATATTGTTCCAAAGTTTAGTCTCAGTGGAATAATGAAACTGGATTCAACTCATATGATATGGAAAAGTGGTTAAAATAAGAAGAATCCACATCAAATAATTCATTAAAGACATGTATGATCTTCTTTGTTAATTTTTTTACTTATGCATTATTTATCTGAAAGGCGTTGAAATACAGACAGAAACAAAGAGAGGACATTCATCTACAGATTTGCTCCCTAACTGTCTGATGGGCCAGGCTGAAGCCAGGAGTCTGTAACACAGTCTGGATCTTCCATTTGGGTGGCCAGGTCCCAAGCACTTGAGCCATCACCTGCTGCTTTCCAGAGTGCATTGGGGAGAAGCAGAGCCTAGACTTGAACTAGTCATGTGTGTGTGTGTGTGTGTATTTCTCATTTTTCACATATACATATATTTCTCATTTTTTTTTACTTTTTGTTTATCTTTTGGATGCCTTATTAGATGACTTCTGATAAGAGGTACAGGTATACCAAGTGGTGTCCTAATCACTACACCAAGAGCTCATCCTTGAATTATCTTCTAATGCCATTTTCCCACAAACTATTTGAAGTATCTTGAGATTGTTGAATGAAATATCCATAGTAAGTGATACTATATTTTTTTCAAAAATGGAAAAAGATGATTAAATACAAACTTCTGGAGCGTAATTGGGAGGAAAAGAAATAGGGGGGAGGGCAAACCCACAGTCTATGTTTTGATTATTCTTTCAAGTTTTCTTATCATATCATCAAGTTTTCATATCACTCTTCAAAATATATGCTATACTTTGTAGAATGCTTTTTCAAGTGAAAGAGACATTCTTTGAGTTACCAGCAGATGATCATTGTCTTGAAGATCCCAAACATAATCTTTGAAAGGCTTAGTAATCCCATCTGTGACCTAATATCCTTTGAGAATGCAATGAGTTAGTAAGCATGTAAATCACCTTGATGACAATCAAGAGGCAATACGAGACAGAGTCAAGACCTGTCTTCTGGTCACTATACCGATTGACCAGAGGGAAGGTGGAGCACACTTGTGGGATCATTCACTCCACTGCTGTTTAGCTCAGGAGTCCAGGTCCTTGAATTTCCCTTCTCTATTTTTTCTTCTTTATTTTCACTGTTCATGTGTGAGTGAACCAAGCGGTTACACCAATGGCTCAAGCCATATGGGGACTATAGCACTTTGGTGTTTAGGATTTAAGACAGGTGAAAAGTGTGCCCCAAACTAACCATCCAACACTTTGTTCTCCCTGGGACTGTTAGGATAGCCTACTCCTGCTTCTGGTCTGAAGTGTCCACAGGGGCAGAAGAAGGAGAGCAGAAACACAGTCCACAGACTTTGCCACTTGGTTAATGAATCTCTCTGGGGGCTGGTGCTGTGGTGCAGCAGGTTAACACCGTGGCCTGAAGCGCCAGCATCCCTTATGGGCACCGGTTCAACTCCCGGCTGCTCCACTTCCCATCCAGCTCTCTGTTATGGCCTGAGAGAGCAGTAGATGATGGCCTAGGTCCTTGGGCCCCTGCCTCCGCGTGGGAGACCTGGAAGAAGCTCCTGGCTCCTGCTTTCAGAACAGTGCAGCTCCGGCCGTTGCAGCCAATTGGGGAGTGAACCAGTGGAGGGAAGACCTCTCTCTCTTTCTCTCTGCCTCTCCTCTCTCTGTGCAACTCTGGCTTTCAAATAAATAAATAAATCTTTACAAAAAAAAAAAAAAAAGAATCTCCCCAGACTTGCCTAGAGAATCTGTTTGTTCTTCTCCAGGCTTCAGCTTCCTTATCCATAAGGTTAAAATCAAAGTCTTTGTCTTAAATATCTCTTTCAATGCCTCTAGGAGTTTTGAACCAGTTTCTGAAAGTCTTAGCCAATTTCTCATGTCCCATGGGTGGTAACAATAGGATTTACAACTATTTAGGTAAAGCTGCCACTGAGACGTCCTTGAAATCTCCCTGATTCCAAATTGCTCAATCATCTCATTTAACAGAAGGTTTAAGCCACTGCTGTGCTTTGACTTAATCCTGTTGTATGTGTTCCACCCCATTCCAAAGTTTGACACTGTGTCCTTTCATGGCTGCTCCCTTCTGAGAAAGGACAGACTTGGAGACAGAAAAAGACCCACTGTAGGACTAAACCTGTCACTGTTGGCTGTTTCTGAGCAAATCCTTTCTTTTTTTCTCCCCAAAGAAATCTTTTATTTAATGAGTGCAAATTTCCTAAGTACAACTTTAGGAATATAGTGATTCTTCCCATTCTACCTGCCCTTCTACCCAACTCCCACCCCATCTTCTCCTTTCTCTCCCATTCCCAGTCCTATTCTTCACTAAGGTTCTTTTTTTTAAGATTTTATTTATTTATTTGGCATGTAGAGTTACAGACAGTGAGATGGAGAGCCAGAGACAAAGGTTTACCATCAGATGGTTCACTGCCCAGTTGGATGCAATGGGCGGAATTGGGCTGATCTGAAGCCAGGAGCCAGGAGCCTCCTCTGGGTCTCCCATGTGGCTGCAGGGGCCCAAGTGCTTGGGCCATCTTTCACTGATTTCCCATGCCATCAACAGAGAGCTGGATTGGAAGAGGAGCATCCAGGACTAGAACTGGCACCCATATTGGATGCCGGTGCCGCAGGCGGAGGATTAACCTACTGTGCCACAGAGCCAGCCCCCAAGATTCATTTTCAATTAACTTCATACACAGATGAGCAACTCTGTACTAAGTAAAGATTTCAACAATTTGCGCATGCACACACACACACAAACTCTTTGAGAACAAGTTTTACAGTTAATTTTCATAATACAACTCATTAAGGACAGAGGTCCTTCATGGGGAGTTAGTGACTCCTGTTAATTTAGCAAATAACACACTTATGTATGACGTCAGTAGTCATCCAAGGCTCTTGACATGAGCAACCAAGGCTGTGGAAGCCTTTTGAATCCACAATCTCCTCCAGTATTTAGACAAGGCCATAAGCAAAGTGGAAGTTCTCTCTTCCATTCAGAGAAAAGTACATCCTTCTTTGATGGCCACTGGTGTCTCTCTCACAGAGATCCTTCATGTAGGACATTTTTTTGCCATAGTGTCTTGGCTTTGCATGCTTGAAATGCTCTCATGGGCTTTTCAGCCAGACCAGAATGGCTTAAGGGCTGATATGAAGTCAGAGTGCTGTTTAAAGTGATTGTCATTTTATGAGTCAGCTGTGTCTTGAAAAAGGGAACAGAAGGAATGGACAGAATAAATTGAGCATTTTAGCCTTGACTTTAGTTTATACACCCTCAAAGACATTCAGACTCAGACTCACTCATCTCCCACCCCCTGCCAGGGTGAAAGACACAGCTTATGTGACTTTCAGTCTCATAAGAGAAAGAGGCTTAATGGGACAGAAATAGGAAATGTTTGTAGCAAAAGAGTACTTGAAAAAAAAAATAATAATGACCACAAAGTGGAACCAATGATTTACTTTAAAATGTAATGAAAAGGAAATATTTGTGCAACTTGTTTCCTATTTAGGGTCACACCTTTAAGTCAGAGATTTGTCAAATTTCCAACATGCTATATGTTATATTCTTTTTTTTTTTTTTCAGGGAGACCCAGGAAAGTGAAGGTAGGGGAAAAGCAACTGGGTCAATTATTAACTACGGGCTTGCATTTCTATGAGCCTCAGAAGCCTTAAATCATGGAAGAAAGTCAAGATCACATAATGTGTCATCAGGAACTTTCACTTTATCCTGGACATGCTTTCCCAAAACACAGTTTGCCTTAGATAAACATCCTATGATTTGTCATGCAATTCATGTTAGTTTGAAATAAAAGCAAAATTTGATTGATAGGAATCAGCAAATAAGCAGTCTGGCACCCTGATGTTTCTTCTTCTACCTTTACAATAAAGGTAGATTTCCACTGATGAGTAGTGATCTGTACCTCCTGACATCTCCAATTAGTAATTTCCAAGTTCCAACAATGTGGTAAGGACTATAGGAAATGAACACATTCTTTGTACCTTTAAGATATCCTGATATATGGTTTTAAAGAAAGAGAAGGACCTACTTTCTCAAACACATGAGATGCAATAGAAATCAAGCTGTCTTTGGTGTATCAATTAAATTAAAACAGATAGGAGGATGTGACGGTCAACAGACAGAAATCTAATAGTGAGGGGGTTGATTCATATTAGTTCATTTTAGTGGTGGCCTTTGGAAAAGCAATGGAAAAGGAGACTTCAGTTTTCTATGAAGAATATTTTGACACAGAATTTTATTTTAGCATACATGAAGCATGGAAGTCCTGTATATTGTATGTATTTTAACAAATACATCTTTAACATTGCATTTTCAAAGGTATGCTTTTAAGATTAGAATTATTTTATATTTAAGTTCTTTGAAAGTCTTATACATTGTGCAGGTCTCTTTAACTTACTTTAGTTTAGAGGGCAAAGGTATTTAGGGAAGAGATCATAAGCTTGCCTATGTTGAATCTTCATTTTGTTATCACAGAATTTATATAATAGAATTTTTTGGACCAAAAAATAAAGTTATATGGGAAGATGTTTAAACTCAGATACTCAGATTAAGTAATTATTCCTGAAGGCATGGCTTCATAATTGTATGTGTTAGATGTTCCTGTAACTAGATTTTATCACTCATAATGTTTATTTTTATTCATCTTCTTGAAAAGGAGAGAGAGATTGATTTTACATTTGCTGGTTCACTCCCCAGTGAGTGAGGCTGCATAAGATGAAACCAGAAGCCCAGGACTCCAACCATGCGTCCCAACTGGGTGACGGAAGCCCAAGCACTTGAGTCATCATCTGCCTCTTCCCAGGATGCACCAGCAGACCACTGGATCAGAAGCAGCATAGTGGGGAATGGGAAATACGTATGCCAAGCAGTTGCTCAATCTTCTGTCCCGCAATTCCCTACTCCTTGTTAACTAACCTGAACGATCATCTTTTGGAGGGTGTTGTGGTACAGCAAGTTAAGTCACTGCTTGGAACACCCATATCCCATATCAGCGTGCCTAAAGTTCAAGTCGTGGCTTCACTTACAATCCAGCTTCCTGCTAATGCACATCTTGGGACACAGCAGATGAGGGATCTGGTACTTGGGTCCCTGCCACCCATGTTGGAGACTCAAATTGAGTTCTGGGGTCCTGGCTTTAGCCTTGTCCAGCCTCAGCCGTTGCAGGCATTTGAGGAGTGAACCAGCATATGGAAGATCCACCCCCTCAAGTCTGGCTTTCAAATATTTTTTTAAATAAAAATCATCTTCAAAAGTAATAAAATGCATGCTATGGTACGGAGAGCAAAGATGATTTAATCTACACTCTGCTGAATTTCTACCTACACAGATCACTAGAGCGGAAACAGTGGTCAAACTGTTCTGGGATTCCTAAATACGACTTCTCAGAACCCTGCCTGCTGCCTTGGGTCCTCCCTCAGGGTCTTGTGCACCACCACATGGTGTAGAAACAAAGAAAAAGGAATATGGTTGGCCTGGGGTGGAGGACAAGAGCCAGAACTCCAGCACAGCATTGTGGTTATTTTTGTTCCTATTGGTCAGGGAGCAATAACAACTGATAAATATTTTGGACACAGTCTTTCACTTTAGACAGATGAAATAAGCAAAGACTATGATGATGATGATGGTGATGATAATGATGATGTTAGGGCTTGGAATAAAGTATCCAGTGAGAACATCACACTGAGGGAGACAAGGTTCAAGGGCTTTGAGGAGGAGTGGCAGGGAAATGTGTAATCAGAGAAGAACCTTTGAGACTCTGGACTACAAACTTTATCTTCTAGGATCTTCACATTCATGGGTAGGGAGCAATGGCTGCAGTTTTGACACTCTTGTCATGGTGTATATATCTTAAAGAATTAGTAGTTGATATGGCAGAAACAATTCACCATAGTTTCATTTTATTTTCATCAACTGAAATTCTTACAGGCTCTAAAAGGATGATTTCTCCAGATAATTCTCCTAGGACTTTTGGCATGTAGTTAACAACTTATTTTATTCTCTGTCAAGAATATACAGCTCTCTGGCAGGTCATTCCTTAGCTGCTTTTTGTCACATATGTTTACTATATTCCTAATTGCCTAAAGAGTTTCAATGATGGAAAAACACACTTTAAAGGCAAACATTATGGCTATTTCCAAGTCTATCCTTAGCAAAAATAAAAAAAGACTCACACAAACATGCACAGGCAACTAATTGTGGTATATTTAAATAGTGAAACTGTTTTATAAAGAGCAAATAGCAAAATTAGAATTTGGACCCTTTCTAGAATTTTAAATACACTGTTGTTTAAATCTATGCATGCATTTTCCCTACATGACTTGGAACTGCTTTTGTAGATCCCCCCTCCCATTCCCTGCCACCTAGGTTTCACATGTGAACAGTAGAGTGGAATTCACATGGAAATAGAACAATACATCTGAATATGACCAGTAGCAGTTTTTAAACGTCTAATCCCAGCTTCCTGATAATGAGCACCCTGGGAAACAGCAGGTGAGGGCTCAAGTACTTGGGTCCCTGCTGTGTGTGGCAAAGAATCATATTGTGTTCTGGGCTCCTGACTTTGGCCTGGCCCAGTTCCAGGTGTTGCAGGCCTTGAGAGAGCGAACCAGCTAATGGGAAATCTATCTGGGTCTCAGTCTTTCTCTGTCTTTCAATAAATAAGTAAATAAATAGTAATTTAAACAAAAATATAACATTACAGCAAATAAGCATGGGATTAATTTCAGAAGCACTGTAAGTCACAAAAGAGTAGTCCCATTTTTTATGTTTAAAAATATAATTAGTGATAGTTTATCAACTATAGTGAAATTGGTAATACCTGGAGTCATGGGGGGTAAAATAATGAGGTTATCCAAGATTTTCATACAGTACAAGAAGAAAACAAGAGATTACAATATTTAATATTTACTATAACAAACCAAGTTTCATGTGGAAATTGAGGAGCAGAATGATATGCTGATGGACTATTGTGAAAACTGAAAACTATGAGTGATTATATCAAGTAGATTCTTAAAGAAAGAAATCAGAAAGCTTTGACTTCCAAAGATATTAATATCCACAGCATGCATTTTATTTTAAAAATATATTGACTGTGAGAAATTTATTCTTGGAATTTACATGGAACAGTCATCAAAACAGGTCATACCCCACACTGGCAGTTTTCACTATTTTACCTTTACACCTCCAAAAGGTATGTATCCAACCGAATCTTAGAGCTAATCAAATCTAAAGCAAATGACTTGGTATCCATGTGCTTGATATTCTCATCTTTTAAATAAAATTCATCTGCTGAACTTTAGCTTGTGTGGGACAAACCCATTCCCCATTTCCCGCTGAGACTTCTGCCAGAGCACTTTCTAGAGTTCAGTTTCCAAAAGGTTACACTGTGGAGTGGCTAAATGTTGAACAATCTTTGGTATGTATGGTAATGGCTGTGTGTTCCTATTCGAATATGCCAGGGATACAGCACCTCAAGCACCTGTCCACTGACTCAGAGCTTTGAAGAAGTTCTGCTTTCCCCAGACAGAGATCCTAGGTGAGGCCATACCGAAAACCAAGTGCAGGAACAGAAGTGTTAAAGACAGGAATTTCTTTTAACTCCAAGGAAAGTGACTTCATTTGCTGATAAATATTTTTACAGACCTTGAAGAATCCACCAAGATGAAAACCATGTCAAGGTCGTATCCATTGTATGTTCATAACAGCCTTTGGCATTGTTTGCGCAGTGTCTGAAGTGGGTTTATTCTTTAGGTATCTCTTACAGCCAGCCCCGGTGGGCCATAAGAGTTCTCCTTTGAAGGACTTGCCCTCAGCTTTGGGAGCATGATCAGCATAGCCAAGTGACTTTCAAACTCATAAAAATATTAGAGGTGCTTGTTGTATGCCTAAGCTTCTTACAATAAAGAGTTTTAACTTCTGGAAATCTCTTATATGGAAATATAAACACTAATACAGAAGACATATTTATATACGGTCAGAAGAATTTATTTCAGCTTTGTAAACTTGTTTACAGTTTGGATAAGAAAAACAAGACAAAACTAAAAAACGCTGAATCTCTCTCAGTACAGAAATCCTTGAGGGGCCATTTCCATGGCACAGTAGGTTAATCCTCTGCTTGCGGCTCTGGCATCCCATATGGGAACCGGTTCTAGTCCCAGCTGCCCCACTTCCAATCCAGCTCTCTGCTATGGCCTGGGAAAGCAGTAGAAGATGGTCCAAGTGTTTGGACCCCTGCATCCATGTGGGAGACCTGGAAGAGGCTCCTAGCTCCTGGCTTTGGATTGATGTAGCTCCAGCAGTTGCGGCCAACTGGGGAGTGAACCAATGGAAGGAAGACCTTTCCCTCTGTCTCTCCCTCACACTGTCTGTAACTCTACCTCTCAAATAAAATAAATAAAATCTTAAAAAAAGGAAATCATTGAAAAAAACATGTTATTTCAGAATATGGACTATAATGGCATTATAGGAATAAGAAGTGACATCTGCTGAATTAGAGTACTATCTGTTGTGCATTGTTAACAAGAGCACAATGCCATATATATTTGGGCAAGCATGAGGAAAGATGTAGATTATAGTATTATATTAGGTTCAAAGGCAGGAAAGTATGGTACTTAATATTATTGGAAATATGGTAAAGTAAAGGATACATGAGACATGACTTAAAAGTAATGGGGACATAAAAAATATTGATTTAAATAAATGATGGAATTTTGGATATTTGTACTTAAATTTATTTTGTTATGCTAATAATATAATCTTTATAATAAAGAAAATATGCTAATTCCGATATTCTAGTACTGGAGTGTACTTTTCTGATACATGGGAACCAAGTATTAGACTCCTTGTAGGTAAGGGAATTAAAGATTTTTTTTTCGACAGGCAGAGTGGACAGTGAGAGAGAGAGAGACGTAGAGAAAGGTCTTCCTTTACCGTTGGTTCACCCTCCAATGGCTGCTGCAGCCGGCGCACCCTGCTGATCCGATGGCAGGAGCCAGGTGCTTCTCCTGGTCTCCCGTGCGGGTGCAGGGCCCAAGGACTTGGGCCATCCTCCACTGCACTCCTGGGCCATAGCAGAGAGCTGGACTGGAAAAGGAGCAACCAGGACAGAAACCAGTGCCCCGACCAGGACTAGAACCTGGTGTGCTGGAACTAAGTATCTTAGAAGTACTTGAAGACATGCCTTTGTGTTACAGAGGGACATTCACAGGATTCATACATATCATGAGTATTTCCTTATCTTGCTAGTATAGCTACTATAAACTCAAACTGCTAGTTTTATATGTGTTAGCAAACCATGAATTCAGTTTGGCAGTTATGTGAATTTAAAAGAGAGAAAAATCGGGGCCAGTGCCATGGCTTGCTTGGCTAATCCTCGGCCTGTGGTGCCAGCATCCTATATTGGCACCAGGTTCTAATCCCGGCTACTCCTCTTCCAGTCCAGCTTTCTGCTGTGGCCCGGGAAGGCAGTGGAGGATGGCCCAGGTGATTAGGCGCCTGCACCCACGTGGGAGACCAGGAAGAAGCACCTGGTTCCCGGCTTCAGATAGGTGCAGCACCGGCTGTAGCAGCCATTTGGGGGGTGAACCAGCAGAAGGAAGACCTTTCTCTCTGTCTCTTTCTCACTGTCTAACTCTACCTGTCAAATAAGTGAGAAAAAAAAAGAGAGAGAGAAATAAAGCATGATCCACTGAAGTCATTCAGAATTTTTCTAGAATTACATATTAAGGGTTGTCACAGGAACACTGAGAAGGGGAAGAAGAACCTTACTCTTCTACATCTGTCTCCTGTGATCTGTTTCGAGAGCCTCACTTCTGCCATTCTCCAGAAAGAACAATGTCCTAATAGTTTCTTTAATCCCCTTTCATAAAATCTACTCCCTCCCCTGCAAAAAAAGATCATAGACATATTATACCAAGAAGTGAATAATCTGACCAAGTTCATTCTTAGTTATATCTAAAATTTAAGATGTTCTAACTGAACACTCTTCAAGTGTTTAATGTGCTGCCCAAGTGTCACTGGGAGTCCCTGTGAAACAGTTCAGAGCCACGCTCCATGCTTTTGAACTTTTAAAGATCACAAGTGAAATGCATAGACCCTGTCAGAGACATCAGTTGCTCTTTCTGAACTCAAAGTTGGTTTATCACTCAGAAACATTTGAAGCAATAAAACTTTACTTCTCATTTGGATATGTCACACAGAAAAGTGGCAGCTGAGAATGCTCAAAGAGGCACATGGTTGATTGATAGAACAAGAAATCCTTCCTCAGGCAATGAATAAGGGAGCAGCATTTTTGGAAAATACCTCTCTCACCATCATTTAATAATTTCTCTGCATTGCAGCTGGAGCTATAGGACTCACAATGGGTGACGTTATTAAACGCGGTGAACCTTCCATTGATAAACTGACTCAGGACAGAAACCAAAGGATACCAGGATAGGACACAAGATGAACACTTTGGACTGAGTCCACATAAAGATATCTTACTTCTACGCAATGATTTTTATACCAATTCATATACAAAAAGAAGTAAACATTTACATCAAAGAACTTTTGCATGTTCACATTGATTGTAGTTACATGTAATGTTATATTTATGCAGTCATAAATCCACTACAAATGATAAACAGGACTAAATGAATCTTTTTGCTGTTTTTGCAAAAGTCCCAAGTCTAGGAAGCTTTCAAGGACTGTTGTCAGTACTTTTGTTTTGTGTTGGTCCTTGTTTTTGTCATTCTTTTCAGTTGAGCATTGTTTGGTTTTTCAAACCATCAAAATTCTGATATCCAGAGTGGGACTCCAGGCAAACATTCCACCCAGCAGAATGCTACCTTAAACTTTGCATTCATAAGAGGATCCTTCATTACAGACACACATGCAGAAGCCTTAATTTTGGAATGTCATGGAATAATGAGGAAGCAGGGATATACAAGCATTTCCTGAGAACACTATTCCCTTCTCCACAACAGAATAAAAATTATCAATTTGTGAACCACAATTTCTGCACCCTCTCAGCTAATTAAATAGAGGACTCAGTCTCCCTTATGAGAAATAAAAAGTAGGTAAAAATAGATGAGCAGATCTAACTTTAAGCTTACAGAACATATTTTTATCAGGACTCTAGTTGTAAATGACAGCAAGCTAACTCAGATTAAATCAGAGATAGGCAAACACATCAACTCTTACTAACAAAAGATAGAAATTGCTGTCCCTGAGGTAACCTCAGGATTAGTCAGAAATAGAATGTTGTATCCAAGAAACTTTCTCTGAAGGCCCATGTGGCTGATTTTATTTCATTTTCTCCAACTTTTCCCACATAATACAAATGGCAACCGAAGAGTGCAGATGCTATTCTGTACCAGAAGGAATGAAACACATTCTACATAGTCTCAAGTTTAAAAAATAACAGGGAAAGGATATGATTTACCCAGCTTCAGACAGATGCTAGGACCCAAATCAATCAACTGTGTCCATGCCTAGAGGGTTTGAAAACAGAGCAACACACACTCTAGCAGTATTGCTAGCAGGAACACTTCTCCGAAGGAGGGAAGGGGGAGAGCTTTATTGTCTACTCTAGGCTATGACGTTCAATACATGAATAATGTTCCATAAATATTTAAATGATGCTTTTAGGAGGTAAATTATAAAAAACTGATAAACTCATAGTTGAAATAAAAATACTCTGGATGGCAAGCAATGTACCATTGTGTGTGCACCTGTGCTTGTGTGCGTGCATGGTGCTGGGGTGAGCAAGAAGGAGAAATAGCAGGGGAGGCAGAAGAGTGAGACAGAGACAGACTGAGAAAGGAAAGGGGGAGAGAAGAGAAAAGCAATGTAGTAATGACCTTTATGAAAAACCATGGTCAGCATAGCCTGGTGTTCTAAATGCTGAGGAATCATGTGTCTGAGTTTTGCTAACTGGGGGACAAGATCATTAAACATTATGATGTTCAAGCAAATTCCACAAGTAAATGGAATACATCCCTTTATGAGTGGTGAAATATAGGAAGTACAAACTTCAGTCCTTTTTTTAACTTTTATTTAATAAATATAAATTTCCAAAGTACAGTTTATGAATTACAATGGCTTTCCCCCCCCCATAACTTCCCTCCCATCTCCCACTCCCTCTCCCATTCCATTCACATCAAGATTCATTTTCAATTATCTTTATATACAGAAGATTGACTTAGTATATATTAAGTAAAGATTTCATCAGTTTGCACCCACACAGAAACACAAAGTGAAAAATACTGTTTCAGTACTAGTTATAGCACTAATTCACATTGGACAACACATTAAGGACAGAGATCCTACATGAGGAGTAAGTACACAGTGACTCCTGTTGTTGACTTTACAAATTGACACTCCTGTTTATGGCATCAGTAATCTCCCTATGCTCCAGTCATGAGTTTCCAAGGCTATGGAGGCCTTTTGAGTTCTCCGACTCTTATCTTGTTTAGACAAGGTCATAGTCAAAGTGGAAGTTCTCTCCTCCCTTCAGAGAAAGGTATCTCCTTCTTTGATGGTTCGTTCTTTCTACTGGGATCTCACTCGCAGAGATTTTTCATTTAGGTCCTCTTTTTCTTTTTGCCAGAGTGTCTTGACTTTCCATGCCTAAAATACTCTCATGGGCTCTTCAGCCAGATCCAAATGCCTTAAGGGCTGATTCTGAGGCCAAGTGCTGTTCAGGACATCTGCCATTCTATGAGTCTGCTCTGTATCCCGCTTCCCAAGTTGGATCGTTCTCTTCCTTTTTTATTCTATCAGTTGGTATTAGCAGACACTAGTCCTGTTTGTGTGATCCCTTTGACTCTTAGACCTATCAGTGTGATCAATTGTGAACAGAAATTGATCACATGTAAACCATGTGAGAATCCAGAAAGTAGAAGCACACTTTTTGGAACTGTCACACCAATTCACCTGTGTGTCTTGGGACTTTTTTTTAAATATTATAAGACACCTTGATTTGCATTTTCTATTGCTTGCAGATGAAAACACAATCCTAATTGACACAAGGGATTCTTTTAGGGTTATCTATGTTGTTTTAGACAAAATTAGATCTTCAGGCAAATCTTTACAGCTTTTGATCAAGATTGCAGAGTGGGAATGTATTTCATTTGTAAAATCTACCGAGAATTTGTTTCCTGGCCTGATGTGAAGAAGTGTGTGACTTTTTACCCTTACAGCATTCATTCATTTGTTTGAGATAAGAAATTAACATCTTTCATAATTTTTGTGGTGAAATTACAATCACAGAACAAACCGCAAATTCACATTTAGATTTAAGCTCTGGTAAACTAATTTTTAATAAGTGCTAGAAAGAATTGGTTTTGTATTTTTTTTTTTTTGACAGGCAGAGTTAGACAGAGAGAGAGAGACAGAGAGAAAGGTCTTCCTTTTCCATTGGTTCACCCTCTCCAAATGGCCGCTACAGCCGGCGCACTGTGCCCATCCGAAGCCAGGAGCCAGGTGCTTCCTCCTGGTCTCCCATGCGGGTGCAGGGCCCAAGCACTTGGGCCATCCTCCACTGCCCTCCCAGGCCACAGCAGAGAGCTGGATTGGAAAAGGAGCGACCAGGACTAGAACCCAGGGTGATGGTGCTGCAGGTGGAGGATTAGTCAAGTGAGCCGTGGCGCCGGCGGTTTTGTATTTTTTAAACAGTGAAATAACAAACTTGTGGAAATTGTGTCCCAAATAATCATTTATTCCTCTAAGGTTGAATTTGCTATTTAAGTATTTAATTTGCCAACTCTTGATTTCACAAAACCTTCATTCATTTTTACTTAATATTCGTCAAAAACATTAAAGAAGGGAATTTATTAATTCTCCTGAGATGTCAAAGAAGTGGGCAAATATTCTCCCTAGGTTCAAAAGCTCTGTATCAGTCATTTTCTTAGCAATTATTATGAAAGTTAGAGCTGTGGTGTTGCATGCCTCCGTCACTGATTGTTGCAGAACAACTACTCTGAAACTTCACACTTGACCTGACAATCATTTGGTTGTCTGTCATATTTTGTGGCTCAGGAACCCAACAGGGCAGTGTAAGCATGGCATGTCTCTGCTCCACGTGATGTCTACTGAGGCCATAATACTCAAGATCCCAGTGACTCTGTTAGGGTAGTCCAAATGTTTAGGCACTGACTGGGGTAGTTAAAAACTGGGGTCATACATCTCTGGCCCCAGTTCTTGCTGTTCAATTTTTCTGTTCTTTTCCAGGTAGTCTTATCAGGGCAAATAGATATTTTCTATATAACGGGTTGGGCTGCAAAGAGCACAAAAGCAGGACGGTCTAGCTCTCTTCAGGGTTTGGACCTGAAACTGACAATTGTCACTTCCACCACATTCTTTTGGATTTAGTAAAACCTAGGCCCAGCCTCAGTACAAAGAATTGTGGCTGTTTTAGGTATGTGAATATGGGTAAGTATTAAGGTAGCAAGAGAAAAATCACACAGACTGAGTAAAATTTGAATTTCAGATAAATAATGAATATTATTCAATATAAATAATATAAGTATGTTCCATGAAATATATGGGACAAATTCAAAGTTAACTGGCTATCTTGAACTTTTACTTGGTAAATCTCAGAGTCCAAGAATCCACCAGTATAATAGATTTCCAATAAATATAAACATATTTTCCTTAGAATATCCATCAGTAATAGACAACGTCAAGAATCCATTTGAAACCTTAAATGTATCTTGTAGCTTATCCAGTGTGTATTTACATTCTTAGCTGTATGTCTGAGTTTGACAAAAATGACCACAGTAGTCAGACAAATTAATGAAGTGCATTTGAGCTACTGGGAAGAAAAGTGTTGCACTATAGATAAATTAGAAATAAGATCACTATAACTTCACTACTTGGATCATTAAATATAACTTCCGTACCTGGATTCTTCTGAAAATAGTTCAAAAGTTCAACAAGCTATTTTTCAAGCTGTATTTTTATGTATTAGGTAGCACTGCAAGACAATCATCTTTTGTTGGTATCTCTTTTAAAGTGGAAGTCAGGGCCCGTGCTGTGGTCTAGCAGGTAAAGCAGCCGCCTGCAGTGCCGGCATCCCATATGGGCACCAGTTAGATCTTGGCTGATCTACTTCTGATCCAGCTCTCTGCTATAGCCTGGGAAAGCAGTAGAATATGGCCCAAGTCCTTGGGCCCCTGCACCTTCGTGGGGAACCCAGAAGAAGCTCCTGGCCCCTGGCTTTGGATTGGCGCAGCTCCAGCCATTGTGGCCAATTGAGGAGTGAACCAGCAGATGGAAGACCTCTCTCTCTCTCTCTCTCCTTCTTTTTTTAATTTTTTTTTTTATTTCACAGATGGAGTTAGACAGTGAGAGAGAGAGACAGAGAGAAAGGTCTTCCTTCCATTGGTTCACCCCCCAAATGGCTGCTATGGCCGGCGCTGTGCCAATCCGAAGCCAGGAGCCAGGTGCTTCCTCCTGGTCTCCCATGTGGGTGCAGGTGCCCAATCACCTGGGCCATCCTCCACTGCCCTCCCAGGCCACAGCAGAGAGCTGGACTGGAAGAGGAACAACCGGGACTAGAACCCAGCGCTTACATGGGATGCCGGTGCTACAGGCAGAGGATTAACCACGTGAGCCACGGCGTTGGCCTCTCTGCCTCTCCTTCTTTCTGTGTAACTCTTTCAAGTAAATAAATAAATCTTACATATATATACATATATATATATATGTATATACACACACACACACACGTATATATATAAAGTGGAAGACATTGTGAGGGAAAGCAATATCTTTTTTTAAAGATTTTATTTATTTATTTGAAAGGTGGAATTACAGACAGAGAGGAGAGACAGAAAGAAAGAATTTTCCATCTGCTGGTTCACTCCCCAAATGTCTGCAACAACTGGAGCTAGGCCAATCTGAAGGCAGGAGCCAGAAGCTTCTTCAGGGTCTCCCACTTGGGTGCAGGGGACCAATCACTTGGGCCATCTTCTACTGCTTTCTCAGGCCATAAACAAGGAGTTGGATCAGAAGAGGAGCAGCCAGGACATGAACCGGTGCTCATATGGGAAGCTGGTGCTGCAGGCAAAGGCTTAGCTACTATGCCACAGCCCCAGCCCCTGGGAAGCAATATCTTAACAGTATGAGACTTGTCAGTCCCTGTAATACATTTATATGATAAATGTGCCTCTGTTAGCATTGTTCAAGAAGAGTTGTTAATTCTGATAGTTTGTTTTTGATTACACACAAAATCAATTTTGACTTAGAAGTTTTTCTGTAAAGGTTTCCTTAAAAGAATAACTATCTTATCAGTCATTTGATGAGACCAGCACTGTTTAAATCACCAATAAACACTAGAAAACCACCCTGATCTTCTAGAAACCATTTCTCCATGTGATGTCACAAGGGCAGGTGTATTAAGCCTTATGTGAGAGGGTGCATAGAACTCTCTTGCACTTGAATAAACAGCATCAACAATCTGTCAATATTGCCATCCATTTGGGTTACCATTTATCATCTAATATTTTCAATCCCCACCAAACCTGACTCAAATTTTAGAGCCACTTTATTAAAACATAGAATGTGATGTAAGAGAAAGAAATGAGTAGATTGAGCCAAGTTAAAGCCTTTTCCAGGTTAATATTACCCTCCTCAAATCTCCCACTCCTCCACAGCTTCTATGCTTCCTGTTAGAAGTTGAGAAGTCTATAATTTTTGTATAACAATTCCTAGTGTTGGCTACAGGACCTATACCCAGAGAATGCCTCATTATTCAGAGTGTGCACTGGGATCTTCCAAATAAGCATGCAGCGCTCCATCCCTCGGAGGATTTGGGAGTAAGGGCGGATTGCTGGATAGTTCTTGATTCTAACGGGATGTTTATTTTCACATATTTCTCAGCTTTCTGAAGGCTTCCCAAAGATATTACTGAACGTAATTTAGGTTGCAATTATATAAAAAGAAATTCTTAAAGACTATCTGATTCAATTGCAAGATTTTACTATTGAGGAAAATGTGGCTCGAAGAAACTCAGTGACTTGTGCAAGATCAAGATCAAAACACAGAGCTCCTTGATTACAGTCAAGTGCTCTTCCCAGCATAGTGTATCCTGTTGTCACTCACACAGCACGAACAGACTGAGATCAGTAGCTTCTGAAATATCATTTTGTTTAAAGTTTATAGGCTTTGTGCCATCAGAGAAAGTACCTTAGATACACTTTCATCTTATTTCAGGTAGTTCACCACAGGAAGAAAATTTGAAGCTTGTATCCTTGGGTAGAATTTATAACCAAGGTTTAATTTAACAATATGAGCATATGCTTATCTGTTTCCACAATGCTTTTTCATTGTAAATTTGTGCTGATTTTTTATTTAAATGGTATCCTATTAATAATCATTTCCATTTTCCCCATGTGTTTCTCTTAAATACTTTAACATATGTGAAAGCGCATCAATAGATAAATTCCCAGAGAGGGATCTAATCTAAATTAGTTAATATACCTGCTAAACTTTATTTTTGTAATAAGTAATGAATAACTTTAACTATTATTATGATGATGTAAAGCTAAGTCAAATACTTGAAATTTGAATGTTCAGTTGTTTTTCATTTTTCTTCTTAGACAATTAATATTTTAGCTCATTTCTCATTTGCTTACCATCTCCACGTGGTTTCAACTGTTCAGTTGGTACTACAAGTCTCACATGAGTATAGAGCACTGACTCCGTCAGAACCCGTGAAATACGGGGAAATGGCCACCAGTGACTGAATGAGGGCACTCATTAGCTTCAGAACCAATTTCAAATAGAAGTTCATTCATTTCTCAGCTCAAATTAAGTGACTTGTATGTGACATAGCAATTGAAATCCGTTTAAGACCTTCCTGGAATACCATTCAGAGCAAATAGGCAGACATCCTTTCACTTCAAACCTGGAACAATGACAAACTCCAGCCGATTGGGTCTCATAGGCATTGAAATTGTGGGAACTTACACAACAGCAGTAACTCCACTTTTCATTTTCTAGATTCTCAATGACTTCATCATGAATATAGTGCAGCTGTGTGCTTAACCTCTTGGTTAAAATAAAGCTTTGGATTAACTGGAAATTTTAGCTAACTGCTTTATCCCTGCTTCTTTAATTAAACATCCAATGTGACCTTGTCTGTAATCATATCTGGCAAGTAGTATATAAATAAGCAATGTAACAGAGAAGTAAGCATATATTGGCACATTTTAGGATTTTTAAATGATTTCACCTCGAGATATAATTTTTAAGAGACCATATTTCTACATTGGTTACCTCAAAGAATCGATTCATCCATTCTATGTAAATACATTTACTCATGAAAGAAAAATGTGTGGTTTCTTCATATATATATATATATATAAATATTTATTTTATTTATTTGAAAGAAAGAGTTACAAAGACCAGTAGAGCCGGGGAGTGGGGGGAGAGAGACAGAGAAAAAGAGAGAGGTCTTCCATCCAGTGGTTCATTCCCCAGATGGCTGCAACGGCCGGAGATGAGCTGAGCCGAAGCCAGGAGCCAAGACCTTCTTCTGGGTCCCCCACACAGGTGCAAAAGCCCAAGACTTGAGCCATCTTCCACTGCTTTCCCAGGCCATAGTAGAGAGCTGGATCGGAAGTGGAGAAGCCGGGACTTGAACCGGCACCCAAATGTGATGCTGGCACTGCAGGCTGTGGCTTTAACCTGCTGCGCCATAGTACCAACCCTTCATATATATTTTTTTAAAGATTTTATTTATTTATTTGAGAGGTAGAGTTATGGACAGTGAGAGGGAGAGACAGAGAGAAAGGTCTTCCTTTTGTTGGTTCACTTCTCAGATGGCTGCAACAGCCGGAACTGCGCTGATCTAAAGCCAGGAACCAGGTGCTTCTTCTGGGTCTCCCATGCGGCTGCTGGGACCCAAGCACTTGGGTCATCCTCTACTGCTTTCCAGGCCATAGCAGAGAGCTGGATTAGAAGAGGGGCAGCCAGGACTAGAACTGGCACCCATATGGGATGCCGGCGCCACAGGCAAAGGATTAACCTACTGCGCCATAGCGCCGGCCCCTCATATATTTTTTTTAACTGCGTGCCTTTTAAATGATTTTAAAAAAGGAAATACTATTTATCATAATTTTGAGCTGCTTCCTACTTCAAACAGCATTCTTGGAAAGTCCTGTCTTTTAAATTATTATATTATTTTATTTTTTTGAAAGACACAAAGAAGACAATGAGAGAGAGAGAGAGAGAGAAGTGTTCCGTCTGCTGTTTCACTTCCCAAATGCCCACAAAAGCCAAAAGCCAGGAGTCAGAAACTCAATCTCAGTCTCCCATGTGGGATTGAGGGGACCCAGCTACCTGAGCCATCACCTGCTCCTTCCAAGTTGCTCATTAGCAGAATGTTGGGATTGAGAGTGAAGCCAGGACGCAGACCCAGGCACTCCAATATGGGATGCAGATGTCCTAAATGGCAACTTCCCTCCTGTGCCAGACACTTGGTCTGCACTTTTGTGTTCCATGTCATTAAAACTATTTCAGATATTATAAACCTGAAGACATCTGTAAAAAAGTGTCTGTAGTTAACCGTGTTTGGACAGTTGCACGTCATATTGTACTCTAGAGAATGCTCAGTGTACATTGGTATTTGAGGCTCTGAGAAGTCCTTCAGCAAGAAAGATTAAGCTAGTTCATTCCCAAAGGATTGGCTCTCTAACTTTAATGACAACATAATCAACCACAGATCTTGTTGGAACAGATTGCCAGGTCCCACGTACAAAGTTTCCGATGCATTATGTCTCGATTGGAGCCCAAGAAATTGAATTTCTAATTTCCCAGGTGATGCTCCTGTTTCTGGTACCCAATTTCAAGGACAGGTCTATAGATCACTCTCCCAGAAGGAAGCAGACTTCAATGACCTCTGCTGAAACAGGAGCCAGTTGAACAGTTAAGGTTTGCGATTCTGGTAGAGTACTGAGCTGGCAGATCAAGGACAGAAGCTTCTGGTCCCCTGTGCCACCAGCTCCCTCCTTCACTCTAGAAGAGGGTCTGTTCTCCATTCATAACTTCTGAGAGGAAGAATAGGGCAGAAGGCAAGGTTTCTATTATGTCACATAACCATAGTATCGAGGCTTGGTTTTCAGTCTCTAATATACCAGAGAAAGAGCAAGTTGGTTTTTTTTTTCTTTTTTTTTCAGTCAACAAATACTGCAGTGGAAAAATAGGGTTAAAGGTGAATTTTCCTTACTCTGTACTTTCATCTGTTGGCTGACTGCCAGATTCTGATATAGCTCTGGTTGATATGTGGCAACTTGCTGGACCTACCGTCTGGTGCCCAGATATTAAGTCAAACCTTATTTTAGGGGTATCTGTTTTCCCTTGATTCTTTCTTATTTTATTTTTTAAAAGCTGTATTTGTTTTAAAAGGGGGAAAAGAGAGAGAGAGGGAGGGAGGGAGGGAGGGAGGGAGGGAGAAAGAGAGAGATCTTTCATCCACTGATTGACTCCCCAAATGGTTGCAATGATTGAGGCTATTCCAGGTTGAAGTCAGGAGCCTGGAACGTCATCCAGGACCCCCATGTGGATGGCTGCAGCCCAAGCACTTGGGCTATCCTCAGCTGTTTCCCAGGAACATTAGCAGAGACCTGGATTGACTGCTTTTCATAGTGACCCCTGACAAACTAGCTTTTGGGTCTGCAAGTACTTCTGGAGGGACAGCATCGTAATCTAGGATTTCTGGAATGGGTTTTCTAATCCAATTATATTGAAAGATGATAATGACTCTGTTTACAATAGTAAAGAGAGCACTTGTAGTCCATCATATGTTCTAATAATGAAAATTTGCAAAATATCACTGCTGGATATTCACAGTCAGCCACTTACAATAGTCAAGGATTTAGATGACTGTATATGATACTTTCAAATGCTTTTGACAAATTAATCAATATAATGAGACTGGGATGCTCACTGTGTTATGAATGGGTGACTAAGTCCTTTTTGTGAGGTCTTTAAGGAACATTCCAGGACAATGATTGAAATCGTACTCAGAGAGGCATATGAAATGAAAGAATTGACTATACTCATTGGTCCTGCAGATAAGAGGCACAGCATGCTAAGCAGGAAGTTACATGAAGGGGACTCCCAGGGACTGGGTTAATGCAAGGGGCTGCAAGGTCAAGATAACATGAGAGCCCACAAGCAAATTCTTTCTTATGTATCAGGGTGGAGTACACAAGCCAAAGGCATTAATGGATTTCATTGCTGTGTTTGAATGTCACTAGATCCCAGTCAATAGAAGCTCAGAAGGAGAACTAGGGGCAAGAAGCTTTATCACAATGATGCACCTGGGGCCTGATCAGGGTGTTCCCAATCTATGGGGGTATTGAGAAATCAGGAAAAAATGCAACACTAACATTTATAGCACAGTTCTCATTTCACTGGACAAAGTGGAGAAACAAAAGGATAAGCTTAGGGGTTAGACATCCCAGTCTTCAGCCTTAGAAATCACTTGAAAGCTTGTGTGTGTGGCTTGAAGGAGACTCTCAGCCCTTGTAGCCATAGAACTGAGATTGCTCAAGGTGAAACCCAGAATCCCTAGGTTGTTTCCCTGCCCTGTGAAGTGAGGACTATGATGGTGGGAAACAGCGACTGGAAACCACTGTAGTTACCTCCACCCAGGAAAATAGTAAACCACAAGGAATGTAACATTCCTGAAGGGATTGCAGAGATCAGTGCCACTATCTAGAATTAACAGTGCAAGAATGATGATCCCTCCCACATTCCCATTCTACTTGGCTATTTGGCCTGTGCAGAAGACAGATGCATCTTGGAGAATAACAGTGGATAATCTTGAGCTTAACCAGGTGGTAAGTCCAATAGCAGCCGCTGTAACAGATACGGTTTTGCTGCTTAAGGAAAAGAATGCATCCTGTGATGGCTAGGATTGATCTAGTACAAGCTTCCCCTCCCCCATTCCTATCCATGGCTACCACTAGACATATTTTGCTTTCAAGAGAATATCCACTCTCCAGACAATGTTATAGTTTAGTTTTTAGGGATATTGATCATATTTTCCATTCACAAGATACCCTGCTGGCCCACTATACTGAAGGCATCATGTTGATTGGACATAACTAGAAAGAGGCAACATCTACTCTGGACTTATTTGTAGAACGTTTACATGTTAGATGGTGGAAATAAAGCCAACAAAACTTGGGGAAGCTTCGACCTTAGCTAAATGTCCAGGGATCCAGTGGTATGGGATATGTTGTGTAAGGTGAGGGTTAAGTGGTTGCTGTTGGCTCCTCCTGTATTAAATTTAAATATATACAATGCCATTGGAACCTCTGCATTTTGGAGACAACATACTCCTCATTTGTGTTTGTTATCCAACACTTTACCCAGCAAGCAATTCTAGCAACTCCTGGTTGTGAGCGAACCCAGGATAATAGAAGACTGCACTGTTGCTTCAATGCTACTTGGCCACATGATCCACAGAACCAGTGGAGCTTGAAGCTTCAGTGGCAGACAGCAATATTGCTTTGCACCTTTGTGCCTATAGATGAATTGCAGAGCAAGTCCCTAGGATTTTGAACCAAAGCCCAGATGGTTAACCATGGACCACCAAGAACTTGAGCTAGGTTTTATTTGACCTACCAAGCCACAATACTAAGCACTTACTACATTCCAAATGGTGAACCAGGGGCCAGTGTTGTGACACAGAAGCTGTCACCTGGGATCCTGGAATCCCATATGGGTACCAGTTCAAGCCCTGTCTGCTTTATTCCTGATCCAGCTCCCTGATAATGGCATGTGAAAAGCAGTGGAAGATGGTCAAAGTTTTTGGGCCCTTGCCACCCACCTGGGAGACTCAAATAAAGCCCTGGCCATTGTGGCCATCTGGGAAGTGAAAGAGTGGATGGAAGATTCTCTCTCTCAGTTTCGCACTCGCTCTCGCTCTCGCTCTATCTCTATCTCTATCTCTATCTCTATCTCTATCTCTATCTCTATCTCTATCTCTATATCTATCATCTCTCTCTCCCCTCTTTATCCCCAATAACTCTGAATTTCAAATATATAAATAAACACTTTTAAAAAATGGTGAACCAGGCTTGCATCCTGGAATACATATAACTTGAGTTTATTATCCCCTTTACACATTTTTACTAATATAAAAAGAACAGATCTCATGCATTCTGTAGCTATGAACTGTCAAGCATGTTTCATTAGGCAAAATTAAGTTTGTTTATATAAGTGCAGGTTATGTTTTTGTAACTTTAAAAAATTACTATTTAATTGGTTTGAAAGGCAGAGAGGTAGGAAGAGAAACGGTGATATTTTCTTCTGCTGGTTTACTCCCCAAATGCCCACAATGGCCAAGGTTGGGGCCTGGCCAAAGCAGGGATCCAGGCACTCAGTCAGGGTCTCCCACCTGAGTGACAGGGATCCAGTTACCTCATTTATCACCTGCTGCCTCCCTGGCTGTGCATTAGCAGGGAGCTGCAATCAGGATTCAGAGCTGGGCATCTTCAGTATCGGATATAGGCATCTCAAGCAGTCCCTTCCTGTCTGTAGCTTTAAGATATCTTTATTTTTACTCTATTGAGGTAAACTTCACATATTGTACAATGCACAGATCTTAGGACTATGAATCCGTGTTTCCATATATGATCATGCTCATGTAACTTCCACTTTAATCAAGATGTAAGGCATTTCTATAACCTTATAAAATTTACTTATTCCCTTACACAATTAATTTTTGTTCCCCATAGGCAAATTCCATTACAACGAATTTCTTTTAACAAAGGTGTGTTTTGCCTTTTAAAATCTTCATAAAAATGGAATCATATGATATTCTAATTAGCTTGACATCTTTCAACCAATTTTTCTGAGATTCATCCATGTGGTTATAAATGTTAATGATTTATATATTTTATCTGGGTACTATCTTATGGGATAAACATAGCAAAATGCTTTTTTTTTTTTTTTCGGCAAGGGTTCCAGTTGTGTTCGGACCCCTGCCTTTTTTTTTTTTTTTAATTTCACAGGTAGAGTTATAGACAGTGAGAGAGAGAGATAGAGAGAAAGGTCTTCCCTCCGTTGATTCACTCCCCAAATGAGCACCACGGCCAGCGCTGTGCTGATCCGAAGCCAGGAGCCAGGTGCTTCCTCCTGGTCTTCCATGCGGGTGCAGGGCCCAAGGACCTGGGCCATCCTCCACTGCCCTCCTAGGCCACAGCAGAGAGCTGGACTAGAAGAGAAGCAACCAGGACTAGAACTCAGCACCCATATAGGATGTCAATGCCGCAGGCAGAGGATTAGCCAAGTGAGCCATGGCGCCGGCCCCACAAAATGCTTTTAAAAATTATTTTCATAATGGAAATTTGTGTTATCTCAAGTTTGTTACTATCAACAATAAGGGTGACATTAAGTGTTTTGTGTAACTCTTCTGTCAGTAAATTATTTCATTTACCTGAGAGTAGAATTTCTGAGTCATAGTGTAAGTGTGCTCTTAGCTTCATAAGGGGGCATCACACAGAGATCATGGAGATGGTGGGTGAAGAACACAATACAAAGATTGTAATGAAGGGCTTGCTGGGATCAGATACACTAAAGAGGAGGGGTTGGTAAAACAGAGTCCAGCAGTCATGTTTGATGCTGAAGGTCTCATTGAAGTAGAACAGGTGGAGGCATTCCCAAAGACTTCTGTGTGTTCTCTGAACCAACAATTTCTTTTGACCTATTAAGTTTAACAAAGCTAGTAGCCTTCAGGCAAGAACATTCGCTTGATTTTACTTTCTGATCCCAACACTTAACTATTTACCATTTTGTTTACAGAAATATATCTTGGCCCATGAGCATCACAGCAGTACTAGATAACAATTGAGGATTTTCAAAATATTCCAAGAGTGATGTAAAGATGTTTCCAAGATGAACAATACAACTTCGAGACAAAAAAACTTATAACAAATCATAGATATGTTGATTTAGATAATAAGTGAAAAAAATACTCTGTCCAAAAGTCTTATCAAAATATCTCATAGAGCGCCCAGTGCTGTGGTATAGAGGATTGAGCCTCTGCCTGCATTGATGACATCCCATATGGACAACAGTTCGAGTCCCGGCTATTCCACTTCTGATCCAGCTCCCTGCTGGTGCTCCCGGGAAGACAGCAAAAAAGACTCAGATAAAGTTCCTGTCTCCTGGCTTCAGCCTGGCCCAGCCCTGGCCATTTGGGAGTGGACCCACGGATGGAGACTCTCTCTCTTTTTCTCTCTTTCTCTCTTTCTCTCTCTCTCTTTCTCTTTCTCTTTCTCTCTCTCTCTCTCTCTCTCTCTCTCTTTCTCTCTCTCTCTCTCTCTCTCTCTATATATATATATATATATATCTGCCTTTCAAATAAATAGATAAATCTTTAAAAAATACTTAATAGATTGAAATGTTCCTGAAGACAAAATAGATGGCCTATCACCATAAATATGGCCTACATGGCCTACATAGCCACTGAATCCTTATGTGCCTCTACTTTGGGTAACCTTAGAACTCAAGTGTTAATCATACACTGAACCACTAGAAATAAAAGAAATGACATGGCAGAACACCCATGTGGAATGGAAGTAGCACATCTTATCAAGGGGCACATGGAACCCATCAGGGGTCTTAGGCTTACATGGTAAGCTTGTTGAGATGTGCTTACTGCACTGTGATGACAACTGAGGGCTTTGCCCTGCCCTGAATTCACAAAGGACTCAGGTAGAGTCCAGTGCATGGATACAGGATTTTTGGTTCAAGACAGAAAGCTGTTCTGTTAATATCCAAAGACAGAAAAACATTACTCAAGGAAGGAGAAGGGAAAATTTATATCAGGTATGGCCGCAAAATGAGTAATACAAAAATTCCCCAAGGAACATGAACACTCAGTATATGAAATGTTTTTAAAAAGATATGAAAATGCATATTATTCAAAAACTATTAGTGGACTGCAAATTTTTTTGCACTAAAACAAACTTGGAATTCTATTTTCTATGAACTTCTTGAAGTCTCCATGCATCTTCACATGCAGACCTGAACTGTTCCATTTTTAATGGAATTTCAATAAGGCATGCTCAGTGAAATGAACAAAACTTCAGCCTTAATGGAGCTGAAGGGTGGGGTAAATACATTTGGCAGAAGTTGAAAAAATCAATTTATATAGATCAAGTCCTAGCTCATAAAAGAGAGAGAGAGAATAATCAAATAGAATAAAATGAGGGGCAAATCACAGAGGCCTCAGTTAACAAAGGAAGAGAAACAGATAGACATGGAATTTGCTCACTGAGTCCATGAGAATTCTTGACATTTAGGAATCAATGTGCCAATCCAATGAGTAAGAACTAAGCAATTCTGAAAAGTTATCAGTCTGTTATTTTCCCAACAAGGACCTACCTCTAAAACACGAAATGGAAGCCGGCACTACTTACAGGGATTATAGCCAAATAGAATTCAAGTTGATTATATTGCACCTATGTCTACATTGTGGAGAAAAAGTATTGTCTTACGTTATTTCTTCAGAAATGAGCATGGTCTACCTCTCCAACAGGATTATTGAGATACTGCTACAAATGAACATACATTACAAACAAAAACCTTACCCTGTAGAGAGCAATGTATTGAATACCACTCACAAACATTGAATGGAGTCATCAGAAAAAGAATTTTAAAGCCAAGTGGATTCAGAAAACAAAATGATACAATGTTGCCATTTCATCTTTCAATTAGTTCTAATGAAATAGAAATCATTGAGAGATGGACTGGTCTCCTAAAATACAGAGAACTGAATTCTGTCAACAACCTGAATGAGCTTGAAGAGGATTTACTGGCGTCTTCATGGCAGCCTAGGAAAGAGCTGAAACCGAGGACCCACGAGAACGGTGGTATAACAGATGTGTGGTTTAGAGCTGCTCAACATGTGGCAATTTACTTCACAGCAATACAAAACGGAAACAGCTCTTTTTATAAACATGTGGCTCCCTCATCTATAACAGAAAGAAATCTGGCATGTGTTTAAGATTTAAGCAAACTGCATCATGTGTACTTGAAAAGCCAGTAGCATGTGTCCTACACATCCAGGTTCACCAACAGTATGATACTGATAAGAATGATATTGGAGGCCGGCTCTGCAGTGTGGTGGGTAAAGCCGAGGCCTGCAGTGCCAGCATCCCACATGGGCACCGGTTTGAGTCCCAGCTGCTCCACTTCTGATCTAGCACTCTGCTATGGCCTGGGAAAGAAGTGGAAGATGGCCCAAGTCCTTGGGCCCCTGCACCAGTGTGGAAGAGGGAGACCCTGAAGAAGTTCCTGACCTCTGGCTTCGGATCAGCACAGCTCCAGCCATTGCAGCCAAGTGGGGAGTAAACCTGCGGATGGAACACCTTTCTGTCTCTCCCTCTCTCTCCCTCTCTCTCTCTCTCTCTCTCTCTCTGGCTTTGCTTCTCTATAACTCTGCCTTTCAAATAAATAAACAAATCTTAAAAAAAAGAATGATACTAATAAGACATTGGTAAGAATGACACAACTTTGAACCAATAGACCATTAAAACTGTTGAAAATGTCCAGGTTCCCAGGGAGCATAAAACCCAGAGTTCCAGCACTGCAGTTATAACCAATCATCACGTTCCTTGTGTGACTCCTGGGTACAATCAAATGAGCTGGGAATCATCCTACCCTAGCTCTCAGGCCATTCTGCACCCCAAACAGACTGAGCAAAGAGAGGTGCACACAGGGGCAAGTGCACATTTGGTCTGACTGATGATGACTGAGACAGACAGTGTAAAATTGACCCCACTCTGAGAATAAAACTGCTTTCCTGCTTTGTGACATCACATTGCCCTTTAATTGCTTAATCAAGTGATTATTTGATTAGCTGAATGAGTATAAATGTGTGTATTGTAGACAATTAGTGATTCCATATTTTCTTGATTAGTTCTTCAGCTTGACACATTGTAACTATTCTTTACATTAACACAAGTTAAAATTTAAGTTCAGAGCATATTCTCAAATACAACTGTGCTTTACTCATTTACAATGTGTATATTTTCTTAAATTTATTTTTGCTTATTTGTTTAAAAATATATTTATGTATCTATTTAATTATTCATTTGAAAGGTAGAGTTACAGAGAGGGAGGGAAAGAAAGAGAAGCCTTCCGTCTGCTGGCTCACGCCTCAAATGGTGGGGGTGGTCAGTCTGGGCCAAGCAGAAACCAGGAACTTCAGCCTGGTCTTCCCCATGGGTGGCAGGGACCCAAGCACTTACATCATTTTCTGCTGCTTTCCAGGTTTATCAGCAGGGAGTTGGATAGGAAGTGGAGCAGCTGAAACTTGAACCAGTCCTCCTATGAGACGCCGGCATTGCAGGCGGTGGCTTAACCCACTGTGCTACAATACAGATGTCTTATATTAATTTTTAAGTATTGTATGTGTTTCAATGCCACCATAAATGAACTTCTTTTGAAGTTAATTTTCTAAATTTTTTATGACGTAGAACAATATCATTGAATTTATATCTTAAGCCTGTCTTAAGTGGTCTTCTTAAATTTACTTTTTAGTTCTAGAGTAGTAATAGATTTCTCAGGATTATCTAAATAAGCAACCATGCCATACAGGAATAAAGACAGTTTTCTTTCTTTGTATCCAGTTATTATGGATTTTATTTTAGTGTTATGGTACTAATTAGTGCCATCAGGACAATGTTGGGGGAAAAAATCACAATGAGAAAATTCTGTTTCCAAGTTGAGTAGGAAAACATTCAATATTTCACCATGAAATAGGATGCTAGCTGGAGTTTTGTTTTGTTGTTGTTGTTGTTGTTGTTGTTTTTTAAGAGTCTCTTCAGGGGCCAGCGCTGTGGTGTAGCAGGTGAAGCCGCTGCCTACAGTGCTGGCATCCATATGGGTGCCTGTTCAAGTCCCAGCTGCTCCACTTCTGATCCAGCTCTCTGCTGTGGCCTGGGAAGGCAGTGGAAGATTGCCCAAGTCCTTGGGCCCTGGCACCCTCGCCGGAGAACTGGAAGAAGCTCCTGGCTCGTGGCACAGCTCCGGCCATTGCAGCTAATTGGGGACTGAACCAGCAGATGGAAGATGTCTCTTTTCTCTGCCTCTCCTCTCTCTGTAATTCTGACTTTCAAATAAATAAATAAATCTTAAAAAAAAGAAGCTCTTTATCAGAATGAATTTTTTACACGCTGTCCTCAGATTCATTAAAAGCACTGTAGTTTTCCTTTGCTTTACACTAATATGGTATATTACAGTGATTGATTTTCCAAGGTCAAATCAGGCTTCCATTGCTGAAAGAAAAGCCATCTTATTTATAGTATATTATCTTCTTGATGTATTGCTGAATTCCATTTTTGTGTTTTGTTTCTGAAGTGCTTTTCTTCTGCTACTTTTTTTTCCTGTATTTTTAATTCATCAAATATTTTATAGAATTCTAATTTATTAACTGACTGTTTAGTAATATCTCCCTGTGATTTTTATGTTTCCTCTATATGTATTTTTAACATTAAAGTTTACTTCAATTTATTATGTGCCACATAAAATTATATTTTTAATGTAATTGAAATTTTACATATATTGCATACTCAAAAATATTATATATTTTTAAAAATTATTTATTTGAAGAGAGAGAGAGATCCCATCTGCAAATGCTCACAATACTAAGGTCTGAGCCAGCAGAAGCCAGGAGCCAGGAACTCCATACTGATATCCAACATGGGTGGCAGGGGCCCAAGTACTTGGGCCAAGAAGCTGGATTGGAAGCAGGGTAGCTGGGACTTGAACCAATATTCTGATATGGGATGCTGGTGTCAAAAGTGGTGGCTGAACCCACAGAGCCACAACACTGGCCCATACATATAGCTTTAAATAATTGCATAATTATACACACACACATATGGCTTTAAATGATTATATAATTATATATATATATACACATATACATACACACATATATGGCTTTAAATCATTTTCCTTTAAAAGCAGTTGGAAGAATGCATTTGTTTTCACTTACACGTTCCTTGTTTCGTGTCACCTTCAGTCTTTGCAGTGTAACTCTGGCTCCATGTAGTTGTCAGTCATTTCAATCAGGAGAACTGGCATTAACAGTTTGTGTGGATCCGCTTTCCTGGGGACAAATCTATAGCTTCTGCTGATCTGTAAAGGCCTTCATTTCGCATTCATTTTTGAAGAAAACATTTTAAGATAATGGAATTGTGTTGATTTTTAAAAATCCTTCATTCTGTTTGATGCTTCCCATTATTTTCCATAAAGAAGCAGCATTAATTTTTTATAATTTCATGTATGTACAATGTCATTTTTCCCTGGCTACCTTCAAGGGTTTCACTTTATATTTGGCTTTCAGAAGTGTAACAATGGTGTGCGTATTCGTTGTTCCTCTATGACTGGAATGTGGATTGTGACTTACTGAGTTTCCTATATTAGGAGTTTGTTGTCTTTCATCATTTTTGAACATCTTCGTTAACCATATTTTCAAATTTTTCTCCTGCCACATTGTCTTTTTCTTTCCTCTGGAGACTTAAATGTACAAATGTGAGACTATTTTAGATACTGCATATTTCATGCTTTTCATAGCTTTCATTTTTTGCTGAGATTTTCCATATTATCATTATGGTCATCTTTTCCTTTATATCATTAAGCATTTAGCAACTGCTGTAAAATATTTACCTATTTTATACCTGAGTCACTTCCATGTCTGTTTCTAAATATTGTCTTTTCTTATGACTATACACAACATTTTCTTACTTCTTCACAAGTCTGATAAAGTTTTAATTGAATTCTAGGCTGTTGTTTTGGTTTACAATGCAAAAAAATAATCTGCTTAGTTTTCTCAAATTTTCAGCTGTTGGGGCCAGCATTGTGGTACAGCAAATGAAGCCAATGCCTCTAGCACTGACATCCCATATCAAGCACCAGTTCAAGTTCCAGCTGTTCTGCTTCTGATCCAGCTTCCGGGGAATGCACCTGGAAATGCAGTGGATCCTGTCACCCATGACGGAGGCCCAAGTAGAGTTCCAGGCCCCTGGCTTCAGGTTGGCCAAGCCCCAGCCAGTACAGCCATTTGGGGGATAAACCAGTGGAGGACAAATTCTCTCTCTCTCTCTCTCTCTCTCTCTCTCTTTCTCTCACTACTTTTCAAATAAATAAATACATAAATCTTTAAAATATTTTCAGCTGCTATTTTCTACTGGATATCTTGGAGTTTCCTCTGTGCATTATCTGCTAATTTGGAGACTCTCTCCCTGTGGTTCCTGCCTTGTCAAGTTTTTTTCCTTCATTTTCTAGCTGCTCTGGTAACATCAAACTTTGTCCTCTGATACCTCAAGCATGTTTATGCTTGAATTATAACCCACCCAGTCCATATGAATTGGAAAAAACCTTCACCACAAAAGCCAAAAAATATGGGAATCTAACTAGACCCAGTTAATTCTTTCAAGGGTCAAATTCACTATAATTTCTGCCTGCTTTTTGTCACCCTAAAGTGACTTCAAATTGGTTTGTATTTTACTTTGTTATAATAATTACTTTTGGGGGAGTGAGTCTTACATACACTATACTCTCTATGACAGTGTAATGGAAATGATTTTTAAATGAATTTCGGTAGAAATAATAAATAGATAGGTACTGTAGAGAAAGCATTTAAAGAGAATTATACTGCTTTCATATTTTTATTTTTTAAAAAAGATTTATTTATTTATTTGAAAGTCAGAGTTATACACACAGAGAGAAAAAGAGAGCTAGAGAGAGGGAGAGAGAGAGAGGTCTTCCATCCGCTAGTTCACTCCTCAATTGGCTACAATGGCCAGAGCTGTGCCAATCCAAAAACAAGAGCCAGGACCTTCCACCCAGTCTCCCACGCAGGTGCAGAGGCCCAAGACTTGCTTTCCCAGACTATGGCAGAGAGCTGGATGGGAAGTGGAGCAGCTAGGCTTCAAACTGGCACCCATATGGGACGCTGGCATGGTAGGTAGCGACTTTACCTGCTACATCACAGCACCAGCCCCAATATTTTTATTATTTTTACTGATACTTTCACTTCATAAGTGTAACATCACAGTAACATACCATTTCCTTCCTTATGTTGGTCTAACAATGTCCTAATTTACTTATACTTGTCCAAAATACATTTCTAAGTTGTAATTTTTTGCTATGAGAGGTTTTTTTTTAAAAAAATTTTGTTTTGTTTCATTTTGTTTTTATTTTGTAGCAATATAATTGCTTTCCACAGACATTTTAGTTACACAACTGTTAGAAAGTTGATTTTTTTATGTGTAATGGTCTCAAAACCATACACAAATATTCACTGGTATTTCTTGGCTCAAATGCCAGGGTTTCAACCCACTTTTGGGTAGGTAGACTCCTGATTGTCCCTACCCATGATTCTCTTGTGTGATAGAAGCCTCTAGCTTCTCTCTGGATGAAGAAAAGCAACCTTTCACTCTCGGGGCATGTCCACTTGGCCCAAGAAGCAGCTCAGTGAAAAATGACTGATGCACTAAGTCACAGCAGGGACTTAGAAAATGTCTGTCCTAACTCCATTATGGTCATGTACAACGAAGCTGCCAATGCTATCATTCAGCGTAGATACAAAACTAAATCTGACCCAAGTTGAGTTTGAGTCTCTGAGAAGCAAGGACCTGGTACCTCTGAGGTTCCCGTTTTAACTTATTCATTGTCCCACATCAGCCCTTCCTGGTTTAGTTCCATTATTATGACCTGACACTGAATAGGAGTCTTTAACCCTATTATTTTTGTTTGTCCCAGATTTTAAGGAGTGATTGACAAAGACAGGAATACGGGCTCTTCTCACATTTACATCAAAACTTTACAGAGGGCCAGCGCTGTGGGGTAGTGGTTAAAGTCACTGCCTGTAGCACTAGCATCCCATGTGGGCACTGGTTCAAATCCCGGGTGCTCCATTTTCAGTCCAGCTCCCTTTTCTTAAAAAGGCCTGGGAAAGCAGCAGAGGATGGCACAAGTACTTGTGCACCCACATGGGAGACCCAGAAGAAGCTCCTGTTTCCTGGCTTTGGCTTGGACCAGTCCTGGCCTTTGGGGCCATTTAGTGAGTGAACCAGTGGATGAATAAATAAATCTTTAAAAATATATACAGGCCGGCGCCACGGCTCACTAGGCTAATCCTCCACCTGCGGCGCTGGCACTCCGGGTTCTAGTCCCGGGTGGTGTGCTGGTTCTGTCCCGGTTGCTCCTCTTCCTAGTCCAGCTCTCTGCTGTGGCCCAGGAAGGCAGTGGAGGATGGCCCAAGTTCTTGGGGGCCCTGCACCCACATGGGAGACCAGGAGGAAGCACCTGGCTCCTGGCTTCAGATGGGCGCAGTGCGCTGGCTGTAGCGGCCATTTGGAGAGGGTGAATCAGCAGAAGAAAGACCTTTCTCTCTGTCTCTCTCTCTTTCACTAATTCTGTCTGTCAAAAAAAAAATATATATATATATATATATATATACATGATAAAATGCAGCAGAAGAACCTCCTGTTTGCCTTATCTATTTCCAAATCCTTACCATCGGATCTGTAGTACTCTCTTGGTGCTACCTCAGAGGTTAATAGGTTTGTGTGTATGATCAAGGTGGGTGGGGTGGGAGGCAGGCAACATGGCTCAAAGGTTGCTCAATGCATTATGCTGCCTACCTTCATTGAGGGACACCAACCCTCATTTACCCTGGCAGGATATGTGTTAGACATTGAGGACTTAAATATGAGGGGAAAATTGTCATAGACTCTACATTTATAAAGATTCTATATTGTATTGTATTGATTTATTTATAGATTATATATATATATTAGCATTTTAGGGCAAGAAATTTTTATTCTGTGAGTTGAACAGTAATAAAATATGGCTACTGTTAATTGAGAGTCAGGAGATTGTATCTATCTCTTACTGTTCTGCAAGACAATACTACTGATGAAATGTTAGATACCGAACAAACATTCAGATTTGTCCAGGTCTAATGTCTCACCTGGTTGTAGATGAGTTTCAGTTTTTAAGAAAATCCTTTTTTTTTAATTTATTTGACAGGTGGAGTTACAGACAGTGAGAGAGACAGAGAGAAAGGTCTTCCTTCCATTGGTTCACTCCCCAAATGGCTGCAATGGCTAGAGCTGTGCTGATCCGAAGCCAGGAGCCAGGTGCTTCCTCCTGGTCTCCCATGTGGGCGCAGGGCCCAAACACCTGGGGCATCCTCCACTGCCTTCCCAGGCCACAGCAGAGAGCTGGACTAGGAAGAGGAGCAACCAGGATAGAACCGTGCCCATATGGAATGCCGGCACCACAGGCAGAGGATTAACCAAGTGAGCCAGGGTGTTGGCCCAGAAAATTTCTAATAAAACTTCATTCTAAGGGTAAATCTTAGTCATATGAATGAGTTGACACTTTGAGACGCTAAGGAGGAGAAGACACATAGCACAATGCTATGTCTAGATTTGAAACTTTGAAAAGAAAATGCAAATGGTAGAAACATATACAACTTTTCCTAAATCATATTTACTGTAAATTATGCCTTTAAAGTCCTGGTCTGATTAATAACTAAATGTCTCCTGAACATGTCAAAGTATGTAATATGGGTACATGTTCAATGAGCCAACCCCTAATTTCAACTTTTGGAAATTAAATATTAATGTAATAGCTTTGCTCCACCAGTGAAATTAAATTCTCAGGTTATAGTGTGCACATTTGCAAGCTGTACTTAAATCGTGGTACTTGGAACACAGTAGCTGTTTTATTTCCCTTTGGCTTACAAAGTCCTGGTGTTCTCTGTTCTTAACAGAAAGTGATTATAGATGAATTAGTCAACCGTGTCTCCCTAGGCACACAAAATAAACCCTATGATTATAAAGCAAAGACTCTAGCAAGCAAATAAACAGAAAAAAAAATTAACAACACATGAGATGACTTTTGAGATTTTTTAGGCTTGATATGAGAACAACTTAATTACTACTAAAATTTTAAGTCCAAAGAGGTCACTAGCCTAGTCTAAATTTTCTTGATTCATGTGTTTTTGTGAGGACTACTAGTCCATATTCTATATGATTTCCATTTTTAGACTATGATAATTGGCCCAATTTGAATTTTATAACTACATACTTTTGGTCCTGGCATTGTGGCATAGCAGGTAAAGCCGCCTCCTGCAGTACCAGCATCCCATATGTTCTCCTGTTCGAGCCCCAGATGCTCCACTTCCAATCCAGCTCTAGGCTATGGCCTGGGAAAGCAGTAGAAGATAGCCCAATGCTGGGGCCCCTGTACCAGCGCAGGAGACCCTGAAGAAGCTCCTGGCTCCTGACTTCGGATCAGTGCAGCTCCGGCAGTTGTGACTATCCAGGGAGTAAACCAGCGGATGAAGACCTCTCTCTCTCCCTGCCTCTGACTCTTTGTAACTCTGCCTTTAAAATAATTTAAAAAATCTTTTAAAAAATTAATGACATGCTTTTGTTCCTAGAAATATCTGGGTGGTGGGCATTTGACACAGCAGTTGAATCACTGATCAGAATGCCCACCTCTTATATCAGTGTATACAGATAGAGACCTGGATCTGCTCCTGGTTCCAGCTTCCTGCTAATGCGGATCCTGGGAGGCAGCAGCGAAGGCTCAAGTACTTTGGTCCCTGCCACCCCTGAGGGAGACCCAAGTTGAATTCCCAGCTCCTGGCTTCAGCCCAGCCCAGTGTCAGCTGTTTCAGGCATTCAGAGACCAAGACAGGGGAGGAGACACTTCTCTTTCTCCCTCTCTGTGTGTCTCTATGCCCCTCAAACAAAACAAACAGATAAAAAATGAAATACACCATTTTATTACCAGTAGTGTATTATTTATATCTCTCAATTATATTATGTATTAATATTTTATTTCATCAAATTCAAGGTATTATTGTAAAGTAGATCATTTTAGATACCAATAATAAAGAAAAAAGTGCTGTTTAAGCTTTAACTCAATTTTTTATCTCTTAGCATTTTATACTATCATTAAAGGAAAAACTACTTTAGGTGTATTTAGACATGACTTTTAATCATAATCACTGCTATGCCCACATGAGGAGGTAAGTACAAGCAAGATAAAATTTAGAATATTCCTAAAATATATTTTTATTTGATTTATCTAAACCTCATCTTTTAATTCAGAGTCATTCACATTCAGAGTTTTTCTCAATATTGTGTTTCCTGCAACAAAGAGTAATATTTATGTAGTATTTCCTTAAACAATGCAGTTTATTCTAAACCAAACATCATACAGTTTACAAATTTTAACACTAGCAACTTCTTTATCCTTACAGGGACTATCAACAATTTTTTCCATAAAGTTATTATTATCCTGCAATACAAGGACCTGGAAAGTACTTAATTCCTGGAAAAATTTGTGGAATTATAATTACTTATATGACAATCCATATTTCCTTGATTGATACAAATTTATAAGCTGTTGTCCTCTTTATGTGACTTACTACATGTGACAATGACTTTCCGTTTAATGACATATGATCATATATAGTCCTTTTATTACATTTAAAATGTCAATTAAACCCTATATATATAAAACACACATGTGTATATATATATACATACTTATACACATACAGTACCAATAGTACCCAAATTATTTTTAATGACTTCATTCTGAACTACTGCAATGAAATTCATACACGTTCAGGCCATGGCATAAGGTATGCCAAAGACTATCCTACACAGGTGAATTTCAGGGAGGTTAAACTTCATTTTAGTATCACTGAAATAATGTACTAGAACAATAGATTTTTCAAGTAGACTTAGTTGAATAAATGACTCAAATGTGAAGTATTAAAGTACTCCGACAATAAGAAGGGATTAATTTTTGATGCCCCTAAGGTAATTACCAATAACAAGCATGAAAATCAATGTCATGATCAGAGTGCCTATAAAATTTTCTTCATTATATTGCAGGTGTCATGACGCAAAGCTAATGGAAGGGACATAAAGCTTGCGGTTAGAATTAGCTGCACTCAAATACTACTCTGTTTGGCAAAAGAAATATTCATGAACCTCTGAGTTTTACCACCTTCATTTGTACAGTAAGAGTCATATAGCTTGTCAGACCCCTGGCACAGCACATGGTAATATGGCCCACACTTAACATATCTCTAAGGCTGATCTGAGGAGAAAAAACGAATCTTCTGCCTATGGGTACAGAAGGTTAATTATACAGTTGGTTTGATTTGAGACTGCAGTGGCTTGGAGGTTCATCATTTCCTACCCTAATTTAGGTATTATGCTTCCTCAAACTTATTCTAACTTAAAAAGACCACTCTATTTTTTTTAACTTTTATTTAATGAATATAAATTTCCAAAGTACGATTTATGGATTACAATGGCTTCCCCCCCATACCGTCCCTCCCACCCACAACCCTCCCCTTTCCCACTCCCTCTCCCCTTCCATTCACATCAAGATTCATTTTCAATTATCTTAATATACAGAAGATCAGCTTAGTATACATTAAGTAAGGATTTCAACAGTTTGCTCCCACACAGAAACATAAAGTGAAAAATAATAGATGATTTTTTTTAAATGATGATGAAATCAGATCAGACCTATTGTCATGTTTAATCCCAGTGAGAGTCAAGTTGGGAGTTGATAATTTCTTTTTTCTTTTTTCTTTTTCTTTTTCTTTTTTTTTTTTTACTGAGGATCAGTTTAGTATGCATTAAGTAAAGATTTCAACAGTTTGCACCCCCATAGAAACACAAAGTGAAATATATTGTTTGAGTACTCGTTATAGCATTAAATCTCAATGCACAGCACATTAAGGACAGGGATCCTGCATGAGGAGTAAGTGCACAGTGACTCCTGTTGTTGACTTTACCAATTGACACTCCTGTCTATGGCATCAGTAATCTCCCTATGCTCCAGTCATGAGTTTCCAAGGCTATGGAAGCCCTCTGAGTTCTCCGACTCTTATCTTGTTTAGACAAGGTCATAGTCAAAGTGGAGGTTCTCTCCTCCCTTCAGAGAAAGGTACCTCCTTCTTTGAAGACCTGTTCTTTCCACTGGGCTCTCACTCGCAGAGATCTTTTGCCAGAGTGTCTTGGCTTTCCATGCCTGAAATACTCTCATGGGCTTTTCAGCCAGATCCGAATGCCTTTAGGGCTGATTCTGAGGCCAGAGTGCTATTTAGGACATCTGCCATTCTATGAGTCTGCTGAGTATCTCACTTCCCATGTTGGATCACTCTCCCCTTTATTTATTCTATCGGTTAGTGTTAGCAGGTTCTAGACATGTTTATGTGCTCCCTTTGACTCTTAGTCCTTTCATTATGATCAATTGTGAACTGAAATTGATCACTTGGAATAGTGAGATGGCACTGGTACATGCCACCTTGATGGGATTGAATTGGAATCCCCTGGTATGTTTCTAACTCTACCATTTGGGGCAAGAAAAGACCACTCTATTAAAAGGAGAAGCAGAGAAGGTAATCTGGCTTAGCAGAGTCTGGTTTTAACAAACTCTCTTCTTCCTTCTTCTAAGCACAAGAAGTTGTGTAGAGACATGAGTGAGAAATGCATTTGGCATTCACCCATAGAGTATGTGAGGGGCACAAACTTTGAATGGCCACAAACAGCAGAGTTCTCTGGAAACCATGAGAGCTTATGAAAGTCTAGAACATGAAACAGAAACAGACAGAGGGGTCACACTGCACAGCAAAGATCAACATGAGTGACAGCTGACTTCTCACAAGACTGCAAGAAAGAAGATGATAGAGATTTTCCAACTTTAATGTGATGAGAAGGGGCAAAAAAGCAAAGCTGGCTCTGCCTATCCAAGGAAAATATCCTTCACAAATGAAGATAAAATAGAGACATAAAAAAATAGCAGTTGAAAAACTCTGTCTCTGCCAAAAATGTACAAGGAGTGCAAATCAGTCACCAAGCTCTAACTGTATAAGAATTAGCAGAGAACCCCAGTAGTAGTAAATATTTAAATATAAAATATACTTTAAAATTGTCATTATGTGTGTATATAATTTGAATTTTCTTTAAGAATTATGGACAGAAAAAAATAAAATAATAAAAATGTATGGTAGTATGTACTGAAATAAAACATAACAAAAAATGAAAGGAAGGTGTGTGGTGAACACAATTTTTTGTAAAACTTTTTTCATTGTTTGATGTTAGAATGCAAGGATCTAAATATTTGTATTGTATCTTTAGAGTAACCACTAAAAATAACACAAAGGGTTATAAAGAAAAGTCAACACAGAAGACAAACATGATACATTAAAATTTTAATGTACCCAAAAGAAGGGGAAAATGAACACAAGAGGTAAATACAAAAGAAACATCAAAATAGAAAGCTCAATTCTTACAGCAGCAACACCACATTGTGTGTAAATTAATGTACATTCTAGCTCCTCTTGAAAGATAGGGGTAGTGCAAATAGAAAAAATAAATGCAGTTTATGTGAAACATACTTCAGTCTGAAATACACAGACAGGTTGAAAGTGAGGGGTTAGAGCCTAGTATATTCAGCAACAACTGAAAATCAGAAAGCAAAGATGGCTGCATAATTTCTGACCAGATAGGATGCAAGATAAAGTGTATTACCGATGATGCAAAGGGACGATGGATATTCCATTATGACAGTTACCAGCTTGTTAAGAAAATCAGCATTTCCAATTTTCTATGCATTTGATAGCAGAGTTTCAAAATATAAGAAAAAGGATAAAATCAACAAATTTACAATTATACCTCACAGTTGATCCATAAAAATCAGGAAAAATACAGGATATTTGACAAACAAGCACAGCAATTATACTGGTATGATCAGAGAATGGTTCAAAAGGCAGTAAAAAAAACGATGTGGTAGGAAAGAGGTGAGAAGATTGCTGAAGTTTTTTCTTGAGTTGGACAAGTAGAAGGATTGGATTAGCCAGCAGCATAGGTTGCTCATCTATAAACTCTCTATCCTATCACAGTAGTTTGGAAAATAAATACAATAGAGAGTGTCTGAGGCTTCCGGCATCATTGTCACACCCTGTCATGCTTCCTGCCACATTGCATGTATACAATCCTCAGTATTATGTTCCTTCACTTTCTACCAATAAGAAGCATTTATGAAACATCTGGATGTGGAGTAAAAAAAGACAGAAGAGTCATTAATGGCTTGACATCTGGAGTCTCCATATGGTTTGACATAAACTTTAAGGCATCTTCCTGCAAATTATCCATGGGAACTCCGTGAGAGGCTGGGGATGGATGTGACACTTTCCTGTGATTCCTCTACTTACTGATTTCTTGAATCCTAACAGAAGCTTCCCTAACCTTTAATCTACTATTCCTTTCAAATCTCTGTCCTAAATTCTTTATTTCTCATCATGCTTAGAATAGGTTTTGTTTCTAGGGTCAAATTCTATATGACACACTGTAATGGAAAGGCACAGAGATTGGCAGATGGTTAAATTTGATGGTACAAGTGTGTAGATGCTCTTTTGTGATTGCTTGTATTGTGTTAGTGAACTAGAGAGCAAGGTCACCAGCTACACATAATGTGAAGGAGAAGATACAAAAAGAGAAGGTTTGAAAGGTTCTTTAAGAGCATGGTTTAAAAAATGGACTAGGAGGGTCTAGCAGTTATGGCACTGCTTGGGCTGCCCCCATCCCATATCAGAAAGCCAATGTTTGAGTCTTGGCTATACCCCCCCCCCACTTAAGGCTCCCTAAACACATGCACCTTGTTAAGCAGCAGGTAGTGTCTCAAGTACTTGGGTCCCTGCAACACACTGGAGACCCAGACTGAGTACCCATCTCCTGGCTTCAACCTGGTCCACCTTTAGCTGTTGTTTGTTGCACACATTTGGGGAGTGAACCAGCAGGTGGAAGATCACTCTCTGTGTCTATGGTTCTCTCTGTCTCTCTTTTTCACTCTTTCTTTCTTTGTCTCTTGCCCTTTCCAGCAAACAAAATAAATAAATAATTTTTTCTAGAAGAATGAATATGACTACCATGTGACACAAAGGATGCTCATGAAGTTTTGTGATTCTGAATTTAAAGTAAAACTGGCAAAAATGTGATTTTATTGTTTCCCTTAGCCACATGCATAGGTAGAATCTATAAGATGATTGACTTGGCCGGCGCCGCGGCTAACTAGGCTAATCCTCTGCCTTGCGGCGCCGGCACACTGGATTCCGTCCCGGTTGCCCCTCTTCCAGGCCAGCTCTCTGCTGTGGCCCGGGAGTGCAGTGGAGGATGGCCCAGGTGCTTGGGCCCTGCACCCCATGGGAGACCAGGAGAAGCACCTGGCTCTTGGCTTCGGATCAGCGCGGTGCGCCGGCTGCAGTGTGCCGGCTGCGGCGGCCATTGGAGGGTGAACCAACGGCAAATGAAGACCTTTTTCTCTGTCTCTCTCTCTCTCAGTGTCCACTCTGCCTGACAAAAAAAAAATAATAAAAATAAAAAAAAGATGATTGACTGTAGGTTCCAAATAGCTCAAGAATTCTCAGCTTGGTTTGGCCATTAGGCTTAGCCAAGAAGCACAAAACACCAGTGCCTGTTCTCTTCACCCACAGGTTCCGATTTAATTGTGCTAAAAGTGGAGCCTGGTCATTGAAACATTTTTAAAGCTACCTGGAGAATCTCAATGTGAGACCAAGGTTAAGAGTTACATTTATTAAACTATGAAAGTTTCTAAGTTCAGAAATGCTGTCCTATTTATAGTATTTTTATTCTCAGTACTGAACACAAGGTAGGCAATCAAGAAAAAATGGTTAGTTGAACTGAAGAATAAACGTATGAAATGCCAGGCTTTACAACTATTTTTACTTCTTTAATTTCCCCTTGTTAATGATTTCTCGCCCACTGCCTGGCAATTTGGAATCGAAAGTAGGTGGTAAAGATAGAAATGCAATTCTCTGCACCTTCCTTAGGAGAAGAGTTAAGCATTGTGGCATCAGATTTCAGAAACTGGTGCTGGTGGAAACCTACTCTCTATACATAGAGACCTGAAGTAGAGTCTGCTTGTTGCATGAGGAGCCCCATTTCCTATTCTTCCAAGCACACAGTTGACTCCACTTCCTGGGCTCCATCGCAGGAAGAGATGGCACAGGATGGGTTTCTAGCCAGTGTAGCAGGAGTTGAGGTGACACACACTGTTCTAAACCAAAACAAACAAAAACAAAAATATCTCCCTCACAGCTTGGAGTTTGAATGAGTGAGAAGTAAACCATTGTGGGCTTTTTAAATGTATATGCAAGGTTGAAAGTGCTGTATTTGTTGCTGTTTTCATAAAGTATCTTCCTGCATTAAATATTGTATATATTTGAGCCTATTGTCACCAGTAAGAGACTTCATTTTATTTCAAGTGTCATTTTGTGTCTAGAGAAAAAATTTAAAAATGGATGATAGCTTTCTCTATCTAGTAGAGTTCCAGCTTGTGGATCTTAGAGTGATATTTCCCAAACCCAATGTGTTTGATTACTGGGGGATTTTGTTGAAAAGATATTCTGATTAGATAGGTCTGGAGTGAAGTCTGAGATTCTGCATGTCTAGGAAGACTTCAGGTGACACTTATGCTGTAGGTCTGCAAACCACACTACAAGGAACAAGACCATGCCTAGAGCATGCTCTTTCCCTCGATCTGAAATCTTTGGTCTTCCCTAGATGTTTAACTCTTCCCTTTTGTCAGGCCTTCTGTTGATGTTACAGGTTAAATTGTGACTCCTAAATGGCATCTGTAAATGGGACCTTATTTGAAAGGGGTCTTTGAAGATGTGATCAAAATAAAATGATGTCATCAGGCTACACCCTGACACATATGACTACTGTATTTACAAGAAGAGAGGAATTCGGACAGAGAGTATAACACTGTATCAATACAGAGGGGAGACTGGAATGATGCATCCACAAGCAAGGCACCCCAAGGATTGTCAGCTATCCCCAGAAGCGAGGCAAAAGCAATAGGTTCTCTCATTCAGAGGGCTTAGAAGGAGCTAACCCTGCTGATGTCTTGATTTTGGACTTCAAGCTCATTAATTGTGAGACACTATATTTCTACGGTTTTAGGTCATCGGTTCTCCAACACTTTGGGACCATAGCCCTTGGAAAGATAGACATCTGCATGTTGCAATGCTGAGCTGCTGTCGTTTTTAGCATATTAATACTTTCTTTGGAAGTGAGTCCCAGTGGATGTCAATTCCCTGACCCATTTTTTTTTCCTGATCTGTCCTGGTACTTGTACAGATATTGCTGGGTTAAGAAAGGTCAGATAATTTTCCATTTGCCTACTGTGGAGTAATAAATTAGTATCCACTTCTTTTGAGAAATAGGACATTTATTATAATTAAATAAGTAATCTAAGGTAGTAAGACATTAAGAATAGTTTCCCCTTTGTAATTCTAATTACTGTCCTTGACAGAAGCAGAGAACACATTTTCACAACTTAAATGCAAGCAAGTAATTGCAGCATTGAAAGTAATAGTTGCTGTTGTTAATATTGTGCTGGCAGAGTGTCTACCTATCACTAAATATTTTACCTAATTAAGCATGTTAGCACTGACAAGAGACATGACTTTATTTTTAGCGTCATTTGGCAGTTAGGGAGAAAAAAAGAATAATAAATGATATGCTTGTTACAATGGATTATGCCAGGGAGAATGAGAAGCTAAAGTCTACTTAATTTCAGAATCTCAATTTGTTTCTCAGGGAAACACATTTACTGCAGCCTATAATTTCTAGAAATGTAAGTCAAATATTGAAGGATACTTAGGTTGCATTCTCTCTCTCTCTCTCTCTCTCTCTCACACACACACACACACACACACACACGGATACTTCAAAATGTTAGTGGAAAAATAGAATTAAAAGGCAGTTGCATTTTCCATGAGCTTTTAAAGATCCTATGTGTGTGTGTTTTGTGTGTGTTAGATAAAGCAATGATCTCCTAGCATGTCCCTAGCATAATGCAAGGAATCTTTAATATACTACCTCACCTATCAAAATGGACTTGGTAGGGGTGGACATTGTGGCTCACTGAGTTAACCCATCACTTGCAACACCCATATCTCAGGTCTACTCCCAGCTGCTCTGCTTCTGATCCAGTTCCTTACTACTGCATCCTGGAAAGCAGCAGATGAAAACTTAAGTACATGCACCCTGTAACCCTTGTGAGAGGATCAGATGGAGTTTCAGGCTCCCTGTTTCAAGCTGGACCAACCCTGGCTATTGTGGTTATTTGGGAAGTGAAACTGTACATGGAAGATTTATTTCTCTCCTCTCCCCTCTTCTATTCTTCTCTCCTCTCTACCTCTCAATGCAAATCAAGAAACATTTTTGAAAGGGACTTTGCAGAAGTGAAGTGATGAAGGTAAGGATCCTGATATGGGGAGAGTATGTTGAGTTATCCAGAGGGCTCCAAGGTAATCACCAGAGGACCTAAACATTGAGAAGAGAAGCAGAAGTCAGAGGACGATATGTGAAAGCTGAAATAAAGTCATAGTGATACACTGTGAGATGGACCCAGCTCACTGGTGCTGGCTTTGCAGATGGAGGAAGGGGGCCACAATCCAAGGAATGCAGGAATTCCTAGAAATCACATCATTAGGTACACAAATCCAGCCCCCCAGAATCTCTACAAAAAATGACAGCTCTGCTGACACTTCCATGTTTGGACTTCAAAGCTACAGAGCCATGGTAGATTTTCGTTGCTTTAAGCCTGTAAATGCATGTTATTTTATTACAGAAGCAATGGAAAAGTAAGGTAGTATATTTCCTGCTTATCTCTGCAAGGAAATGGCACGGTAGTTAGTCCTCACAGAGCCTTGTCATTACTCTGTATTATTAGTTCTGAGAGCACATCGATGACTTCATAACACAAAAGGCACTAGGCTAAACAGTGCTTTCACTCCCACAAGGAATCTGCAATTAAGAATTATTGCATTCATTGTCAAGTAAGGAAACTGTGGCTTAGAGATGTTTAGCAACTGCCCAAAGATAATAAAATGCAAAACAAGAGGAGTGATGATTCAAAACAATACTACGTTAGTTTCCTATTGCAGCTGTTACAAATCGCCATAAACTTGATGACTTTAAAATAACACACAAAGAAATGATAAATGAGGAGATGGATATGTTTACCCTAAATGGACACTACACAACGTACACATGTATTGAAATGTCACATGGTACCACACAAATGTGTACAACTTTTATGTGCCAGTTGAAATTGCTTTTAATTATATAAAATATGCACATGTATTATTTCAGAGTTCTGTAGCTCAGAAGCCTTAAAATGTGACCCATGAATTGAAAGTCATGTCACCAAGCTGTGTTCCCCTGGCAGCTCTAGGTGGGAAGGTTTCTCTGTTTCTACAGGCTCCAGAGGTTGCCCATGGTTCTTGCTTGATGCTCCCCTCCCGTCCTCACGGTCAGCCATTGCTTCTGTCTCACCTCTTATTCCCACTAGCACTCCTGCACTAGTGCCCACCTGGATGCACACAGTGCTGGGTGCATTGAGCCCACCTGGATAATCTAGGATAAGCTCCTCATTGCAGAGAATTTAATTTAAAAACCTCTCCAACGTCCCTTTTGCTATGTGAGGTAAAACAGTGACAGGTTCTGGGGGCAGTCTTCTTTACGGGGAAGGCTAATTCTGTCTACACAAATGTCTTCCACCAGATTTCTTACTGAAAGCTCTCTGCACAGCTCTCTGTGAATTTCAGTACCTCTGAAAGCCTTCTTAACTCCACGTTTATAGTCAGATGTGTGCGGTAGAGGGACAGGAAAGATTGCTATGAAATGAAAGAAGAGGGAACAGAGACTGCAGGGCCATGCTTTCCCCCTTATTCCCAAGGCCCATTGAATGCATTGTGTTCCCTATTGCTAACTTCTATAGCAAAATGATCACTGCTTCTCTCTCCCACATAATTTATAATTTTGCTATCTCTCTAGCATAAACACTCATTCAGTTATTCAACAAACATTTTAAAGTGCCTACAAAGAATCAGATGATGTGACAGGAACTGAATTAAATAAGAGAAATTAAAGAAGAGAAGAGGCTATGACACTTACTATCCAATCCAGAAGATGAAGGCAAATAAATATTATAGTATAAAGAGTTTCCTAGCCACCAGTAATACACACAAACACATTATCTTATATGAGAGGCGTATATATATATATATATATATATAAAGTATTTACTGTAATGTAATAGAAAAATAATGCATTTTATATAAATATTATATATATTATTCTTTTCTATGAGAATACCTAGCATGTATTTGATGATCTAAATATATTTGTGAAGGGGCCAATGTTGTGTTTCAATGGTAAATCCGTTTGGGTGAGGGAGGCTGTTTGACAATTATAGTGATTGATCTAATTGTGTGCTTGTGGATATAGTTATAGTAAATATTTTCTCTGTGTAGGCTTATTTATTTAACAAAATTATTTATATCTCTACTTAGCTTTCTTTTTAAATATTTACTTATTTAACATGTATTTGAAAGGAAAAGTGTCACAGAGCAAGGGAGAGACAGAGAGAGATAGATCTTCCATACCTTAGTTCACTCCATAGATGGTTACAGCAGCCATGGTTGGGCCAAACTGAAGCCAAGAGTCAGTAGCTCCATCTGGGTCTCCCAAACAGGTGGCTGGGGCTCAAGTTATTTGGCCATTTTGAGCTGCTTTTTTAGGTGCTTTAACAGGGAGGTGGATTGGAAGTGCAGCAGCTGGGACTCCAACAGGCACTCCAATGTGAGTTGCTGGTATTGCAGGCAGTGGATTTACCACTTTGAATGTTGTAACTGGAATGGCAATTGAAGGGATAATACAAAGAGAATTAACTTTTTTATGCACCAGCTTTGTTTCATACACAGAATTAAATACAGAAAAGGTGGTAAGGTGTGAGAGTGCCGAGTATAGCTTGGGAATGAGCCACATTGGAGTCCCCTGTTTGCCATCTGTGTGACCATGGTACAGTTCATTTTGATCTTCATATATAAATGGAATATATATATGGAATATATATATATATATGGAATGGTGGAAAATGGATGTCTGCTTATAAAATTCTCATATGATTATGCATATTATCAGTTAAATATTTAAACCATGTAACCACAGTGAGGTAGGTATTATCACCTCATCTTCCAATGGGAAAATTGGGTTCAAGAAACACATGAAATTTATTTGAAGTTCATGTAACTCATTGATAGCAGAGTGAACAGCCTTTCTGACTTCAAAGCCAATTCATGCTTCTCTTTGCCCTGCTGCTTCCAAATTTCTCATTTTGTGGCAGTTCCAATCCTGGTCTGTTTCTTCAAACAAATTCTTCACTTTTCCTTTGCTCTACCCCTACTATGAGAAATCTGACACTTGTAAGCTGTATCCCCCACGCAAGATGGTTTTTGTTTGGATTCAGACAATGGGAAGCTCTGGAGAGAGATTGGAGAGCGGGGAGGAAGGGAGAGCCACGGTTATCTTTGCTTCCTGGCATAGGCAACGTCTCCTCCATGGCTCCTGCTCCTGCCCCTGGAGGAGGGACCTGGGTTAGCATTGCCTCCTTCCTCAGATTCTCCTTCCTGGATGCTGTTGTGGCTCCTTGCTATAAGGGTAATTATGGGGTTGCTTCTGATTCTCTATATAGATTCTCAGCCCTTTCAGCACTTTTATAAACAGTTACTTACACTGAATTACTTTAGTTGTAAATACTGAAGCATATTGACTTTTTTGTGGAGATACTGGATTAGTTCTACGTTAGGTGAGACCACTGAGACCTGGGAAGCAAGTGTCTTCCTCAACTTCAGTAGACAGTAAAAGGCCAGAGGAGGAAATCTTTCTCCACTGCCCTGCTAATCATTGTTTACAATACCACAATTTGGACTTAGCTCTATTCTTGTTAAATATCAATTGTATTCTAGTTCATTGTGCTTATTTCTATAACTAAAATTGCTCAAAGGATTCTCATTTTTATTTTTAATGTAATGAAGTCCAATTATTTAAATATTACAACTGATTTATTATTGTTGTGTCTGACAAATTACTTAGGCAAACCTAAATAGAAATCAGAAAATATTTCAGAGAGAATACACAGTGGAGGAGTAAATAGTCATTGGGTTTAAACAAAATAGTACATTGTGTATGTTCTTGGATTATATTTACCTAAGATATATGAAAAATGTTAATCTGCTTTTCATAGTTCCTGGGATACAGAAATGTATATTCTAAACATTAATATCCCCAAAGTTAGAGATATAAATATTTGAGGCATTTTTAAAAAGTTCATGGGAAAAATGTGTATTATGAAAATACTAGGCAGGGATTTCAAAATTTTTGCAACAATATAAAATTATCTTTTAATTCCATTTTCTGTGAACTTTCCAAAGTCCCCTTGTATTTGTCCTATCTTTTTCTGTATCTTTCATTTGTTGAAAGGAAAACTTGGGACAAATTAAATTTCGCAGGCTGTTTTTGGGCTAAGAATGATTCATGAATCAGGCAACACTCAAAAGCAGACGGGGTTCAGAGAGTGCCACACAGCAGCATCAGCAGAAAGCTTTTCGAAGTCAGACCTGGAAACAAAGTTGGGAACTCATCTGATTGGCTGCAGTGAGAAGTCTGCCTTATTTGGGCATAGTGTAATGAATTGACTGATTGTGATTGGCTGAAATTTGGCTGTTTGTTATACTGCTATATTAAGTTTCAGTCTGTTTATATACTAAATTAGATTACAGTTCTTTGTATGAGAACTCAAAGTGTGGAGCTAACCTCAGGCTAATATCCTCCTGCTTATTAGACATGATTTGGACTTCGCTCTATTCTCATTACCTATCAATTATATTCTAGTTCATTGTGCTTATTTCAACAACTAAAATTGCTCAAAGGGATTCTTATTTTTATTTTTAATGTAATGAAGTCCAGTTATTTAAATATTAACAGCTGACTTATTATTGTGGTGTCTGACAAATTACTTGTGCAACCTAAATAGAAATTAGAAAATATTTCAGAGAGAATACACAGTGGAGGAGTAAATATATTCATTGGGTTTAAACAAAATAGTACATTGTATATGTTCTTGGGTTATATTCACCTAAGATATATGAAGAATGTTAATCTGCTTTTCATAGTTCCTGGGATATAGAAATATAGTAAATATAAGTCCAAAACATATATATATATATATATATATATACACACATATATAATTGTAAAGAGATCTACAATTCAATACAATGGAGCATTTAATATATTCTTCATAATTTTTATTTAATAAGCATAGGTGGTTTTCTCATTCAAGTTTTATTTGATTAATCCTCAAAATCTGATTTTGATTCAATGTGGTAAGGAGTATAATCTAAACATTTGTTTCTATACTGCCGTTATTAGGAAGCAAAGAACTAATTTGATTAAGGACTAACATGGTGGTTTGTGTACTTCACAAAACATTTAAAACAAGTTGTGATAAGTGATTTATTAATATGGTATTCACTTAGAATCCCTATAAAACTTAGAAAAATGCTCTATTTATAAGCAGGAAGAAAATTACCCTGAAATGGGCAAGAATTTACGATTTTCCAGGACAGTTTCTTGATCTTGGTCCATCTGTTGTTACGGAGTCAATCATGGTGTTTGTGGGAAGGGGAGAAGCTGTCATGTGCATCGTAGGAGGATTGGGCATATCTCTGATCCCATGTCCGAGGTACTATGGCGCACTCCCTGGTTGTAACAGCCAAAAATATCCCCTGGCATAGCCAAATACCTCCTGCAGGTGGAGAAGGGGGTGATGAGAGGCACAGATTCGAGGTAATGATACTTAGGTATTTGTTTACATTTGCCAGTACCTTTTTATTCTTTTTTCCCTGTTTATAAACTATATTATAGTATGTATGCACATACATTTATATGAATACATACACACATCTCCTTGACTGAATAAAGAGATCTCAATAATTGGATAAACTTTATCTACTTAAATAGAAAATTAACTTCATCTGCTTAAATCAAGTTCTAAAATGTAAGTGTGTTGAACCTGTTTTAACTTCGGCTCAACAATAACTATAAGCAAAAGGTAACATTGAATTTAGACATCCAAAAGAACAGTTCTTGGAAACTACTAGTAGAATGACATCCTGCATGTTCAACCGTGTGAGCAGGGAATTAAAACGCTTTATTATTTGATGACACTGACAACGGTAATTCAGCCAGCCTGAGGGACTGGGTGTGCTCCCATTCAGGCCTGCATGGTCTGTTCCATTCTGGTGACTTTGCTCTATCCTAACCCCTTCCTACTTGCAGTGTGATCTACAGCCAACTGGCCCTTATTGGCTTCAGAACCTCATGGTGTTGGGTAACACTGTCAAGAGATATCTCACTGTGGTCACTGTAATGCTTTGGACTTAGGTCTAGATCCTGACACCACCAGTTACTAGCTGTATGGCCAAATGCCTATTACCCAATGTCTCTGAGCCTTCTTCCGTTAGACAATCTCTCTCATAGAGGTTTTGGGAGCATTAATTTACATGATGTGTGTATACAATGTCAGACACAGAACAGATAGTTAATAAAGATTAGCATTTTTATTATTGCAAGTTTAACAGTTTATTCAACAAATATCTCATTGTACTCTTGTATGAGCAAAGAATTGTTTTCCTGAATTGCTTAATCATCACCACTACACAGAACTGAAGTTGTTTTAGAGAATTCCAGGTCACGGGTGTAATACCTATTACCATGTTCAGAGTTAATACTTAATTGCTTAACCAATGCCTCTCACTTTTATTCAGCAGAGTTGGCTTCATGACAGTAGTTGGAAGCCCCATTAAATGCCTTGTGCCAATGAAGACACATAAACCACAAATCTGTATATGAGAAATTCAGTGTGTCCCCTGGAGCTCTTGAAAAATGTGATTGTGCTAAACTTCATTGAAAATTAAAAACACACACACACACACACACAATTTTAGGACATTTGAAGTTTGTATCAGAATATGTACTATTTCCCTTAGGTTATATGACCAGAACAGTATACATATGCACATTCAGTGTTCCATTAATAGCACATTCCTGCTCAGAGGCATAACGGATACGTTTGCAGCAAAAGAATTTTATTTATTTTCTTCTTGAAAACTTTGCCAGAACTACATGGACAAAGACCAAGGGATTTATTACCTTTATAAATCCATTCATCTAACTTTGGAAGACTTTCTCTAAACACCAGTTAAAATTGTTTTTATTACTTTCATTTCTTGTTAAAATGTTTACAACTAAAATCACCAAAGAAATAATTATCAAATGTAAGGCAGTTGTGAGGTCTTTTAATAGGCTCAATAAATAAAGAGTTAAGAAAAATCTTTTCCTTATCATAATTGCTGAAAAAAAAAGCCTTAGAAATTATTTTTGATATTTAAAGGAAACAAAGTGTTTGAGAATAAATTCACTTTTACATATCCTCTTATTTCATTTGCAAAGATAGATATCAGTGAAATAAAAAATAAAAACAAGAATAGGAAAGGAAGACTAGGAAATGATTGCCTTGCTTTGCCTGTCTTAAGATATTCAAGGTCTCTGCCCTCAATGGGGAACAGTGCCATCAGTGGATTTGAACGGGGCTCAAATAATTCATTAGGTATTCCAGTGGATTCCAAAACCAATTTGATGGTCATATACTATTAAGGCTAATGTGAAATTATTTACAAAATCATTAAGATTGCTGCTGGAGCCTTCAAACTAGGTTAGTAAAAACCTCAGTTTTCATAAAAAAGGAAATTGAGGTATGATGTGATATGCTATGATCCACTTTTTGTATCACCCATAAATAGAAGATTGTATTTGGTTGTCTAACCTTGTTTTTGACCCCAAAGGCATTTTTCAATTCTATCACCACCTCACTTAACAGGCCTAATTCTGAATGACTTTTGATTCCAAGATCAATCTGCATTTCAATTTTTTTTTCCTCTAAAGTTGAGGAATGTGGTCATAGGCTGTGAAAGTAAGTAAGAATAACATAATATTTCCAAGGCAAGTTATTGTCTAGGATAGCACTGTCTAATAAAATTATTCTCTAACAGATTCATTGAAAAAAGTGAAAAGAAATAAGGTGAGTGTATTTAATAATATATCTATTTTACTCATATCAAATGTTTAATCTTTTCAATACGTAATAAATGTGAAAAAAATCAGTGGGCATTTCATATTCTTGTTTCTATACACATTCTTCAAAATTTAACATGAATTTTATACCTGGAACACATCTCCATTTTTTTTCTTTTTTAAAATTTTTATTAATACAAGGAGAACAGATTGCATGTATTTCATGGGCACAATACTAAGAAGATAAGCATACTTCCTTCCCTTCCTTTTCCCTCCCTTAATCTACCTTCTTCCTTCCTTCCTTTTGTTTCTTTAATTTTTGCAAGGACAAAATGCCAACCCACTCTATAATCACAGGCTTAATTTGCCAATAGCTGTAATATGCAATAAGTAAAAAGTAGGAAAACCACTTTATCACATGAGTATAAACAAGAGCTAAAAGAATCATATCACAAGATGTCTGCTTCATTCCTACATAATTTTTTTCTTTATTCTATATTAACTGCCACATATCAGAGAAAACATATGATGTTTATCTTTTGGGGACTGGCTGATTTCACTAAGCATAATGATTTTGAGTTGCAATCATTTTATTGCAAAGGACAGAATTTCATTCTTTTTTATGGCTGAATGGTATTTCATAGAGTATGTATACCACATTTTCTCTATCCAGACATCAGTTGGAGGATACCAGGGTTGAGTCCATATTTTAGCTACTGTGAATTGAACTACAATAAACAAGGGGCAATAGATAACTCTTTCATATGCTGATTTTATTTTGCTTGGGTAAATTCCCAAGAATGGGATGGTCGAGTCATATGGTAGATCTATTTTCAGATTTCCAAGGAATCACCATGCTATCTTCCATAATGGTTGCACTAGTTTGCATTTCCACCAACAGTGTATCAGGGTACCCTTTTCCCCACATCCTCACCAGCATTTATTATTTGATTTTTGGATGATAGCCATTCTAACTGGGGTAAGGTAAAACCTCATTATGCTTTTTTTTTAAGATTTATTTATTTATTTGAAAGGCAGAGTTATATATAGAGAGAGAGACAGAGAGAGAGATCTTCCATCTGCTGGTTCACTCTCCAAATGGCCACAGGGCTGGAGCTGGGCCAATCTGAAGCCAGGAGCAAAGAGCTTCTTCCAGAGCTCCCATGATGGGGCAAGAAACCAAGCATTTAGCACATCTTCTGCTGCTTTCCCAGGTGTATTAGTAGGGAGCTGGATCAGAAGTAAAGCAGCCAGAACTTGAATGTGCCCATAAGGGATGCCAGCTCTGAGGTGACAGCTTTACCAACTATCCCACAGTGCTAGTCCCTCATTGTGGTTTTGATTTGCATATCCCTGATGGCTAGTAATCCTGAGCATTTTTTTATGTGTCTGTTGGCCACTTGAATTTCATCTTTTAAAAACTGTTTGTTCATACACTTTGCCCATTTCTTAATTGGATTGTCTGTTTTGCTGTTAAGTTTCCTGAGTTCTTTATAGATCTTGTATATTAATCCCTTATCAGTTGCATAGTTTACAAATATTTTCTCCCATTCTGTAGGTTGCCTCTTCACTTTGTTGAGTATATCCTTTGTAGTACAGAAACTTCTTAGCTTGATGTAATCCATTAATCTATTTTATCTTTTCTTGCCTATGCTCTTTTTGACCCCAAGAAGTCTTTGCCTGTGCCCATGTCTTGCAGTGTTTCATATCAAGTGCTCAACATTTACTGGTGTTTTGTGGCTACCATACAGGACAACAAGAACCTGAAGTTAACAACCACCATTCAAATTCTGTGTTAAAAATAGACATCTTCAGTGTGATTATTAGCTTGGATAATTCTTGAATAAATATTCAATTGGTAATTTTGGCTTCCTACAGTATCAGAAATTACTCTGTCTCATGTTCTGAATATTATATTATATGTATACTCTATTTCTCTGGTCCTTATATGTTGTTCCTTTTATTTATTCATTTCCATTTTATTCTTCATTCTGGGAGTATTCTTCTAAATGAACTTCCATTTCATTGATTCAATTTTCTGTGAGTGTCTATCTCTTCAGTTCTTAAATTTCTTCATTATATAAATAAATTTGATAGTATCATTTTTTAACAGAGGCTCTATTTCTTAATCTCAGATTTAATTTACACCTATTCTGGAAAATATATATTAATTTTATCTCTTCCTTGGACTTACATCATTTGATTCCTTAAAATATTGTACCATTTTATCTATGCATAAACATTATATTGGTAATTTTTTTTCAAAATCCCAAAACAAAAAAGTGGAATGTATGTGCAATTTAGCTAATTTATGCCATACCTCAGGCATAGATAGTATTTGAAGCAACTAAGCAGGTGGCTTCACCAACAAGGGGGTTAAAATAAAATTATCTACCGGCGCCGCAGCTCAACAGGCTAATCCTCCGCCTTGCGGCGCCAGCACACCGGGTTCTAGTCCTGGTCAGGGCGCCGGATTCTGTCCCGGTTGCCCCTCTTCCAGGCCAGCTCTCTGCTGTGGCCAGGGAGTGCAGTGGAGGATGGCCCAAGTTCTTGGGCCCTGCACCCCATGGGAGACCAGGAGAAGTACCTGGCTCCTGCCTTCGGATCAGTGCCGTGTGCGGGCCGCAGTGCACTGGCCGCGGCGGCCATTCGAGGGTGAACCAATGGCAAAGGAAGACCTTTCTCTCTGTCTCTCTCTCACTGTCCTCTCTGCCTGTCAAAAAAATAAATAAAAAAATAACGTTATCTAAATATATATGAGAAGGATAACTAATGTAAGGATTATTGGAAATTAATATGGTGAATAGTTAAATTACTTAGTTTTTATGGCTTACCAAGGTTGCATTGGCAACACATCCCTGGCACCAACAACAAATGTCCAGTAAATATATGGGTAATACATGATACCTAGAGCTCTACAAGGTCCAGGTTCCATGTTACAAGGGTGAAGGGAAGCTGTGTAATCAAAACCAATTAAAAACTAAATTGATTCTGCTATCAGATATGTTTGCATTCACCTTTGAGTGAATTTCTCAGGCAAGGTCCTGGTTGATGTGCATTCTTCCCCAAGTTTGTAAGATGCACAATGATAGCTTTGTATCTGCCTATCAGTAACTATTGGTTTATTTGTCAGATTTGATTTAAACTTATTTGAGTGAACAATCTATTAACCTGGTACCTTATAGTGTATATTTCATTCCAATCTCCAGAGACTATCAATTGTTGAAAAGTCAGTAGGGTCAGGTCAATTTAAAATTAAAAGTTCAGGGGCCGGTGCCGTGGCGCAGTAGGTTATTCCTCTACCTGTGGTGCCAGCATCCCAAATGGGCGTTGGTTCTAGCTCTGGCTGCTCCACTTTCAATCCAGCTCTCTACTGTGGCCTGGGAAAAAAGTAGAAGATGGCCCAAGTCCTTGGGCCCTTGCACCCACATGGGAGATCTGGAAGAAGCTCCTGGCTCCTGGCTTCAGATCAGCGCAGCTCTGTCTGTTGCGGCCATTTGGGGAGTGACCCAAGAGAAGGAAGACCTTTTTCTCGTCTCTCCCTCTCACTGTCTGTAACTCTACCTCTCAAATAAATAAATAAAATCTTAAAAAAATAAAAATAATAAAATGAAAAGTTCAGTAACTTTTCTTCTTCCTTTCCTTTTAAAAAATACTAATTTAGGGCCGGCACCGCGGCTCAGTAGGCTAATCCTCCACCTTGCGGCGCCAGCACACCGGGTTCTAGTCCCGGTTGCCCCTCTTCCAGGCCAGCTCTCTGCTGTGGCCCGGGAGTGCAGTGGAGGATGGCCCAGGCACTTGGGCCCTGCACCCCATGGGAGACCAGGAGAAGCACCTGGCTCCTGCCTTCGGATCGGCGCAGTGCGCCGGCCGCAGCACGCCGGCAGTGGTGGCCATTGGAGGGTGAACCAACGGCAAAAGGAAGACCTTTCTCTCTATGTCTCTCTCTTACTATCCACTCTGCCTGTCAAAAAAAAAAAAATACTAATTTATTCAGCTGACAAAAAAACTTTATATATTTATAGGGGACAATGTGTTCACATTGCAGAAAGATTAAATTAATTAATGTATCCATCACTTCACTTTTTCATCAGAGTTTCATACTAAGAATACTTAAAATCTGTTCCTTTAGCAACTAAGGAACAGACAAGATATTACTAACTATACCACCATGCTGGGCAACAGACCACTAAAACTTATTCCTCCTATCTAACTTCAACTTTGTACACTTTAACCAATATCTCCCAAATGTTTATTCCTCATTCCTCAATCTCAGGTAACCCCAAGTCTACTTACACATTTAAGTAAGGTCATACAATACTTATCTTTCTATTTCTGGCTTATGTCTTTTTAGCATAATGTCTTCCAAGTTAGTCCATGCTATCATAAGTGATGGAAATTCCATCCCTGTTAAGACTATGTGTTATTCCACTATGCTTATATCACATTTCCATCTGTTGATGGATGCTGAGGTTGCAGCTATATCTTCGCTATTGTGGATAAAGCTGAAATGAATATAGGTAGGTAGATATCCCTTTGAGATATCTAGCTCAAAATGGGTTTGCAGGATCATATGGCAATTCTCTTTTTCTGTAGAACCTTCATACAGTTATCCCAAATGCTCTTACAAATTACATTCCTACCACTAATGTCCCAGGTTTCTTTTTCTCCACATCCTCACCAGCATTTGTTCTTTCATTATTTGTATAATATGCATTCTGACATGTTGTGAGGTGGTATCATACTACTGCTTTAATTTGTGTTTCCCTGATGTAGTGATGATGAGCATTTTTTAATATACCTATTGTTCATTTGTATATTTTTAATAAATGTCTTCAAGTTACTTGTCCATTTTATATTTTTATATTTTATATTTTTATTGAGCTATTTAAATTCCTTAAATACTTTGAATACTAGCTCCTTATCAAACATGTGGCTTGTAGGTATTTTCACCCAATTCAAATGTTGCCTTTTTGTTTTGTTGATTATTTTCTTCATTGTGCCAAGGCTTTTTAGCTTCATGCAATCCCCTTTTGTATTTTTTTCTTTTGTTTTCTGTGCTTTGGGGAACCTATCCAAGAAATCATTACCATGATCAATGTCATGTAGCTTTTCCTTTATGTTTTCTTATAAAGGTTTCACAGTTTTGACTTTATATTTAAATATTCAATACATTTTGAGTTTATTTTTACGTGATATGAAATAAAAGGTTGAGTCCATTCATTGGCATGTGAGCATCCATTTGTTATAATATCATTTAGTGATGAGATAATCTTTCCCCCATTGTTGTTCCTGGAATTTTTCATCTTTTAATTAAGACTCAGGAAGCAACCACAGAGCTTCTGTCTACTGCACAGTATTCTTTCAAGGCATTGTTGTGATTTTTCAGTCACGCATTATAATAATATGAAAACTGCTTGATTACATGATTACCAAAAGATTCAATGCAGACAGAAACTAATTTCATCTCATGTCTATGGTTTCTTTTTTTTCCCAAAGATTTATTCATTTACTTGAAAGGCAGAGTTAGAGAGAGAGAGAGAGAGAGAGAGAGAGAGAAATCTTCCGTCCACTGGTTCACTCTCCAAATCCCCACAATGGCTGAGCTGGACCAGTCCAAACCAGGAGCCAAGAGCTTCTTTGGGGTCTCCCACATGGGTGCAGAGGCCCAAGCCCTGGGGCCATCTTCTACCGCTTTCCCAGGTGATTGGTGGGGAGCTGGATCAGGAGTGGAGCACCAATACCAAAATCCATATGGGATGCCAGAGCTGCAACGGGCAGCTTAACCCACTATGCCACAGTGCCAGCCCCTATGGTTTCATTTTTTTAAAGCTATGAAATGTGTACTCTCTATGCATAAAAAGTAACTGGACACATAATCTTCTATTTAATCGATACAGAGTTCTCAATTTTTGAGTCTGGATTCTAATAGGACTTAATTGTTTTCCTTTGTTATGATCTTGTAATGAGGAGTCTACATAATCACAGGAGCAATTGACTCAAAAGAACTGAGAGCCTTTGAAAGTATGTAAAGAGCCCTGGAATCCTCCACTCTAAATGACTCCTAAAGTGATGCATAATATTCTAAATGACATAAAAACAAGTTACGATGCTGGTTTTTGCTCACGATGTTTTAAAACATCACATTTGAGGCCTAATGCAATATGTGTTGTTTGAAAGCCATTTGCAACAGCAGAAACAAAAGCATGCCATTTAGGTAGGATGAACACGGCTGTCAGCACAGCATCTGTCGAGAGGAGAATTCCAAACTCTGATAGTCTCACTTCCAATTATAGCAGCAGACACAGTATAAAAACTGCTGCAAAGAAGTCCAAGTGCTGTCCCCAGCTGACAGGTTTTTATTTCTGTCATTCTCTTGCTTCAGCAAATTAGACTTTCCAGGAGCTAGGGGCTGTATAAAATTATCACATGTATGGCATGTGGGCTTTGCCCTCCTCCACAGCATGATATTATTATATGTGATCAGCTCGTTTCTGCTCAAGTCTTTTTTTTTTCTATAATAAGGCTGTGCTCTGGACATTTAAAATAAAAAATATCTGTTACATTTCCAATAACAACTTCAGAACAAGCTCAAAATATGGAAATTATTGGCCAAACCACCTGAAGGAGGGTAAATATCTAATAGAGATAAAAATAAGACAGAAACAGGTCAGCAACTCCCATTAATATTCCATCCTAGTGAAACAAAGGAACAAGCATTAATATAAAATTCAGCAGAAAATACACTTTCCTTTTAAGCAAAGTATATTTTACCTTGTACTGTAAGTTTATAAGGCATATACCAACACTTTGTTTACAGATATAGGAGGGGGCTTCAAAATGTTCACAGAAAATATGCATGAATTCCATTTGCACAAACTTTTTGAAGACCCTGGTAGATACCAGTATACTCAAAAATAGAAACCAAGGAATTTCGTTGAAAAATTTTTTTTCATTTTAATTTTAGACCAAAGGGACAAACTTAAAAGAAATTCATAAGAGAATTTAATTTTTAAGGGATAGGTATTTGGTGCAGTGGTTGAGATGTTGCTTTGGATACCCACAGCCCAAATCAGAGTGCCTGCATTGGAGTCCCAGCACTGCTTCCTGCACCCCAAGATGCAGAAAGTGATCTCTCAAATACTTGAGTCCCAGCTACCCGGTTGGAAACCCAGACTGATTTCCAGGCTCCTGGCTTCAGCCTGGCCCAGCTCAAGTTACTGCAGGCATTAGGTGAATGAACCAGGGGATAGAAGATATCTCTCTCACACACACTTTAAAATAAACACATTATTTTTAATTTTTAAAGATTTAATTTTTTTGAGATTTTTTGACATCTTTATTTGCAAGTAGCAAAGACAGAATATGAATATAAATTTCCAAAGTACAGCTTATGGATTACAATGGCTTCCCCCCCATAACGTCCCTCCAACCCGCAACCCTCCCCTTATCCACTCCCTCTCCCCTTCCATTCACATCAAGATTCATTTTCTATTCTCTTTATATACAGAAGATCAGTTTAGCATACATTAAGTAAAGATTTCAACAGTTTGCTCCCACACAGAAACATAAAGTGAAAAATACTGTTTGAGTACTAGTTATAGCATTAAATCTCAATGTACAGCACACTAAGGACAAAGATCCTACATGAGGAGTAAGTGCACAGTGACTCCTGTTGTTGACTTAACGAATTGACACTCTTGTTTATGGCCTCAGTAATCACCCTAGGCTCTTGTTTTTTAAAAGACAAGCTTATGTAAGTAGAATACAAGTTTACAAAGGCCTTCCTGCATCATCTTAATCTATACATATATAGTGTTACACAATACAAATTACTACACAAAGCTATACCATGACACTGTAAAATCTTCAGTTAATTTTTTAAAAAGTTAATTATGTTGGGGCCGGCGCTATGGCATAGTGGGTAAAGCTGCTGCCTGCAGTGCTGGCATCCCATGTGGGAGCTGGTTTGAGACCTGGCTGCTGCACTTCAGTCCAGCTCTCTGCTATGGCCAGGGAAAGCAGTGGAAGATGGCCCAAGTTTTTGGGCCCCTGCACCCACATGGGAGACCCAAACGAAGCTCCTGGCTCCTGGCTTCAGATGGCACAGCTCGGGCCATTGAGGCCAATTGGAGAGTGAACCAGTGGATGAAAGACCTCCCTCTGTCTCTGCTCTCTTTCTCTCTCTGTGTAACTCTGACTTTCAAATAAATACATAAATCTTTTTTAAAAATGTTAATTATATTAATATTTCATTTTTCTTAACATGACAACAAAATAACAAACATCTGATATAATTTTAATCTCAAAATTTGAAACCAACATGGTTGCATGGAATTAGTCAATACAATTAAACAAAGTACCCTACTCAATTTAAATTTAAAATGGTATTGAATTTTGAAAGTTACTACCATGCAGGCTTTCTATATTAAGCTACACAAACTTAACTATATATAGTGTGAATAAATGTCCTACCAAACTTGTGAAAAGAATAAACATATTGGCTTATAGCTGATGAATGCAATAAAACATTTTCCTCTTAAATTTTCCCATTTGTGTGTCTGATCATCAATTTGAGGTACAACTCTCAAAAAGCAATTTAATAAGGAATAAAGTATCCCTTTTTGAAAAAGCACAGTTCTAAGGATTAAGAAATGCATCCTGCAGATTAGAAAGAATTTGCTTGGGGGAGGGGTGGAAATTATATATCGACTAAAGCGCAATACTGCTACAAATTATATCAGGGATTTTATAGAGAGATTTCATTTAAGTCCTTAATTACTGAATAGCTAAAGCTTAGAGTATGATGTTACCAAGGAGATTTTACCATTTAAAAGACTCGTGAGCCCTAGATATCACTGAGAGAGGATTACATTGATGCTGGGAAGGGTAGCCAGACCGTTCAATATCATTGAAGTCAACACTAAATGGAATAAAAAAGAAACAAAAGGAATACATTTTCTTTCTTAGTTGGAAAGATACTATGTCTTCAGTTCCAAAGTTGTGGGATTTACATCTATGCACACATCAAATATATAAACATATTTCGTTAACTCAGTCACAGAAACTGGGTGAATTATACCTGCAAATTAGCATTAGTTCTACTGCCAATCATTCAGCACTTGTGAATTTTGATCCTAGCATGGAGAGGAATCATTTCTCAGTGGAAAAACATTCAATGTTCCTTCAAGTTCCAAAATTTGGTAAGCAAATTCAGTGGAATTTGAATGCTTCAGTAATTCAGCATGATGATAAATCTAAAACTTTTTTAAAACTAAGTGATTTTATGGCCGGCGCCGCAACGCACTAGGTTAATCCTCCGCCTTGCAGCGCCAGCACATCGGGTTCTAGTCCTGGTCGGGGCACCAGATTCTGTCCTGGTTGCCCCTCTTCCAGGCCAGTTCTCTGCTGTGGCCAGGGAGTGCAGTGGAGGATGGCCCAAGTCCTTGGGTCCTGCACCCCATGGGAGACCAGGAGAAGTACCTGGCTCCTGCCATCAGATCAGCGCTGTGCGCCGGCCGCATCGAGGCTGAGTTTGGGAATATTTTCTATATTACTGATGATAGTTCAAATATAAGAAAAACAATCTTTCCAGCAGGTGTAGAAATGTACTGGAATATGGCCATTATGCCTGTGTTCAGCTTTAATACTATTGATGAGAGCAGGAAGGTGGGTTTGGTGGGTTTCAGTATTTTCTTTTTTCTTTTTTTTTTTTAACTTTTATTTAATGAATATAAAATTCCAAAGTACAGCTTATGGATGACCCTCAAGTCAACAAGGCTGAATATTTTTCCTCTTAAACCAAGAATTGAATCACCCATTGCCATTTGTACAGCAAACCAAAATTAATCGTACATTCCTTAGGAACATATTGAAGTTAAATGTATCTAAATGCATTACATCATAAAATTCTCATTAAATACTTGATAATTTACATCTATTTAAATTGAACATATCCAAAGTAAATATGTTAATTCCTAATATTCTATCAGTATGCTTTTTAAAAATGTTTATTTATTTATTTGAAAGGTGGATTAATAGAGCAAGCTTCTCTCTACTGATTCACACCATAATTAGCCACAACAGCCAGGGCTGAGCCGAGCCAAATCCAGGAGCCTGAAAATTCCGTCTGGGTTTCCCACATAGGTGGCAGGGTCTCGAGTACTTGAGCCATCATCCACCACTTCCCAGAAATATTAGCGAGAACTCGGTAGCAAGTGGTACAGAGGGACTCAAACCCAATGCTCCACTATGGAATACATCCTAAGTGGCAGCTTCAATGGCTGTGCTATCATGCTCCATTCTCCCTGACCCCATTAGCATACTTTTCTTGCTGGTTGCAAAATACTTGTAAAAAAAAAGTGCTTGGCCGGCGCCAAGGCTCACTTGGCTAATCCTCCACCTGTGGCGCCGGCACCCCAGGTTCTAGTCCCGGTTGGGGCACCAGATTCTGTCCCGGATGCTCCTCTTCCAGTCCAACTCTCTGCTGTGGCCCCGGAAGTCAGTGGAGGATGGCCCAAGTCCTTGGGCCCTGCACCCGCTTGGGAGACCAGGAGAAAGCACTTGGCTCCTGGCTTCGGATCGGCGCAGCGTGCTGGCCGCAGTGGCCATTTTGGGGGTGAACCAACGGAAAAGGAAGACCTTTCTGTCTCTCTCACTAACTGCCTGTCCAAAAAAAAAAAAAAAAAAAGTACCAATTATCTATTTAGTCATCATTTTTCTTTCCTGTTTACTTACCCCAAATCAAGTATAGTTAGAGTGTTAAAGTTTTCAGATAAAATACAATACTTCATAACCTTCCTTGCTGTTTCATGTGATTGTATTGCCAATTTTTGTCCAAAGAGAAAAGGAAGTTGTCAGATGGGAATTTAGAGGACTTTCTAAGAGGAAGAGAAGATGATGAACCCTTTTGCTTCCTGCTCCATTCTTGGTGGACAGACTTAATTGCTGAGATACAGCAACTGTCTTGGACAAGAAAACTTCTGAAGAAGAAGAAAGGTAGAGGGAAAAGCAGATGACTGAAGGAAACTGGAGATCTGTCAACATTTATGTTGCTATTATCTGAGCCTAGAAAAGTCCCCTTCACACTTGAGCAAAGGCAACTGCAACTTTAACTGCTGTTACTTCTGATGTGTCTTACTGCAAGTAGAAAGTAATCCCTTACACAGTACACAAACTAATCAATAAGAATCCCACTAGACCACCCCCCTTCACACTCACCCCAGTAGCCAGAGAATCACCAGACCCTGAAAGTTTAATTTTTAAACTAATTTCAAATTTTCTTTATCTCAATTCCCAATTCCTTTACGTTAGATGGAAAACTTGTCATTTGTCACTAAACCATTCAAACAGACTAACTCATGTATTATCTGTGTCTACATATGTCATCTACCTTGCTACCAAATAATTCTCTCTGAAATTGGCATCTAATCCGAGTCCTCTCTTCTCCCTAGCAAGCTCAATAACCTTCAGCAACTAATTTCCTACCAGGTATTTTTTAGGGTAATAAAAGTATGAATCAAGTATTAGCCTTATCTCTGCCCTTATGCTATAGAAATATCAAAACAAGACCTGCATATACCTTCTATTTCTTGTCAGCACTGTCTATTCTCTCCCTGGGATCTCTTGTCTTAGATTGTTGGTTATGAAACTCTTGTTTATCAATTGAAAACTTGTGTTTTTCTTTGAAGATTTTATGAGTCTCTGACTTTTGACGCACAATGCCTACCTTATAATATGCATTGTATGTCATACTGTATTATTATTGTTATTACTATTTATATACATGGCTATTTCCCTTACAAGATTATAGTTCCTGCCTCGGTGTCTGGGGAATACTCAGGAAACGTGTGAGGAGTTGGAATCACAGTGTGGCTCCACCCCACAGGCTTAGTAAACAAAGCACTGAGGGATGACAGTGTCATGGACCATCTTAATTGAGGCCAAAATCATTGAGGAGTATCATCTTTTCTGTTAAGTGGCCTTTTTGAATTATCTTGTGTTATGCTACTGTGGGGGTTGGACTGCGCGAAAAGGCAAACATCTCGGAAAACCGGAAGGAAAGGAAAGTGAGTGGTGGTAGAATGGTATCATAACTATTTTGGTGCTGTGAGTGATAGCCAGAAACACAAACTCACCTTTGTAAGAAAATAGAACAACCTGATTATGAATTAATATTTTGATGAAATGCTTCTCTTTCCAATTAAACTTCTATCAAGTTTCTTTACAAAGAATTTATATTCAGTTCTGTGAATTTTATTTCCCTCTCCATCTGTTTTGATTGTGGTTTGCATAAAATTCAGGCCCAAGAAATAAATATTCATTTCTATTTTTAGATATTCAGCAATTTTAGCTTCTCAGTACTCAATATGATTAAATGTCGTGGATGTTTAGAAAATATTTTAAATAAATTTTCTACTGTTTTTAAATAGCTTCTGTCCTCTTCTCATATATATGGAGGGAAACATTGTAAGTATATTAGATACATTTTTGTCATTCATCTTCAGTATGTAATGGTTAGTAGATAATCATTCTTTTCTACTAAAACTTTGCTGATTAGAATTGGGTATCTGATTCTTCTCATTCAAATCTAGGATGATAATTATCAGATGAACCTAAGTTTGAGAGAAACTCATTATATCTACAACACTATTTGTGTTGTTAATGTATGCTGTATCAGAAAACACCAAAATATCAATTTGGAAAATCACTCAACAAATAACATTTCTGTCTAGTTCACCCATTACACACCTCTCACAGATAGCTGCTGTAACTAAACTTGGATACAGCAGGCAACTAAAATATTATTTCCTCCATCTTCAAGGTATCTAAGATGTTGAAATACTTTCTGTACACAAAACAGATTTTTTAAGAAGTTTATAGAGATACATATTTCTAAATCCATGATAGAATGATTTCTTCCCTCCCTACTTGTTATTACTGTAATAGCACTAAATTTGCTGGGAGAAAAAAATTCCAGTCTTAGAGCCAAAAGAAAATAAACTTTGTCCAATTAAATTCATAATGATTCTAAAAAATTTATCAAAAACCTGGCACAATCCAGGCTCACTCTAATGGAAGGAAACAACCAACATTCAACAATAAATAATAAATAACAGATTATCTAATGTATTAGAATATTTACATGCTATGGGGGCGTGCAGGTACAGAGATATTTGGCAATTGGTTGTTTCTAAAGTGTTGAGATTTGTTAGCCCATGTCCTTATCAAGGGAAACAATTTAACTAAAATACCATGCTTTTTCCAGTTTATATTGGTAACATGGAGTGAAGTCCTACAGTTCTTATTTATTTCCAGACTTACTCAGATCAGTATGCCTAAGCCGCACTTCAGTGAAGCTATGACATGTAATTGTAATACGATTAGATTTTCCTTATCATAGACAACATTTTTTATCTTCTGACTCTCTGAATTCCAAAATATATTCCTTTAACATACAGTCACTCAAGGACAAATCACTTTGAATATTTTTAATACACTTATTTGCCTTCTGTCTCTTTTGTTTAGTGAGGTGTTCATTGTCACCATTTGCCCTTTTGTTAATTGAGTTTCTGCTTTCCTTATTGTTGAGTTTTAAGTTTTCATATGTGCAAGTACTCCAAAAGTTTGCAGAACTTTTTGAAATCCATTCATAGTGTATTCATAAATCAGATTTCTCATGAACCTTTTAAAGAACATTTGGAAATATGAATATCAATCTTCTTTTGTACCAAAATTAATTGGTCTTTAAATTTCATTTTTCTACAAACATTTGAAGTACCATCATATTTTGGGAACAATTAACCTTTGTCAGATACATGATTTGAAAAATTTGGGTACCATATTATGCAATTTTTATTATGTGTTTATTTTCCTGAACACATTAAATACACACACTTCTCTAACCTCTCAGTTTTCAAGTTTGTAGTCATCTAGAGCAGGCAAGAAACCAAAAACCTTATGATCTCAGTGACCCAGTGACCAGAGCAACATTCTGTAGGTAACTTTTCCAGGGATGAGAGCATTGGAAGGAGGCCCAGCTGCTAAGTATCTTGGTGGTCTCTTCAACATTGCCATGTTTTTCAGCTTGATGGTTGCCGTTCCACCAAGTACCTGGGGGGAAAAGTAACTCCAACTCAAAGTGTCACAGAAGGCATCAGGGGAGGGCAAATTGGCTTTCTTGCTGATGAGGATCCTGGTCCACTTATATGTTGCTGATGACACAGAGAAGTCATTTTGGATACTGTGGTAGTGAAAATCATGATATCAGGTGGGAAATACATTATCTTAAAAACTTCAACAGGAAAAACACTGCCTGAGAGTCTCATCTGGAGCCTTACATACAATTTTGTCTTTTTCCAGTCTCCATAAACAAATGGGATAATAACAGTTCAGAGAGCCTCAGAACTGGTAGGAAGAAAGATGTCTCCAAAAGAACAAAGAGACTGTTACTGTTTCTTTTCCCTGCCTGCAGAGAGAATCAGAGCTACAATACACTCACACAGGTAAATCAGTGAGGTGGGTAGGGGATTCACACCTACTGGGTGTGATGGGGCCACACCCCTTACCTTTAAATATCAGCAGTCATTCTTCTCTCTCCATACCAATAGCATTTTTATGTTTAAGCACTCTGGCCTCAGAATCAGCCTTTAAGGCATTCGGATCTGGCTGAAAAGCCTATGAGAGTATTTTGGGCATGGAAAGCCAAGATACTCTGGCAAAAAAAAAAAAAAAAAAAAAAAAAAAAAAAACAACAACACCTAAATGAAAGATCTCTGCGAATGAGATCCCAGTGGAAAGAACAGGCCATCAAAGAAGGAGGTACCTTTCTCTGAAGGGAGGAGAGAACTTCCAACTTTGACTACGACCTTGTCTAAATAAGATTAGAGTTGGCAAACTCAAAAGGCTTCCATAGCCTTGGCAACCCATGACAAGAGCCTAGGGTGATTACTGATGCCGTAAACAAGAGTGTCAATTGTTAAGTCAACAACAGGAGTCACTGTGCACTTAATCCCCATGTAGGATCTCTGTCCTTAATGTGTTGTACAATGTAAATTAATGCTATACCTAGTACTCAAACAGCACTTTATACTTTATGTTTCTGTGTGGGTGCAAACTGTTTAACTCCTTACTTAATATATACTAAATTGATCTTCTGTATATAAAGATAATTGAAAATGAATATTGATGTGAATGGAATGGGAGAGGGAGCTGGAGATGGAAGAGTTGTGGGTAGGAGGGAAGTTATGGGGGTGGGGAGCCACTGTAATCCATAAGCTGTACTTTGGAAATTTATATTTATTAAATAAAAGTTAAAAAAGGAATTTTTATATTTAGATTATCAGAAGCAATACGTATTTGCTCCATATCTATTCAAACTTCCTGTCCCCTATATGTCACAAGATAATCATTTCCATTGCTCAACTCCCCATTCAAATAAAACAAGAACTCCATTACTACAGTATTAGGAAACCTAAAATACCAGCTAGAAATATGGTAACTTCCTCCCTACCAAAAGCAAACCAATTCCATGATGCCAATCAGTGCCATTGTTTAGAAACAAGTTTTCTGAAGTTACAGTTGAAGCTTCATATTCTTAGGATTCTCTAGAGGAACAGAACAAATAGAATACAGCTGCAGCTGTAGATCTGGATGTAAATTTAGAGAAGAGATAGATACAAATCAATAGAGAGAGCTATAGAGATGGATATGATACAGGTATAGTTATAGTTATAGGGCTAAACATAGAGAAATCTCATGATATTTAGTACATAAGCTGTAGAATCAGGAAAGCCGATGATGTAATTGTGCCCAAGGCCTGAGAACCAGGATGGTGTAACTCCCACTCCACTTACAATCCAGGAGCTCCACTGTTCAAGTAGAGGGAAGGACATACGTTCCCAACTTAACAAGAGATGGAGAGGAGCTGGTGCTGTGGTGTAGAAGGTTAAGCCAATGCCTGCAGGGCCAGTATCCTATATGAGCACCAGTTTGAATCCTGGCTCCTCTACTTCATATCCAGCTCTCTGCTAATGCACCTGGGAAAGCAGAAGAAGATGGCTCAAGTCTTTGGGCCCCTACATCCACATGGGAGACCCAGAAAAAGCTCCTGGCTCCTGGCTTCGGATCTGCCCAGCTCCTGCCGTTGTGGCCATCTGGGGAGTGAACCAACAGATGGAAGACCTCTCTCTCTGTCTAGACCGCTCTCTGTAACTCTGCCTTCCACCCTGCTGGTTTCCTGCAGAGCCTGGCTCTTGGAATTGGGGAAAGGACTACAGTAGCCAGAACTTCAGCACCAGTAAAGCCTTCGAGACCAGTTGCTCCCAGCCCTCTTCCTGTTCATGAGGGCAGTGAAGTCCAGAGAGGGAAAGGGAGCGGTCAAAGCCACATTGTTCGGCTGAAATGGTTTTCTCACCCTGAGAGGGAGGGTCTTTGACCTGCACCTCTCAGGTCAAGGGTAGGTGCTGGGAGAAGGAGAGCAATTGGTACTTCCTGGATTAGGAGCTGCTTTGCATGCTCTGTGTCTGCTCAGCAAAGCCGAGCTCAGTCCTTTCTGCACCAGGTGGAACAAGGAGGAGGAGCTGAGCTCTAAGGAGAAGCCAGGCCATGTTCCTTCTTTCACAGAGGTTTGCCAAGGTCAGGATTTAGCCCATCCAGCTCCCCCACTGATAAGCCTTTCATTAATGCGGGGGGGGGGGGGTATATGTTTCCTTCCTTCAAGGAATGCTTGATGAGCCCTTCAATAGTTCTGGGGACATAAAAAAAAAAAAAAAAAAAAAAACAAAACTCCAAAACAATTTAGGGCCATGGCACCACAGTCCAATATTGTGCCCGAGACCATACAGAGCAAGTGCACAGTCTTCCCAGCTAACAGTCATCCAAGGCCAAATTCGCCTGGATATCTGAGTGGTTAAGAATTTATCTTTCTAAGAACTACAGTGTTTTCACTCAGGCTATGGTCCAGCTATGCCTGTCTGGCCTGCCGATTGGCTCTCTCCTTGAAGTTGAAGCCTTGTGCACCTGGCATGTCAGGCCCTGCCTGGAATGCCGTCTCCTGTGACTTTTTTTGCTACCTGTCTTCCGTCCTGCGTTCTTCCCCAGCTCCACAGGAATAATTGATTGCCCACCTCTGACTTAGCATCCAGGCTAGCATTCCAGCTTAACCACTTCAAGGAAAAGCTACCAGCCACTGAATGGCAAACTGTGGATCAGCTGCACAATAGTCCTTAAATACAGGCTACCTTCCTGAGTGTGGCACAGGGCCTGGAGGTAGACAAAGAAAGAAGAAATCGTTCCAATGATTTTTGCCAGCTGGGCATTGCATTAGCTATAGGAAAAGCTTTCGACCCTCGGGACAATAAAATAATGAACATCTAATAGCTTTTCTGGAAATCTCTTCAGAATATTGACATGAAATTTAAGTCAAAGCAATGCATTGCACTTGTGAGGCTCTGTCTTCTGCTTGTTTCCCATTCGCAGCCGGGGAATATTCTCTTGACCCGGATGTGTCCTGCTTCTCCGCAGAGCCTTAACATCTTTGGGTTTATTAGTTTTGAGAATCTGGGAAGAAGCAGTGGGCAGAGGGTGAAGGATCATGGTTTAGTACCCAACTGTGTGAGGCATTTAAGTGGATCTTCAGGATTAAAAACAGTGTAGTAGGGGCCGGTGCTGTGGCGCACTAAGTTAATCCTCTACCTGTGGCACTGGCATCCCATATGGGCGCCGGTTCTAGTCCCAGCAGCTCCACTTCAATCCAGCTCTCTGCCATGGCCTGGGAAAGCAGTGGAAGATGGCCCAAGTCCTTGGGCCCCTGCACGTGTTTGGGAGACCTGGAAAAAGCTCCTGGCTCCTGGCTTCAGATCAGTGCAAATCCGGCCCTTGCGGCCATTTGGGGAGTGAAACAACAGACGGAAGACATTTCTCTCTGTCTCTCCTCTCACTGTCTGTAACTCTATCTCTCAAATAAATAAATAAAATCTTAAAAAAAAAAAAAAGTGTAGTAGCCACTCTCAAATATAGACAGTCAGTGCTGCGCTCAAATTGGAAAAAAAGTTTGTATTTCTTAATGTGTATTGTTGAAGCCTGTGTAATTTATGAGTGAAATCATATTTTCACTGAATGACCCTGTCATAATTAGAAATAGATTTTTGGCTTTTCTCTCCTGAGAATGTCAAGCCAGTGGGCTGTAAAAATATTTATGTTATTTTGTTTACATCGAAATTGAGCATGTTTGTTTCTTTCCAGGTGTGTTGAGAACACTGTTTTGCAAATTAAGAAAAGGTTACTTCAGGCTATTCCACTCTTTAGCAGAAAAACTAATTTTTCAAGCAACTACACATCCTGAATTATTTCTAGTAGTATCTTCTAATTATCATACACCTGGTAATAATTTTAATAATGATATTTATAATGTTTATGAGCTACCTCCTGAGCACTGATTCTTAATTAGGGTAATTCAGATGCTAAAAGCCACTTCTCTGGCTCAAATTAAAATAAATCAGACACATACAGCATGCTGCTCATTCTGAAGCATTTTTAAATAAATCACTGGACAGACTACATTATAAAATCCTAGGACATGGGATAGTTAAATTTAATTCTAGAACAACAGCTATTTGACATTTAAAAATGTAAATGTCAACATAGATATCTCAGATTATTATCAATTAAATATTATTGCTTGGATTTTGAAGTATGCATAATTAGCAGCTTTATGTCAATTATAAAGAGTGCTCATTCTACTTCATGTAGTTAAATGGACAAATATATGTTTAGAAATTAATACTTTGTTGGGACCGGTGCTGTGGTGCAGCAGGTTAATGCCCTGGCCTGAAGCATCGGCATCCCATATGGGTGCCGGTTCCAGTCCCAGCTGCTCCACTTCCTATCTAGCTCTCTTCTCTGGCCTGGAAAAGCAGTAGAAGATAACCCAAGTCCTTGGGCCCCTGCACCCAGGTGAGCGATCAGGAAGAAGCTCCTGGCTCCTGGCTTCGGATCAACACAGCTCCAACCGTTGCAGCCATCTGGGGAATGAACCAGCGGATGGAAGACCTCTCTCTCTGTTTCTACCTCTCTCTCTGTAACTCTTTCAAATAAATAAAATAAGTCTTTAAAAAAAAAAACAAATTAATACTTTGTTAAAATGATACCTCTAGAAGAGACTTAGTATTAACATAAACTATTGATAATAAAAACAGTGTTGACAATATATCATTAATAGAATAGACTATGTGCTGGCTGAAGTATGGAACATAAGGTTTATCTTAGAGAATACATTTGATTTAACCTTGCAATAATCAACTGCTGCTCACTCCATCCTTTTTATCTTGTTTTGTTAGGACACAACACCTTCCTGCTCTTCCTTTTGGGTTTCTGGCTACCGCTTCTCAAACTTCATTGCGATCTAAGCACTACTTCTCTGACAATGTGCTGTCAATTCTCTTTGATCTTTCTATCCAAGGGCCTCTTCTTTCATTAGTGATTTCATTCATTTCCAAGTTTTCAAGTGCCATCAATACAACTCCAAAAGTCCAAACGCAGGCCTGCCGATTTATTTACTTGAATGTCCCACAGCAACTCAAATGCAGCATGCCCTGTGCTCCCATTAGCAATGATTAAAGCAATATTTGTAATCCATTGCCCTCCTTCACTCACCACCATTGATTGTAACTCCTGAACATCATTACTGATTCATTTTCATTTTATCTTGAAGAGTGATCTTCTATCTGCTGGTTTATTGCCAAAGTGTATGCAACAGCTGGAACAGGGTCAGGCTGAAAGCAGGAGCCTGGAATTCAGTCTGGGTCTCTGGATAACAGGGAATTGAGGGATTCAGCCATCACCTGCTGTCTCTTGCATTAGCAGGAAGCTAGAATCGGAAGCAGAGCTGGAACTTGAATCCACCCACTCCAAAAAGAAATGCTGGAATCCCAAGCAGTATCCTGACATGTGAGCCAAATGTCCACCTCTCACTGCCCTGCTTTGCTCTCAAAAACCCTCTCCTAATCAGGGCAATCATCCTCTCTCCATACTGGCCTACTTCTATGGTCTTGAGTCTCCTCTCTTCCTATGCTTTCTCTAGAGCCCATCTACATATCATTTCTTTTACATTCTCAAATGTGCCCTGTTCTCTCCCACCTGAGGGCTTTGCATGTGTTTTTCTTGCTGCTGGGACACCACCACCCAACCCCAAGCATCTTAGTCCCTTCATTTGATTAGCATTTCAATTACAGCTTAGACCATATTTCTTCTAGACGTTTTCTTTTTACACATTTTAACAGCATCCTGTGCATCTCATGCCGTGGCATTTCTCACACTCTACTTAATTTTTGTGGATTATAACCCCCAAGAGGGCAAGGAATTGCACTCATGCTGTTTGCTATCCTATATTGAAGCACAACACATCCCATATAACATATATGTAAGATGTAGTTGGTGTTGAAAAGTTCATTTCAAGTTATCACTTTATGAATTACAGAAGCTTCCTCTTCTTATTTAACAACATTGTCCAGGCTTACACAAAATATAAAAACAGCACTATTGGCAGTTCTATCTTAAGTGAAACTGAGATTACAAATAAATGAAAATAGGTCATGCTATTCAACATAAAGTGTGTGCTAGATCAAGTACTCTAATTTTGTATTCTTCATAAATGTTCAGATGGCAGTCAACTGTGAACTGCAATTGTATGCCACTAAAAGAGTAATGAAGCACTACTCCACTTGAAATACACGAGAACTGTTCTTTAACCACATCTATGACATATTCAAACTCCTGATTTTGATTAAAATGATTGAAAATGCATGTAGAGGAAGCAATATAGAAAAGTTTAGAATTGAAAGAACAACTTTTAAGGAACTTACAATGTGCACACTTGTAAGTTATGTCTTAGAATGCTAAGGTCTCACTCCAAGTATTACAAAACAGGAAACCAGACTTCAAAGCATTAAGTCAAAGTAATCAAGGGTCTGAAAATGATTCAACTTCCATTTATCTCAGGTGATGGCTGCTACATCCATAGCATGATTCTCCAAAAACAGAGGGCATGCCCTTGGGGAAACAGAGGACTTCAAAGTTCTACAAGAAAATTGAAATAGCAGTGGATACAATTTATACAATGAAACATGGGTAAGTTATTTCTCCCGTTCTTTGTTGATCCTATTTATTGTGGGTTCAGACATCCAGGCACTACTAGGCCAGGCATTAGGTGTACAAAAGCAAAACAGCTATTAATTGTTCTCCAGGGGTTAGCAGTCTCATAGAAAAGATAAGATTACTTGAACCCAATCTAATGAAAATGCTCTTAATGATAATCTAATCTCAAACGTCACCTGAGGAGTACAGTGTTAGAATAATTTACAGCAGAGTAAATTACTTCTGGCTTGCAGGAAATCAGTATTGATCCCGGCTTATGAGCAGAGCCTCTAGGTAAGGGTAGATACAGATAGCAAGCAATTATGAGAAGTTTGTATTAGGGAAAAGCAGCAACTTGGGTCAAGGAAGGTGAACAAGAGTGGTACATTGTGGGATGCAGATGGAAAAAAAAAAAAAAAAGAAGACTTAAAGAAAGGATGACTTTAAAGCAATAGTAGAGAATTTTGGGAAATGGAGACCACAGCCAGCCTTTAGAGGACCTGGAACAGCACTGTAAGGATAGTTCCCTAGTTTAGGAATAGTGGCTGAAGTTCCAGTCATCTTATAAAATGAATTGAGAGGGGCCGGTGCTGTGGCACAGCGGGTTAGTGCCCTGGCCTGAAGCACCGGCATCCCATACGGGCACCAGTTCGAGTCCCAGCTTCTCCACTTCCAGTCCAGCTCTCTGCTGTGGCCTGGGATGGCAGTGGAAGATGGCCCAAGTCCTTGGGCCCCTGCACCCACGTGGGAGACCTGGAGGAAGCTCCTGGCTCCTGGCTTTGGATTGGTACAGCTCCAGCCATTGTGGCCATCTGGAGACTGAACCAGTGGATGGAAGACCTCTCTCTGTGTCTCTACCTCTCTCTGTAACTCTTCCAAATAAATAAAATAAATCTTTCAAAAAAATGAATTGAAAACCAACCTGAAGATATGTGAGCAGACAACAGAATGGATCAGCATAAGGCAGTTTTTCTCTCTAACAGATGTAGCAGTTATATTCAGAAGGACTTCAGGGGCCAGCATTGTGGCATAGGGGGTAAGACTGCCACCTGCAATGTCGGCACCCTAGCTGCTCCACTTCCGATTCAGCTCTTTCCTAATGGCCTGGGGAAAGTAATGGAAGATGGCCCTTGGGTCCTTGCTTCATGTGGGAGAACTGGAAGAAGCATTTAGCTCGCAGCGTCAGCCTGGTCCAGCCCTGACTGTTGCAGCCAACTGGGGAGTGAAGCAGTGGATGGAAGATACCTCTCTCCCTCTCTCTGTATCTCCTTTTCTCTATGTAACACTGATTTTCAAATAAATAAATAATTTAAAAAAAAAGAGCTTCAAAGATCATATTTTTTTTATCTTTTATTTAATGAATATAAATTTCCAAAGTACGACTCATGTGTTACAATGGCTTCCCCGCCCATACCGTCCCTCCCACCCACAACCCCCCCCTTCCCACTCCCTCTCCCCCTCCATTCACGTCAAGATTCATTTTCGATTATCTTAATATACAGAAGATCAGCCTAGCATACCTTAAGTAAGTATTTCAACAGTTTGCTCCCACACAGAAACATAAAGTGAAAAATAATAGATGATTTTTTTTAAATCATGATGAAATCAGATCAGACCTATTGTCATGTTTAATCCCAGTGAGAGTCAAGTTGGGAATTGATAATTTTTTTTTTTTTACAGAAGATCAGTTTAGTGTACATTAAGTAAAGATTTCAATCGTTTGCACCCCCATAGAAACACAAAGTGAAATATACTGTTTGAGTACTCGTTATAGCATTAAGCCTCAGTGTACAGCACGTTAAGGACAGAGATCCTACATGAGGAGTAAGTGCACAGTGACTCCTGCCGTTGACTTTACCAATTGACACTCCTGTTTATGGCATCAGTAATCTCCCTATGCACCAGTTATGAGTTTCCAAGGCTATGGAAGCCCCCTGAGTTCTCCGACTCTTATCTTGTTTAGACACGGTCATAGTCAAAGTGGAGGTTCTCTCCTCCCTTCAGAGAAAGGCACCTCCCTCTTTGAAGACCTGTTCTTTCCACTGGGATCTCACTCACAGAGATCTTTTTGCCAGAGTGTCTTGGCTTTCCATGCCTGAAATACTCTCATGGGCTTTTCAGCCAGATCCGAGTGCCTTTAGGGCTGATTCTGAGGCTGATCAAGGATCTAAAACTAATTCCTGGAGCAAGGACAGTCTATTCAATAAATGGTGCTGGGAAAACTGGATTTCCACGTGCAGAAGCATGAAGCAAGACCCCTACCTTACACCTTACACAAAAATCCACTCAACGTGGATTAAAGACCTAAATCTACGTCCTGACACCATGAAGTTATTAGAGAACATTGGAGAAACCCTTCAAGATATTGGCACAGGCAAAGAATTTCTGGAAAAGACCCGGGAGGCACAGACAGTCAAAGCCAAAATCAACTATTGGGATTGCATCAAATTGAGAAGTTTCTGTACTGCAAAAGAAACAGTCAGGAGAGTGAAGAGACAACCGACAGAATGGGAAAAAATATTTGCAAACTATGCAACAGATAAAGGGTTAATAACCAGAATCTACAAAGAGATCAAGAAATTCCACAAAAACAAAACCAACAACCCACTTAAGAGATGGGCCAAGGACCTCAATAGACATTTTTCAAAAGAGGAAATCCAAATGGCCAACAGGCACATGAAAAAATGTTCAAGGTCATTAGCAATCAGGGAAATGCAAATCAAAAGCACAATGAGGTTTCACCTCACCCCGGTTAGAATGGCTCACATACAGAAATCTACCAACAACAGATGCTGGCGAGGATGTGGGGAAAAAGGGACACTAACCCACTGTTGGTGGGAATGCAAACTGGTCAAGCCACTATGGAAGTCAGTTTGGAGATTCCTCAGAAACCTGAATATAACCCCACCATACAACCCAGCCATCCCACTCCTTGGAATTTACCCAAAGGAGTTTAAATTGATAAACAAAAAAGCGGTCTGCACCCTAATGTTTATTGCAGCACAATTCACAATAGCCAAGACCTGGAACCAACCTAAATGCCCATCAACGGTAGACTGGATAAAGAAATTATGGGATATGTATTCTTTAGAGTACTATACCGCAGTAAGAAACAACGAAATCCAGTCATTTGCAACAAAATGGAGGAATCTGGAACACATCATGCTGAGTGAAGTAAGCCAGTCCCAAAGGGACAAATACCATATGTTCTCCCTGATCGGTGACAACTGACTGAACACCAAAGGGGAAACCTCCTGAAGTGAAGTGGACACCATGAGAAATGGTGACTTGATCAGCATAGCCCTGACTGCTGATGGACAACTTAATACATTATCCCTCATAGTATTTTTTTTTTGTCTGTTCTACTTGATATGACTGGTTTAATTCTGTAATTATCACACAGTTATTCTTGAGTGTTGAAAATTAACTGAAATGTGATCCCTGTTGAACGTAAGAGTGGGAATAAGAGAGGGAAGAGATGTGTAATTTGGGGCATGCTCGGGCTGACTTGCCCCAATTGGTAGAGTTGGAAACATACCAGGGGATTCCAATTCAATCCCATCAAGGTGGCATGTGCCAATGCCATCTCGCTATTCCAGGTGATCAATTTCAGTTCACAATTGATCATAATGAAAGGACTGAGAGTCAAGGGGAGCACATGGGCAAGTCTAGTATCTGCTGACACCAACCGATAGAATGGATAAAGGGGAGAGTGGTCCAGCATGGGAAGTGAGATGCTCAGCAGACTCATAGAATGGCGGATGTCCTAAATAGCAAAGATCATATTTCTAATGTCAAAATCAGACAGAAGTGACTTAAAATATTTGCATGATTTTTGGTATCTTTTTATATTTCTTTTACCTTCAATTATTTGACATGATTCTACTATAAGTTGAATTTATTTATATCCCCAGTTCAAAATTTCTCTTTCAAAAAAATCAATGACTACTTTTAGTAAATACCTTGATTGCCTACAATATCCTAGCTACTGTGATGTGCCCACAAAAGCATATCATTTAATTCTTCTAAGTACTCCACCAGTTTAATAATGTTATATATATATATATATATAAATTATATATATAATGAATCTAAGAGACTAAGTCTTTCATTGTTTTATAGCTCTCATGTTAACAAAGAAAAGAATTGGACAAAGGATAATTTGATTCTAAAATAAGATATATGAATCTACTATAACACTAATTGAAAATGCAGTAAACTCAATTTTTGGTCTTTCTTGCATAAGAATTTGTCAGTTCAATGAGCCCGAATGTCATTTTCTAGTCAAATCTGCTATTTGATTCTTAACAGAAACTTAAGCAAAATTCCTTTTTCCTCCTTTATTCCCCATGTATGACACAGTTTTTCTCTACTTTTATCAAGATGACTTACTCCAGACTCAGAACCTGACATATTTGTGGTTCCTGGAGGAAATACATAGAATACTCTACAACTGGTATGGCGTGGACAACCAATCTGAACAGAGCACCTGCTACCAGGTTCACCAAGAACACACAGCTTCTTCACTGAGATATATATATATATATATATATATATATCAGCTGAAATATAGCACAGCTGATTCCCAGTGGACTGCATCTCTCATTTTTTATGCACTGAATCAGCATAACAAACCTTGACCCTTAAAGGTTCATTCCCGGAGTAGTGGACAAAAGGGGGACTTTGGAGAGGTGCAGGTCTGATGCTCCTGGCTTAAGGCTGTATATCCTTGGGAATCATTTACCTTCAGATACTGGAGATGGGGACTACAGCACCAACTCTAGAAGCTTCTTGGGACTAGATAGCTGTGCCTCTAGATTCCGCTGAAGGTCAACACAGAGAAGGCCAAGCCAATCCTGAACGCCAGTCTTCACTCCTCATGGCCCCCACCTGGGTTCTTTCCTTTCTGTTCCTCAGACCTCTATTTCTCTAATGCATTCTTCTGAAGACAAAAAAAAAAAGTAAGCAGTAAGCAATAGTAATTATTTTTATTTCCCTTTCCCTAAACGTTGCATTTGTTCCTGATTTTCCTCATGGCTTTCTACCTGAAATCTCAAGAAAAAGCCTGGCCAAATGTCTATAGATCATAGTTCAAGATCCTTTGACTTATGGAGCAAAGCCTTTAATTTTCTTTAAATTAAATAATGAAATAAATCAATTGTGGGATTCTCTGGAAATTCCTCTTATTTTCTTTTTTAAAGATTTATTTATTTATTTGAAAGGCAGAGTTACATAGAGGCAGAGGCAGACAGAGAGAGAGATCATTTGCTGGTTCACTCCCCAATTGGCCACAGAGCTTCTTCAGGGTCTCCCACATGAGTGCAGGGGCCCAAGTTCTTGGGCCATCTTCAACTGCTTTCCCGGGCCATAGCAGAGAGCCAGATCAGAAGTAGAACAACCAGGACTCAAAACAGCGCCCAAATGGAATGCCCGCATTGCAGGTGATGGCTTTACTCGCTATGCCATAGTGCCAGCCCCAGAAATTCCACTTCTTATAATGCTCACCTCCCTTATACCCTTATATCAGTGACTTCAAGTGGTGTTTTTCAGCTGAGGTGGACACTGGTTTTATCTTTGCTAATTATCCCAAGCATTTCAACAGTATCCTTTCCCCGCTACACATTCCAACACAATCCATCACCTCCCCTTATCAAATCTTGCTGGAAACACTCACCTATTTACCCAAGCCAGAAACCTGAAAAGCACATGAGGTTCCTCTGTCTCTCACAAACTCAACTCCTACAGAAGACCTGTTTTGTATTTTATTTTTAGTAATTGACTATTTAATTTATGCTTCCATTGATTCAGTTATTCATTGAATATTCACTGAGTGGCTGTTATGTTCCAGATACATTGAGGAAACCAGGAGACAAAGACAGATTTAGTCTTTCCACTTATGGAGAAGGAATCAATCAAAGAAGATGATTGAATTTTTGGATTTCCTTCTTACTTTAAAGGATTATTAACGTGGCTCAAATTGAACAAATCAGTGATGATATCTTGACAATTGTGAGGCATTCTTGTCTGCTTTGTGCTGCGGTTAACTGTGTGCAAGCCTCTATTTTTTTCTCCAGATTGCACTGACAGGATCACACACCATTCATCTCTGCAGAGTGCCTTCCTCCTGTTCCATGATTAATAAATGCCTATCGAGAGTAAGACGCAGTAAATGTTGAGATGACAAACGACCGGGTATGACGATCTCCTTTGAGAAATATATACACAATCTTCTCACTTCAGGTTTTTCAAAGTAAATTGAAAGTTATTAATCATTCTTCCTGTTGCATTTTTAAACATTGTGAATGTAGTGACGCAAGGGCTTCCTGATACAATGTTTGTCTGAGGAAAAATCAGGGTCAGAGAGCTGAGATATATCTCAAATCATCACCCTGGTTTTGGGTGACAGGGACCAGTGAGATATTCCCTCTCTGTACCTAAGCACTTCTCTGAATGAGTTACTTTGATTGCACCACCCTTCCCTGGGAAGTGCCCTGAATTTGACAGGCACAGTGGACAGTGAGAGAGAGAGACAGAGAGAAAGGTGTTCCTTTTGCCATTGGTTCACCCTCCAATGGCCGCCGCCACCGGCACGCTGTGGCCAGCGCACCGTGCTGATCCAATGGCAGGAGCCAGGTACTTATCCTGGTCTCCCATGGGGTGCAGGGCCCAAGGACTTGGGCCATCCTCCACTGCACTCCCAGGCCACAGCAGAGAGCTGGCCTGGAAGAGGGCAACCGGGACAGAATCCAGCGCCCCGACTGGGACTAGAACCCGGTGTGCTGGCGCCGCTAGGTGGAGGATTAGCTTAGTGAGCCACAGCGCCGGCCGTGAATTTACTCTTAAAAGATATCACAAATCTCAAGTGTCTGAGTGCAAGGCTTCCAGAAGCTACAAAATCATGGCCTCCTAGAAACATGGCTTCCTAGAGAATGGAAAGAAACTGTTGTGTTAAAGAACATGATGATGTAGTGATTTACTTAAGCATAAGACTTGAGCCTGACTCCAAGGCAGAAAATTTAATAAAATAAAGGAATCACTTGGGGCCGGTGCTGTGGTATAGCGGTATAGCTGCCGCCTGTGGCACCAGCATCCCACATGAGTGTTGGTTCAAGTCCCAGCTGTCCACTTCCAACCCAACTCCTTGAAAATGTGCCTGGGAAAGCAGTGGAGGATGGCCCAAGTCCTTGGGTCCCTGTACCATTGTGAGAGATTTGGAAGAAGCTCCTGGAGCCTGGCTTTGGCCTGTCTCAGCCCTGGCCATTGTGGCCATTTGGGAAGTGAACCAGAGGATGGAAGATTTCTCTCTCTCTCTCTCCCTCTTCCTCCCCCTGTAACTTAGTCATTCAAATAAATAAAATAATATTTTAAAAAGGAATCTTTTTTATTCTTTGTACATGAAAGAATATTGTTATTATCTTTATATACAGGAAGCGTCCGTGAGAGCAAAAAACTTGAGATAAGGTCAAGGAAAATATATTGTGAATGTTCCATTTTGAAGCACTACTGATTTGTAAACTGTTCTGTAAACTGCTTATTGCTTTTTGGACTGTAATAAAAATAGCATGGGCAGTATGCTCTCCCTCCAAAGAATACTGGAGGAGCTCAATGAGAGTGAAGGGAATAAAATAAGTGATGAAATGTTACCATGCAAATATTAGCTCGGCAAATAATGCAATACTTGTTTTTTGGACTAATTCACATTTTATGAGCACTATTTTTAAATGTGAGCCTCTGTTGATTAGTACCATTTTCAAGGGAGTCTATCACACAGGAGAAGTTTTTTTTCTTGCTATTTCTAAAGCAAATGCTCATTTGGTAGAGTATTTCTGATTCATCAATATTCACTCTCTTAACATCAAGCAACACTACTTTGATTAGATAGTAGTTGACTGTTATTTCTTCTACTACACTTACAACATTTTATCTATGATTGCTAATGTGATTAGTTCTCATCTACATTCCTACAAAGGGAGAATAATTTAAGACTTATTTTAAAAAATATGCTCATTCTTGATTGTGACTAAATGTCAAACTTCCCCTCTGAGAGAGACCTTTCCTCGAATAGTATCAATCATTTCATACTTCATTTATGGCAAGATAAATTCAATTTTACTTTGTAAAAGCATCCTTTCCCTCCTCAAATTTTCTGTGGTCCATTTGGAACAGAGCTTAATCAGAGTAAATGCAATTGGTTTAAAAGGGGCACAGGTTGCAACTTGGGTTCAAGAGCCCCACCACAGACTTTTCACTGTTTTCTTTCTCCAAATGTTGTTATACTTCTAGAAAAGAAACCAGAATTTTCTAAGATCCTTGAATGAAGAAAGACAATCTCATAAATGATCCAAAGCAGAACACAGAACCCAAATACGGACATACTTTCCTAAAGTCATTGATGAATTCCTAGATCTGCCTTAACCAAAGCCTGCCACACGCCTGTTTCCTTAGTTAACTAACATGCACTCTTTCTGATGAAGGTACTTTGAGTTGAGTTTCTATCACTTACAACTCAGATGATATCCTCTAGGTTTTCTTCCTGCAAGAACCACCAGTTTCCAAAGGGTTTCTTTTCAACTATTCTAAAATATAGCACTAAATCCTGCTAGAACTGAACTATAATAGTTCAGTTCTGACTCAGCACTTAATATGAATGTGACAATTTAATCACTGTATTAGGTGGGCGATACAGCCTTGTGTGTATAGTACAATTATCATTGGAACCATCTGGGTAGCACATATATAAATGTCCACCTTTTCCTGGTGACAGACTTTTTTTTTTTTTTGGACAGGCAGAGTGGACAGTGAAAGAGAGGGACAGAGAGAAAGGTCTTCCTTTTCTGTTGGTTCACCCCTCAATGGCTGCTGTGGCCGGTGCGCTGCGGCCCGCACACCGCGCTGATCCGAAGCCAAAAGCCAGGTGCTTCTCCTGGTCTCCCTTGCGGGTGCAGGGCCCAAGAACCCAGGCCATCCTCCAATGCACTCCTGGGCCACAGCAGAGAGCTGGACTGGAAGAGGAGCAACCAGGACAGAATCCAGCGCCCTGACCAGGACTAGAACCCGGGGTGCTGGTGCCGCAGGCGGAGGATTAGCTTAGTGAGCCATGGCGCCGGCCGATGGTGGCAGACTTTTATAGACCTTCTAGAAGGCTTGCTGCATATTTCCAATCCCATCCTTGGGCAATATCCTTCTGGCTGTCCTCTGTCTACTTGGTGGTACCTTCCTCTACTAGACAACTCTCCATGGTCCACCTCACCATTCTAGGGGCTCCCTTGGAATGAATCCCTTCTAATAGCACATCTAGAATTGACTTCTGTATATGGGTTAAAATGCATATACTTCTTTGTGGATATTCAATAGTCCCAGAACCATTTATTTAAAATAAGTTTCTTTACACATTTATAAATCAGGAGATCTGTATTTTCTCCATTCTCGATGTGTTCCCCTTTCCTCTGTCCAGCAACAGAAGGAAAAAATATTTTAATCCATAGGGGAGAAGCTGATTCAAAATTAATTTATAATCTTTTTAAAATTTTTATTTATGTGAAAGTCAAAAAGGCAGATAGAGGGAGAGGGAGCAAGAGAGGGGGAGAGAGAAAAACAGAGATGTGGAATGGTATCTTCCATCCAAGCTATCTTCAAATGCCCACAACAGCCAGAGTTGGGACAGGCTAAAGCCAGGAGTCTAGGACTAAATTTAGGTCTCCCACATGGGTGGCAGTGTACTACTTGAGTTATCACTTGCTGCCTTCCAGGGTGCACATTTGCATGAAGCTGAAATGGAGATTGGAGCTGGGACTTAAGCCCAGACACTTTAATATGGAAAGTAAGCATTTCAAGTAGCATCTTAACTGCTGTACCAAATGTACAATCCTGAAATTTTTATGTATGAGCATATAATATATATGTAAATGTATTCAGAAGGAGAGAGTTTGAGAAAGAGAGAGAGACAGAGCTCCCTTTCATGAATTCACTCACCAAATGCCCATAATCATTGGGGATAGGCTGGGGCCACAGCCAGGAGCAGGGAATGTAATGTAGGTCTCCTATGTGGGTGACAAGAACCCAATTCTTCAGCCATCCCAGTTGCCTCCCAGGGCTTGCCTTGGCAGAAAGCTCAAGTTAGAATCCAGAACCAGCAATTAAACCCAGGAACTCTAATGTGGAACATTAGCTTCTAACCACTAGGCTAACTGCTTGCTTCCTGATTTATAATTATTACAAGTCTAGCCCCCATCTGCTTTGCTCCAAGACCAGGTAACATTCTTTCTACAGAGATTAGGTCATAATCCTAGCACCACAATATAACTGACACTTCAGTTCTGTTTTCTGACATCTTTCCAGTAGGATTTATAGATGCTTATAAAACTTAATCAACAGAAGCACTTGGTGGGGAGAAGGGGGATTGATGTTTACTGTGACTGTGATTTTTCTGTCTTTCTCTTCTAAGACATTTAGCAGTCTCAATATATGGCTACTTTTTAGTTTTAAATGCCACTTTTTGGATAAGTTTCCTTAAAATTTTGTGGTGTCTCTGCATTATAGCAGCCTTTCCAGTTCTCAGGTTTCCTGCCTCTATTGATACCAGAAGTAAAAAATATGCAAGAAAAGCAGCATACAGACATAATAAATATTAGAGCAGACATCAGCGAAATTAAAAAAAAAGGAAGTGATAAAGAATATCAATGAAATCAAAAGCTGATCATTTGAGAAGATCAATAAAATTGATCAATTTTTGGACACGTTTAACTGAGAAATAAGAGAAGTATAAACGCCAATATCTGGGCCAGCAACATGGCTCAATAGGCTAATTCTCAGCCTGTGGCGCTGGCACCCCGGGTTCTAGTCCCGGTCGGGGTGCTAGATTCTGTCCCGGCTGCCCCTCTTCCAGTCCAGCTCTCTGCTATGGCCTGGGAGTGCAGTGGAGGATGGCCCAGGTCCTTGGGCCCTGCACCCGCAAGGGAGACCAGGAGAAACACCTGGCTCTTGGCGTTGGATCAGCACGGTGTGCCAGTCGCAGCGCACCGGCCATAGCGGCCACTGGGAGTGAACCAACGGAAAAAGGAAGACCTTTCTCTCTGTCTATCTCTCTCTCACTGTCCACTCTGCCTATCAAAAAAAAAAAAAACACGCCAATATCCAATATAAAAGAGGGTCTATCACTATTGATTCCACAGATAAACAACTGCAGTTCTCATGTGTGTATATACAATATAAATATATCACCTGTTCTTTATCCTTTCATTTATTCTTTCATCTCATGATGGACACCATGGCTGATTCCATATTTTGGCTACTTTTTTAAAGATTTATTTATTTATTTGAAAGTCAGAGTTACACAGAGAGAGAAGGAGAGACAGAGAGAGAGGTGTTCCTTCTGCTAGTTCACTCCCCAATTGGCCACAATGGCCGGAGCTGCACTGATCCAAAGCCAGGAGCCAGGAGCTGCCTCCAGGTCTCCCACACAGGTACAGGGGCCCAAGGACTTGGGCCATCTTCTACTGCTTTCCCAGGCCACAGCAGAGATCAGAAGTGGAGCAGCCAAGACTTGAACCGGTGCCCATATGGGATGCCAGCACTGCAGGCGGTGGCTTTACCCACTATGCCATAGTTATTTTGGCTATTGTGAACACTGCTGCTATCATGGAAAAGGTACATCTTTGATATAACGAGTCCATGTCTTTTCAGTAAATGCCCAGCAGTGGGATTGCTGGATCATACGTTAAGCCTATGTCTAGTTTGTTAAGACATCTCCATTTGATTTTCCACAGTGGCTGCACTAATTTACATTCCCACCAACAGCGTGAAGAGTCCCCCTTTCTCTACAACCTCACCAGCATTTGTTGCTCTGTCTCTTGAGTAACAGTGACTCTGGCATGGGTGAGGTGACATCTTCATGTGATTTTGATTTACATTTCCTTGGCTAGTGATTTTTTTTTTTATCTATTTGTTGGCCTTTCGTATTCTTGAGGACCTTTGCCCATTTTTAAACTAAATTGGTTGGTATTCATTGTCGAGTTTTTGGAGTTGTGGATATAATCTTGGTACTCGTCATTTGCCAGATAAGTAGCTTGCAAATATTTCCTCCCATTCTGTCAGATGTCTCTTAAATCTATTGAATATTTTCTTTGATATGCAGATGCTACTGAGTTTGATATAATTCTATTTGTCCAGCTTTGCTTTTGTTGACTGTACTCTGGGGGTCTTATATAAGAAGTATATAAGACCTAGGTCAGCGCCGCGGCTCAATAGGCTAATCCTCTGCCTGCCGCGCCAGCACCCTGGGGTTCTAGTCCCAGTTGGGGTGCCGGATTCTGTCCCGGTTGCTCCTCTTCCAGTCCAGCTCTTCTGTGGCCCAGGAGGGCAGTGGAGGATGGCCCAAGTCCTTGGGCCCTGCACCTGCATGGGAGACCAGGAGAAGCACCTGGCTCCTGGCTTCGGATCAGTGCAGTGTACCGGCCGCAGCGGCCATTGCAGGGGTGAACCAACGGGAAAAAGGAAGACCTTTCTCTCTGTCTCTCTCTCTCTCACTGTCCACTTTGTCTGTCAATAAATAAATAAAAAAATAAAAAATAAAAAAAAGAAGTAGACCCTACATCAACACCTTGAAGAATTTCCTCTATATATTCTTGCAGAAATTTCATAGTACCAGGTCTTCAGTTTAGGTTTTTGATCCACGTTGAGTTGATTTTTCTATGTGGTAAGAGATAGGGATCTAATTTCATTCTTCTACATAAATACATCCAAATTTACCAGCACCATTTGTTGAAGACATTTTCCTTTCTCCAATTTATGGTGTGGGCACTTTTGTCAAAAATTCGTTGACTGTATGTATGTGGATTGATTTCTGAGCTCTTTATTCTGTTCTGTTGATCTGTTTGTCAGTTTTCATGCCAATACTATGCTGTTTTAATTACTGTAGCTTTGTAGTATGCTATGAAATCACATATTGTGATGTGTCCAGCTTTTGTTTTTTGTTTGCTTTGTGTTGCTTTGTTTAGTTTTGCTCAGAATCACCTGGGCTATTCTGGTTCTTTTGTGATTACATATGAATTTTAAGGATTATTTTTCTAATTCTGCAAATAATGTCATTGGTATTTTGACAAAGGATGCAGTGAATATGTAAATTGCTTTAAGTAGTATAGACATTTTAATGATAGTAATTCTTCCAATCCATGAGCAATGAATATCTTCCTATTTTTCTGGGTCTTTGATGTATTTTTCTTTTTCTTTTTTTTTTTTTTTTTTTTTTTTTTTTGACAGGCAGAGTGGACAGTGAAAGAGAGAGACAGAGAGAAAGGTCTTCCTTTTGCCGTTGGTTCACCCTCTAATGGCCGCCGCGGCCGGCGCACTGCGGCCGGCGCACTGCGCTGATCCGAAGCCAGGAACCAGGTGCTTCTCCTGGTCTCCCATGCAGGTGCAGGGCCCAAGCACTTGGGCCATCCTCCACTGCACTCCGTGGCCACAGCAGAAAGCTGGCCTGGAAGGGGGGCAACCGGGACAGATTCCGGCGCCCCGACTGGGACTAGAACCCGGTGTGCCAGCGCCGCAAGGTGGAGGATTAGCCTAGTGAGCCGCGGCACCGGCCTGGGTCTTTGATTTCTATCATCAATATTTTATAATTTTCATTGTAGAAATGAAATGTAGAAGTCTTTCACTCCTTTGATTAAATTTATTCCTAAATATTTGGCTTTTTGGCTATTGTGAATAGGATTTCTTTAATAACTTAGGTTAAATTAGCCAAATCTGGGAAGACACAAATTAGTAAAAACTCACACAGGGAGCAGTAGATCCTCTGAAAGTGTTGATACCCATTAAATGGATTTAAATGATAATTAATAACCTTCCATAAAAGAAAGCATCAGACCCAGATGGTTTTATGTGAATTCTATGATGCAGTTTGTAAGGGGAAATGTCATCTGTTCTCCATAGTCTATCCTGGGAAACAGAGGTAAGGGACTGCTTTCTAACTCAGCTGATGCAGCCAATATTATTGCCCTAATACAAAACCAAAAAAGGCATTTCAATAAAAATTAACTATAGACCAATGGCCTACAAAATATTCCCAAGAAAATATTAGCAAATAAAATTCAAAAGGTACAAAAATAATTCACCACCATGACCAAGCAAGATTTATGCCAAGTATACATGGTTGATTCCATATTTCAAAATCAGGGTAATCCAATATATCAATAGCCAAAGGAAGAAAATTTGTATGATTACATAAATTTACACAGATAAAATATTTGGCAATATACAATACCCATTCAAGATATAAACTCTCAGCAAACCAGGAACAAAATACAACTTCCTCAAACTGAAAAAGACCATCCTAAAAAGGCTTACAGCTATATCACATGTAATAATGAGTATCTAAATGCCTTTTCAGTAATATCAGAACAAGGCAAGGTGACACATGGGGATTTGGGGGCAGGAGTGACACAATCTGGGTAGATGACAGAGTTCACCTTCATGCTTACAAATGTTGCAATAATGACCTAGGAGTTTGGAGGTATCAGCAAGGAATGCAAATTTTGGCAAAAGAATCTAACTGCATTACAAATGTAAAAAAAAAAAAACCTCAGTGAACAGGATGGAATAACAGGTGCTTACATAAATCACTTTAGAAATGAGTCTTACAGAAGATCAAACACGAAGGAACAGCCGCTAAGCCCTGTGCTTCAGATGATAAAGTTGATTCCCACTGGGCTACTGGTTAGCAATTCTGGAATTAAAGAATTAAGAAAATGTATGGCGGTGGTGCGAATCAAGTTATTTACTGTTATATGGAAACTTACAAATAAGAACAGGAGGAAGCTAGGGTAATTTATGTGGAGATAAATTAGAGTTACAGACCAGTATGAACTCATGCATAGATGAATACAGATACTGACAGTTACCTATAGATGTATTTGTAGATATGTGTTTATATATAGGTTGATACACACACATTACCTGCTCTGGCATTTGAAAGAGTCTACAAGAAATAATATCATGGGGCCAGTGTTCTGGCATGTAGGGTAAAGCCACTGCCCAGAATGCCGGCATCAGATATGCATCCCAATTCAAGTCCTGGCACCTCCATTTCTGATCTGGAGACCTGGATGAAGCTTCTGGTTCCTGACTTTGGCTTGGTCCGGCCCCAGCCATTATGGCCATCTGAGGAGTGAACAGTTGATGGAAGATCTTTCTCTCTTTCTCCATCCCTCCCTCTCTGTGTGTGACTCTGACTTTCAAATAAATAAAAAATATTTTAAAAACTATATCATATATGAAGCTGCCACCAAGCACTGAGAATTTGCTTTCTAATACTATACTCCAAAAGAAAAATAATAATCATCAAGGCTTCTTGAATAAATGGCTCTAAGAGAAAGAATGGAGCTCTCAGTGGCCAAAGATAGAAAAATTTGAGAAACAAAATAAATACTATTGTCTTACAACCCAAACTATCAAATATTTGTAAGTTCATAGTGATATAAATGAACTCTAAATAATGTATATAGCGTCTCTGTCCCCAAGAAGTGTAACTGTCTTAAACCTGAGATCTATGTGTTTGTATGTGTGAGTCTGTGTGTTTGTATGTACATGTCTATCTGTCTTATGATATGCCTGTCTGTCATGGTATTGAAAGAGAGTGAGACTGGGATTAAACATGACAATAGGTCTGATCTGATTTCATCATCATTTAAAAAAATCATCTATTATTTTTCACTTTATGTTTCTGTGTGGGAGCAAACTGTTGAAATCCTTACTTAATGTATACTAAGCTGATCTTCTGTATATAAAGATAATTGAAAATGAATCTTGATGTGAATGGAAGGGGAGAGGGAGTGGGAAAGGGGAGGGTTGTGGGTGGGAGGGACGGTATGGGGGGGAAGCCATTGTAATCCATAAATCGTACTTTGGAAATTCATATTCATTAAATAAAAGTTTAAAAAAAAAGAAAGAAAGAGAGTGAGAGAGATAGAAAGCTAACTAACACAATAACTAGCACATAATGATTTCTCAAAAGTGGTAATGGTGATAGTACAAGTCATAATTGGAAATGTGATCTTTAGTAGTAATTATTTCATAATAATAATGAGATATAGAGGCACTGATAGAAGCACTCTGGAAATCTGTTTTGACAATACCTACCAAAGCTCAATGCATATGATCCATGCTTCAGGAACCTTATTCCTGGGTATACAAACCCAGGTATATCTGAATAAAGACATGAATATAATCTCCAAAATGTGTATATATTTCAGCAAATGGAACGTTTAAAAATGTTCATAATAATGCTGTTTGTAATAGCTCCAAACTAGAGATAGCCACCTGCCCACCAAGAGAAGAGATAATGAATGATGGTATATTAACAATTTATGGAATAGCATACAACAAGGAGAATAATGGTCTATGAGTACATGCAACAATGTGCATGAATTTCTCAATCCTAATGTTGAGATAAAAAACTGTATATTATTATGGGGCGAAGAACTGCTATAATCCAAAAGTTGTACTTTCAAAATTTATATTTATTAAATAAAAGTTTTCTATTAAAAAAAGAAAAGAAACTGTATATTAAACAGAATATGCTCTATGGGTCTCCCATATGGGCGCAGGGGCCCAAGCACTTGGATTATCATCTGCTGCTTTTCCCAGTCTATTAGCAGGGAGGTGTAGCATAAGTGGCTTGAACTGGCACTCTTATGGGATAAAGGTATCACAGGCTGCTGTTTACCCAGTACACAATGACACAGGCTCCTCCATTTACTCTTGAAGGCTGATGGTTAAACAGTGGGGGTAGGTAGACATGGGGAGCTTCTTGGACTCTTGGTCTGATTCTATAGGTTTGTTCAGTTTGCAAAACCTCAGCTGTGTACTTTGTTTATTGCACTTCAAAACATGTTAAAAGAATAGAGATTATGTTGTCTTGTAAAGGACACAGCATGCATTGATGATGTCAGTAAGTAGTTCTGAGGGCCTGAGCTACTAACAATCTCAATCTGACTTTCACATTTACAGTATACCACAGGGCTATTCAAAGGACTAAATCAAATCAAAATACGCGAAAGCATCACAAAAAGAATCAACCCGTATTAACCATGACTGTCTATGTGATGAGTTTCAGACTAGTGAATTGCCATCATCAGTGATATGGAGAAATGAGTGGTGTATTATTCATTTTCAATTGCTTTCTGTATTCTTTATCTAGAGCATGATTATCTCAAGCTCAGTCTTCCAGGGGGTCATGTATTTATGGACTTTTGCTGCATGACCTGACTGCCAAGCAGATACAAAATGAAATAAGATTAAATAAAATTTGCTTCCTCACAGTGTCAAAGCATGCCAAGGCTATTTTGGGCAGTGTGTCATGGTGAGAAGATTATTATCACTTTCAAGATGACTGTGTTAAGATTGCACCTGCAAATTTAAAAAAAAAAATAGTAGCTTGGGAGTTTCTAGCAGTAGATGCAGTGGTAGGAAGCCTAGGATGTAGGACAATGATAATCTATACCATTCCATTCTTGGCAGAATAAAACAGCAAACAATAGATTTAAAATACATGTAGTTTTTCTTGTGAGCAAGAGTGACCATAATTACCCATAAGTTTCAGAAAAGTGTCAAGTCTACAATTAGAGAATGATACATTGCTGTAGACCATTGAAGAAGATATATCTGTGGCTTTTGGAATATCATTTTTCAATGACCAATTTATATTAAACACCAGAAAAAGTGTCACGAGAGCAACAACCATTCAACTACAGAGCAGTCAGTCAAAGGAGGCAATGTGAGTTCCGTTTTCAAGATTGTGCAAACAAAAGCAGCTAAGCAGCCACAAGGTGAATTTCAGGGAGAAATACTCTGATGGCCAGATAGTAATAGAATTGACTTCAGTCAAAATTATAAGAGGGGTAGGTATTGAGCTGCATGAGGTTAAGTAGCTGCTTAGGATGCCCACATCCAGTTTCAGTCCCAATCTCTCTCTCTCTCTCTCTTTCTCTCTTTCTCTCTCTCTTTCTCTCTTTCTCTCTGTGTGTGTGTCTTTCAAGTAAATGAAAATACACAAACATTGAAAAATTTAAATGGTACCTGATTTTAGATAGTTTTGGAATTTTTTCTTTTGCATTTAGCTTGGCTTTCATATATTTGTCTCAGAGTGGGTGGACAAGAATGATAAAAGATAAATCTGTTTTATGGAAGATTCAATGGGTCTCAGTAGTGTCACTAAATCATATATTTTCCTTTATCTGGGGTAACCAATAGAGAATAAAAATGTAATGTATATAAGCGAACATTTTGAGATTTGATTGTTGTCTACAGCCGTTTTTTATACTGTTGAGAACAGTGGGTTTTTTCTTATTATTATTTATTGAATTATTTACTGAGTGGAGAGTTAAGTTTATGATTATAAAATAAACTGAAACTATGCCATTGTAAAAATTAAAAGAAAAAAATAAAAAAGGAAAGAGGAGAGAGGGTGAGAGCGTGGGTGGGAGGGAGGAAATGGTGGGAAGTATCACTATGCAACTAAATCAGTATATATAAAATGCATGAAATTTGTTCACTTTTATAAGTAAAAAATTTTAAATAATGCTATTTTAAAGGTTTTGACCTCAAAAAGCCAGTGTTTTCTGCTCTATTGCCAGTACATAAAATAGCCTGTGGCACCAGAGACAGGCAATAAATATTTCTTAGATGACTAGTGAAAATATCGAACTTAGAGGAAAACACATATGGAGAGATTAGGCTCATTATTTAATTATTCTGCCATACCAAATCATATCTTCATACTGAACCCAGTTTTGGTTAAGGTATTTAAATGCTGGTATAAGTCCATTCCTTATATTTGTACATTATTTTGCCTTTTTTTCTTTAGACCCTTTAAATTCCTTTGAGAGAAGTATAGTATTGGATTTTCTGTGTATAAATGAAATCACAAAAAGAATTTCGAGTTCTACCAATCTCTACCTACCAAATCTTTTGAAAATGTAACTGACATATAGAACACAAAGCCATCCCAAACAAAGGGGTTGCATCACCATTCTGCTAGGATGCAACATTTCCCCTACAGAGGAAACCTGCTTAGTTGGGCTTTTCTTCTATTTCCTCTGTAAGTAAATTTTATACATATAATACAAATTATGTTTTTCATATTAATTTATTCCTTCAAAATTTTGGTTTGAAGGGAACAATAACATAGCATCCAGCAAAAACACGTTCATACACTAGGAGATCATTGAATCCTCACAAAAGCCACTTGTGTTGACATTTTTGCAGCTTCTGGATTATGAATTGTCTATTATATATCACTGGTATAAACACTGTCTTTCTATAGATACTATTTCTTTTTTATTAAGTAATTTAGTTTTATTAATCTAAAGAAAATGGAATTCATGTAATTCACATATACAATTCTAAGAATATAATACTTTCCTCCCATCCTCCTTCCTCTTCCTTTTTTTCTTTATTCCTTCCTTCCTTCCTTCCTTCCTTCCCTTCTTTCTTCCCATTTTCTTTCTTGCTTTCTTTCCTTTTTCCTTTTTATTTCTTTGTCTATTTTATTCATTTACTTTGTAGACAAAGGCTTAATACTGCACTAAATAAGAAGTTCAATAAGTAAAAGTAGAAAGACCACAGTTCATCAGTGATAGTGACAAGGTTACAAGGACTGTAAACAATAACCAAATCCCCATGGTGTCAGTTCCACTCATTTACATTAAATTTTCTTGGACTCTATATTAATTAGCTACCACAAATCAGAGAAAAAAAACACAATAATTGTCTTTGTAGGTCTGGCTTATTTTACTAAGCTTAATAGTTTGCAAGCATTTTGTTTCAAAAGACAGGATTTCATTTTTTTTTGTGACTGAATAGTATTCCATAGGAAAACAATGCACATTTATAAATTTATAAATTTCATTTATCCAGTCATCAGTTGATGGACATCTAGGTTGATTCCATTTCTTAGCTATTGTTAGTTGCACTGCTATAAACAGGGAGAGTACAGGTAACTCTATCATATGCTGATTTTATCTCCTTTGAGTATATTACTGGAAGTGAAAGTGCTTGGCCATATTGTAGATCTGATCAAAATTCCAAAGACATTATTTTCAGATCTAGAAAAAACAATCTTAAAATTCATATGTAAGCATAATAGACCTGAATAGCCAAAGTGATCTTAAACAATAGAAACAAAGCTATAGCTGTAGATAAAGATATAGATGGGTGTAGGTGTAGATACAGATATGCAATATAATGTTATCATTTGGCGAGTGGTTAAGAAGCCCACATCTCAAATCAGAGTGCCTAGGCTTTACTCCCAGATCCATTCCTGATTCCAGCTTCCTCCAAATGCTTACCCTGGGAGGCAGCAGGTGACAAGGGCTCAAGTAGTTGAATTCCTGCTGCCCACACAGAGAAATCTATTCAGTTCTTAGCTCCCAGTTATGGGCCCCAGCCAAGGGCTATAACTGACATCTGGGGAGTGAACCAGTGGATACAAGTGGCCTCTCTCTCCCTCTCCCTTTCTCTCTCTGTCCTGCTGTCTCTCTCCTTGTCTCTTTTACTCTCTCTCTCTGCCTCTCAAAGATATAATAAATAATATTTTTAAATGTAGTGTAGCATGAAAAAAGTGCATGAAATTAAAAAATTTTTCACCAAAATAAACTTGTACTAATTTGTTATAACACCCCGGAACAGGATCTAATCTAAGACAGTAAGAAGAGTAACACATAACTTTGAAAAGAGATCCCATCAGAGCAATGTGAAATATGCTAAAATTGAAGCAAGAAATGAGAACTATGAATAATGGTACAGTTTGGGTGGCAGATGGTGAAATCATTTGATTCTTTAAGAAAAGTTCATGTGAAAAGTTCACCAATCCCACCCACCTCCAAAAAAAAAGATTAGCTTACAAATGGACAACTCTTTTTAAATAACAATGAGATGATGATGATGTTGAAAATGCAACCCCCCTGCCCCACCCCTTGGCAAATCATCTACATCAATTTGCAAGAAAAAAGAATAATCTTTGCTCAGCTTCACAAACATAAACATAAACAAGTCTAGTACCTGCTAATACTAACAGATAGAATAAATAAAGGGGAGAGTGATCCAACATGGGAAGCGAGATACTCAGCAGACTCATAGAATGGCAGATGTCCTAAACAGCACTCTGGCCTCAGAATCAGCCCTAAAGGCATTCCGATCTGGCTGAAGAGCCCATGAGAGTATTTCAGGCATGGAAAGCCAAGACACTCTGGCAAAAAAAAGAAAAAAAAAAAAACCCTAAATGAAAGATCTCTATGAGTGAGATCCCAGTGGAAAGAACAGGTCTTCAAAGAAGGAGGTACCTTTCTCTGAAGGGAGGAGAGAACCTCCACTTTGACTATGACCTTGTCTAAACAAGATAAGAGTCGGAGAACTCAAGGGGCTTCCATAGCCTTGGAAACTCATGACTGGAGCATAGGGAGATTACTGATGCCATAAACAGGAGTGTCAATCTGTAAAGTCAACAACAGGAGTCACTGTGCACTTACTCCTCATGTAGGATCTCTGTCCTTAATGTGCTGTACATTGAGGCTTAATGGTATAATGAGTACTCAAACAGTATATTTCACTTTGTGTTTCTATGGGGGTGCAAACTGTTGAAATCTTTACTTAATGTATACTAAACTGATCCTCTGTAAAAAAAAAAAAAAAAAGAAGAAGAAGAAATTATCAATTCCCAACTTGACTCTCACTGGGATTAAACATGACAATAGGTCTGATCTGATTTCATCATCATTTAAAAAATCATCTATTATTTTTCACTTTATGTTTCTGTGTGGGAGCAAACTGTTGAAATCTTTACTTAATGTATGCTAAACTGATCTTCTGTATATAAAGAGAATCGAAAATGAATCTTGATGTGAATGAAAGGGGAGAGGGAGTGGGAAAGGGGAGGGTTGCGGGTGGGAGGGACGTTATGGGGGGGAAGCCATTGTAATCCATAAGCCGTACTTTGGAAATTTATATTCATTAAATAAAAGTTAAAAAAAAAAAGAAAAAAGAATAATCTTCTCAGTGCCCTAATCCTGAGGACCAATGACTCATAGCAGGTGACAAGGCAACACCGTGGGCATTTCAATTGGCTCAGCTTACACAATTCTGCAGGAAAACTAAAGTGGAGCAAACTTTGTGCTGCATGAGTGCCAAATTGTTGCACATAGATGTGCTGCAAAGTCGGATCAAGACCCCTGAGGCTCTTCTAAGAATGAGAACAGCAAAGGAAACAGGCCTTGACCAGCACCATCCTGAAGACGAAGCATAATAAAGCAAGGTGTATCAAGAAGTGGAAGTGCCTGCATCAAAGTGAGAGCAGACCAGCCAAGAGCGGAGGCCGTGGCAACCATTACTTGGGATACTCTAGATATTTCACCTGGTGATTTTGTGAAGGCCAAAGGATGATAATAGTTCCTTATTAAGAGTGCACTTTCAGAAATTCACCAAAGGCGTCACCACAAAATCATCTGGGAGGGGCTGGCATTGTAGTGTAGTAGGCTAAGCCTCCACCTGCAGTGCCATCATCCCATATGGACACTGGTTGTAGTCCCGGCTGCTCCTCTTCCAATCCAGCTCTCTGCTATGGCCTGGAAAAGCAGTGAAGATGGCCCAAGTCCTTGTGCCCATGCATCTATATGGGAGACCTGGAAGAAGCTCCTGGCTGCTGGCTTCCGATTGACCCAGCTCTGGGTGTTGCAGCCATTTGGGGAGTGAACCAGAGGATGGAAGAGCTTTCTCTAGTTTCTCCCTCTCTCTGTTTGTACTCTACCTCTCAAATAAATAGAATCTTTTTTAAAAAAATCACATGGGAAAGTTTCCCCAGAAAATACATCCCACCACAAAAATGCTCCTGCACTTGCCTCTCCGCAAAACAGGAGAGCTTTTTGTTTCTTAATCTTCAAAAAACTCTAAAGGGTTCCCATTTTTTCTTCAGTTAATAATATAAACAAGGCTGATAGAAGGGAGTAAATTCTCAGGATCCCATGTTGTCTGAGGATGGATTAAACAACTGGTATCATCACTTATAATAAAAGTGTCTTGGACTTGATGGAGCCAAGGTTGAAAAATCGCATTCATTTTTTTTCCTTTTGATTCCATTTTCCTCAACTTCTGAAGTTCCCTTGTTTATGTTACGCACAGACACAATCATGCCTTCCATGAGCAGAGATAATTTTACTTCTTCCTTTTTCATTTAGCTGTCATTTACTTCTTTGGTTCATCTAATTGCTCTGACTGAAGCTTCCAGTGCAGAGCTGAATAGAAGTGATGAGAGTGGGCATCCTAGCTTTGTACCAGATCTCAGAGGGAAAATGCTGCAGTTGGAATGGGTCCTTCTAAAATGCATGCTCACATTTGATGCCCAATCCAACAGTATGAAGACATGTAGCTTTGGGGATTCCTCAGCAGTTGTCTTAACACCCTTTTGAAAGGGCTCAAGTTTAAAGGGACTCCCTTCTTGTCTTCTGTTCTCATTGCGATGTGACGACACAGCATCTCTCTCCTCTGGAGAATGCAGCAAAGAGGACCACGTTGGAAACAGTGACCTTTGTCAGATGTCAACCTACTGGCACACTGAACTCAGACTTGCCAACCTCTAAAACAATAAAATAAATTTCTAGCCTTCAACGTTGTCTAGTCATGATATTTTATTACAACAGCACCAATGGACTAAGATAGAACGCTTTCCATAATTTCTTAATGGTATGGTACTGGCTGTGAACTTTTCATATATATCTTTTATCACATCCATTTAAATTTTCTGCATACTTGCTTACATAAGAGTTTCAAGTGTGAGAGAATTTTGAACCTTGCCAAGTGTTTTCCTGCCTCTATTGAGATGGTCATTTTGTTGTTGTTTTATTTTGTTTTTCTTTTCATTTTGTTAATGCTATTTGTTGAAGAATATTAAGGTGGATGCCAGGCCTAGGAAATCCCTGAGGACACAAAGCCAGTTTGACATTGAATTTAAACTTCTATTTAAATTACAAACATAAGAAAAATCAACTTGGGTCATAGAAAAATCACATTTATGATCACCAATGAGAAGCAGGTAGACGAGTTAAATACATAAGAGCTCTCCAGTGGCAAAGGCCAAATGCAACAACCTTATAAGTGTAACCAATCAAATAGTGCTTTTTCTTTTGCGTTCATCCTGGAATAGGGTGACCTAGATCTGTTTAGTGCCTTCTTGGTGAACCACTGCTCAGATAAACTCTTCAACATTACGGTACCTCCATTTTTCTTTTAAATGTGTTACATGGATTGATTTGTATATGTTGTACCATTCTTACATATCAGGGATAATTCCACTTTATCATTCTCAATGAGCCTTATTACAATATGCTGCTGAATTCAGTTTGCTAGCATTTTATTGGGGATTTTGCATGATGTCCATCATGGATATTGTCTCCAGGGGGTCTAGCTGTCAAAGTGATGAATGCCTCCTAACATTAGTGTGGAAGTGTTCACTCTTCCTTGCTTAAGAATATTGTGGTGGTATTCCTTTTGGGGTACATGTTATACTCACCCGTGAAATTATCTGGTCATGGGCTTTTGTTTGTTGGGAGTTTTGTGATTGCTGATTCAATATTCACATTTGTTATTGGTTGGTTCAGGCTTTTGATTTATTCTTGATTCAGTTTTGGTAGATGATATGCTTCTGGGAATATATTCTATATGATCTGTTCTTTTTTGCATACAATTCTTCACAATAGGTTCTTAGGATTATTTTTATTTCTGGAAAATCCATTTCCATGTTTCCTCTTCCATTTATATTTTTGAGTCTTTTCTGTCTTTTCTTAGTGAGTTTCTAGCTAAGTATTTGTGATTTTTTTAATGTTTTAAAAACCAAATCCTAATTGTATTGCTGTCCACAAAAGTTTTCCTAGTCTCTATTTGATTTATTTCTGCCATAATCTATATTGTCTTCTTTCTTCTTCTGCTAACATTTTTTTTCTAAGATTTATGTATTCAATTTGAAAGAATTAGAGAGAGAGACAGAGGGAGGGAGAGAGAAAGTGAGAGAAAATCTTTCATCCACTGGTTCACTTCCTAGTTGGCTACAATGACCAGCTATGGGCCAGACTAAAGCCAGGAGCCAGGAGCTTCTTCCAGATCTCCCGTGTGGGTACTGGGGCCCAAGAACTTGAGTGCTCTTCTACTGCTTTCTCAGGTCATTAGTAGGGAGCTTGATTGAAAGCAAAGCAACCAGAACAGAAACTAGTGCCCATATGAGAGGCTGGCATCGCAGGTCCCTATTCTTGTTTCTCTAATTCCTTCAGGTGCTAAGTGGATTATTTATTTGAAATCTCCATTCTTTCTTAGTATATAGATTTATTGTTGCAAACTTTCATATGGAATTGCTATTGCTGCATAAGTTTTGATATGATTTGTTTTCATTTTTGTTTGTGTCAGGATTTTTTTTTTAAGATTTATTTATTTATTTGAAAGAGTTACAGAGAGGCAGAAGCAGAGAGAGAGAGAGAGAGTCTTCCATCATCTGCTGGTTCACTTCCCAGACAGCCACAATGTCTGGAGCTGCACCAATACGAATCAGGAGCCAGGAGCCATTTCCCAGTCTCCCATGTAGATGCAGGGGCCCAAACGTTTGGTCCATCCTCCACTGCTTTCCCAGGCCACAACAGAGAGCCAGATCAGAGATGGAGCAGCTGGGACTCGAACCGGTGCCCATGTAGGATGCTGGCACAGCAGGTGGCGGCTCCACCAGCCACGCCACAGTGCCTGCCCCAAGAAGATATATTTTAAATTCACTCTGATTTCCGCTTTCACTTAGCACTGTCAACAATGTGTATTTAGGGCCCATGATTTGTGAATTGCTTGATTTCCTTAGCGTGTTGTTTTCTGCTGTCACTCCACTGTAGTCATGGAGTGAGGTAACACTTGGAGTGATTTTGACTCAAATTTCTGATGTTTCTGCAAACTAGCATGGGATGCAGTGTAAAAAATTCTCCATGTGCTGTTGAGAAAAACTGACTTCCTTTCATATATAATGTGAAGTTTTCTAAATGTCTAATAGTTCCATTTGGGGTATATTGTGTTCCAGTTTTCTCACTGGCTTTCTGTCTGGGTTACTTACCTAACACAGAGGGGTTATTAAATTGTTCTAATGATTTTATTTGCTGTCTGTTGTTCCCCTCAGTTCTGTCAACATTTGCTTCATGGACTTAAGTGCTTTTATGTTGGGTGTCCATCCATTTATAATTGCTGTATCTTCCTGTTGAGTGGATCATTTTATTATTATGGAAAAACCTTCTTTCCCTCTTGTGACAGATTTTGACTTTATGCTTATTTTGGTTAGGATAATTATGCCTACTCCTGCTCTCTTTTGGTTACTATTTTCACAGAATATCTTTTTCCATCCACTCACTTTCAGTGTCTCTGTGTTACTAAAGTTGCAGCGAGTCTCTTGAAGACAGCACAAAGTGGATTTTAAAAATGTCAGGGAAAGTGGAAATGAAAGTTTTTAAAAAATAAAGTTACTTCTCAACAAAGGCTTTATCAATTTCAAGACACTTTTATAAATGATACCAGGCATTGAGTCCATCCCTAAACAACGGAGAATCCTAGAATTGATTCCATCAATGTAGTCATTTTCCCATTTTTTTATAATTTATTTATTTGAAAAGCAGAGGAGGGAGAGGGAGGGGGAGGGGGGGAGGGAGAGGGAGAGGGAGGAATCTTCCATCTGCACATTTCATTCCCTAAATAGCCAAAATGGCTGGGGCTGACCAGGCTGATGCTAGGAGCTTGGAACTACATCTGAGTCTCCCCGTGGGTGGTAGGGGACCCAGGACTCAGTCCATCTTCTGCAGTAGCTTAGCCCACCATGCCACATCACCAACCTCTTCTTTACATTATTTAATAAGGAAAAATGGGTGATGCTTTAAGATTTTTGAAGATTAAAAAACAAAAAGAAGTCAGAGGGAGCCAGAATCAGGACTGCAGGATGGATACCTAATGATCTTCTATCAGAACTCATAAAAATAATCCTGTGCAGTGAGAGGAATGAGCGGGGCATTGTTTTGGTGGGAAGAACACTCTGAGAAAGCCTTGGGTAACTTTCCCAAAGCACATTCATAATAAGGAGATGTTAGTATTCTTTGAGCCTTCAGCAAGTCAACAAGCACCATGTCTTGAGCATCCACAAAGCCTCTTGCCATAGCCTCAGCTCTTCATCAGTCTGTGTCACTTGACTGGACCACTTCGACGTCTTTGTAACCATCGCTTTATTGTGCTTTCTCTTCAGAATCATGCTGGTAAATTGTGCTTTGTCTCCTGTTCCTGTTCTTGGAAGGAGTGCTTGATGGTCTTGTTCCCAGCTGTTTGACATTTTCACTGGAAAGTAAGCCAATGGAACTGCCTATGGTGTTGGCTATTGCTTCCATCATCAGTTCAATTAGAGCATGAATAAGATTAATTTTTCCCTGCAATTGATGTAGATCATCTGCCACCATGGACTTCAACTTCAACATCATCTCATCACAATTTAAAAAGTTATCTTTATATAAACTGCTAATTTCCTTGGGTTTTCATTCCCATGAATTTGTCTTTTAAAAAACCAAATTTATGGGGCTGGCGCCATGGCTCACTTGGTTAATCCTCTGACTGCGGCACAGGCATCCCATATGGGTGCCAGATTCTAGTCCCGGTTGCTCCTCTTACAGTCCAGCTCTCTGCTGTGGCCCAGGGGAGCAGTGGAGGATCTCCCAAGTGCTTGGGCGCCTGCACCTGCGTAGGAGACGAGGAAGAAACACCTGGCTCCTGGCTTCGGATCAGCGCAGCACCAGCCACGGCAGCCATTTGGGGAGCAAACCAACAAAAGGAAGACCTTTCTCTCTTTCTCTCTCATTGTCTATGACTCCACCTGTCAAATAAAAAAAAATAAAAAAAAAATTTATTTTATTTTATTTATCTGAAAATTAAAGTTACACAGAGAGGAGAGACATAGGAAGAGAGGGAGGAAGGGTGAGAGAGAGAGAGAGAGAGAGAGAGAGAGAGAGAATCTTCCATCTGCTAGTTCACTGCCTAGGTTTGGGGCAGGCCAAACCCAGGAGCCTTAGACACCATCCGGATCTCTTACCTTGGTGGCAGGGACCCATGCTGGGCCATCTTCTGCTGCTTTCTCAGGCACATTAGCAAGGAGTTAGATTGGAAGTGGAGCAGCTGAGGCTCGAATCACTGCTCATTTTGGATGCAATGTCTTCACCTGTTATGCCACAATGCCAGCTCCATCCTACGAATTTTTCTTATTCCACCATTCATCTTCCCAAGTTTTATCATCAGTTTTATTAGGACTTGCTTCAGTTTAGCATAATTCATGTTGCTGTGTTAGGGACTATTTTCAAAGTGATGTCTTATCTTTCTTAGTATCTCAAACTATATGCTGTAGAATCATGTTGTAAAAAATCATGTTTATTTTGGTGCAAATGAGTATTTGGTGCATAACATATATTTCTGTGAAGGTTAAATACCTATCATATTGTTAGATCTTGTTTTTTGTTTTAGCCATCAAACCACACTATGTCTTTTAATAGGAAGTTTAATTTCTTTAAATTTAAAGAAATTACTGATAGGTAAGACCTCCTTTGCCATTTTATTACTCATTTTCTGTTTGGTCATTTCTTTGTTCCTTTGTTGTTCCTCTCTTCCTATCTTCCTTTGTGATTTAATTATTTTGGTAGTAGTAAAAGGTATGTTTGATTCCATTGTCTTTAATTTTTTCTTCTAATGGAAGGGGTTTTTGTGATTATAATGCAACTTAAAACATGTTAATAACAATAGTCAGTAGTCTATTTTTAGCTAATATTTAACATTGCTCACAAAAACTATACATTTGTCCCATTCATTTTATGTCATTGATGTCATGCTTGCATCTTTATGTAATTTATCAATTAACAAGTTACTTTATCTACAGGCAATTACCTTAATACTTTTATCTTTCACATTTTACTAGAATGAAAAGTGATTTATGCACCACCATTATAGTGTTAAAATTACTCCAAATTTGACTGTGTAGTTACCTTTGCCACAGAGATTTATAGTTTCTTGTGTTTCCATGTTACTAATTATAATCCTTTCATTTCAATTTGATGAACTTCTCTTATGAGGAAAATTACTTCTTGTAATTTTCCTCAAGCCTCTGAGATAGTAGATGGTGGGGCTGGAGCCAGGTCACAGAGTTGCTTTGGGGTGTGAGACCAGGAGGCCTACCACCAGTGCTTAGATGTGCATATCTGCTGTGGTTCCCTGGGTTCATACGACTATACCCGCATGGTTGCAGAGCTAAATGGAATGAGCTGCCAGGCTGCTTCAGGGTGCACTGCTGGGCCCAAGTTCAGAGTGCGTGTTACCAGGGGCACACATGGGCATCCCTGTGTCCCTACATGAGCAGTACTACCTCCAGATTACAAGAGAATGAGGCTGGAGTAACATCCTTGGGCTTTAGCACCTGCAGTTGGTGTAAGGTCAATGGCTCTGTTATCTGAGGTACAGGTAGCTGTGGCTCCTGCAGGGGCCCTTGGCAGGTGGGACGAGTGGCCAAACTGCAGGGAAATGAGAGTGGAGATGAGTCCACAGGAGGACAAGGGTGCTTTTGTTCTCCAGCTGAAGCCATATTCAGCAAGGTTGCTTCTGGAACACGTGTCTGTCTTCTAAAAGCTTTCCTGAATCATGGGATTCACAGCCTCCTGAATTTTGAAAACTGCTACCTGGATCCCAGAGCTCCCATAAAGACATTTTTTTGTCTGCAGATGGCTTCCAGATCATTGTTGGCGAGGAGAGAGGAAGAATAAGGACCTCTTAGTCTATCTACTTGCTGATACCACCCTTCCTACAAATGTAGTTTATTTTTTAGAGATTTATTTATTTATTTGAAAGAGTTACACAGAGAGAAGAGAGGCAGAGAGAGAGAGGTCTTCCACCCGCTGGTTCACTCCCCAGATGGCCACAATAGCCAGAGCAGTGCCGATCCGAAGCCAGGAGCCAGGAGCTTCTTCCAGGTCTCCCATGTATGTGCAGGGGTCCAAGGACTTCGGCCATCTTCTACTGCTTTCCTAGGCCACAGCAGAGAGCTGGATCAGAAGTGGAGCAGCTGAAACTCAAACTGGCACCCAAATGGGTTTGCCGGTGCTTCAGGTCAGGGCATTAACTCATTGCGCCACAGCGCCGGCGCCATCCTACAAATGTAGTTTAAGATTGCTTATGCAGGCCGGCGCCACGGCTCAATAGGCTAATCCTCCGCCTGCAGCGCTGGCACACTGGGTTCTAGTCCTGGTCAGGGCGCTGGATTCTGTGCTGGTTGCTCCTCTTCCAGTCCAGCTCTCTGCTGTGGCCTGGGAGGGCAGTGGAGGATGGCCCAAGTTCTTGGGCCCTGCACCTGCATGGGAGACCAGGAGAATCACCTGGCTCCTGGCTTTGGACCAACGCGGTGCGCCGGCCGCAGCACGCAGGATGCAGTGGCCATTGGGGGATGAACCAACAGAAAAAAGGAAGACCTTTCTCTATGTCTCTCTCTCTCACTGTCCAATCTGTCAAAAATAAATAAATAAAATAAAATAAAATTGCTTATGCAAATGTGAATGCTCTTCAAATTTAACAAGATATTCAATATTAAGTATTTCCTAAGAATGATCTCTAATCGAGAATAAAAAAATTGCATTTGTGAATTCCATGAAACAGGCACAAGAATCAGACGAAGAATTTTCTGGGAAATGTTAACACAGTGATTCAGCACTACCTCCAAAAGTTGCATCCTCAGGGCCAGCGCTGTGACACAGCATGTTAAGCTACCATCTGCAGTACTGTCTTCTCATATGGGCACCAATTCAATGTCCTGGCTGCTCCACTTCCAATCCAGCTCCCTACTAATGCACCTGGGAAAGCAGTGGAGGATGGTCTCAGTGCTTGGGTCCCTGAACCCATGTGGGAAACCAGGATTAAGCTCCTGGCTCCTGGCTAGGGCCTGACCCACCCCTGCCATTGTGATTATTTGGGAAGTGAACCAGTGGATAGATGATTCTCTCTCTCTCTCTCTCCCTCTCTCTCGCTCTCTAACTCTGGCTTTCAAATAAATAAATAATGGCCACCTCCTGTACACACATACTCCTGATCCTGACTGTGTTACCTTCTGGTGTTTCTCTGATTCTTTTACAGTCACTTTTATTTGTACAGGATGTCTGCTTCTGGCTACTGAGGGAGATCTCTAAAAGATAGAGCCTCTCGTTAGCAATGCGCAGTAGCACATAACATACTAGCAAATACTGGATTTTTTTTAAGATTGATTTATTTACTTGAAAGTCAGAGTTACACAGAGGGAGAAGGAAAAGCAAAGAGAGAGGTCTTCCATCTGTTGGTTCACTCCCCAGTAGGCCGAAACAGCTGGAGCTGTGCTGATCCGAAGCCAGGAGCCAGGAGCTTCCTCCGGGTCTCCCATGCGGGTACAGGGGCCTAAGGCCTTGGACCATCTTCCACTGCTTTCCCAGGCCACAGCAGAGAGCTGGATCGGAAGTGAAGCAGCCGGGACTCCAATCTGTGCCCCTATGGGATGCCGGCACTGCAGGTGGCGGCTTAACCACCAGCTATGCCACAGCGCCGGCCCCGGATGGTTTTGAATATTCTGCTGCCTGTAGTGATGCAGACTGCGTCCAGCAGTGAGAATGATCCAGCGCTGGATCTGGGAAAGGTAATGAGGAGATACTGGAGGGTATCCATCCCTACTGTCCCACATGCCACTTTACCACTTAAAGGCTGAGAAGACAAATATATCTGACACATGTGGAACACTTTACCATGCTGCCAGGCAAATTCACGCCAGTATCAACCTCCGCCTTAGGCAGTTTTACAGGAACTGCTCTTCCTAATTGTTTCCTCTTTGGCTCCTTGACCTGGTTTCAGGTTCTCAATCCAGCACTATAGAATACTGAATGTTCTATTTTTCCTTTTAAATTCAGATTTCTCCATTGCATGATATTGTCAAAATGCACTTTTTAAAAAAGATTGATTTATTTATTTGAAGGGCAGAATGACAGAAAGAGAGATCATCTACCCACTGGATCACTCCCCGAATGACAACAGCCATGTCTGGGCCAGGCTGAAGCCAAGAGCCAGGAGCTCCGTCTTGGTCTCACCCATGGGTGGCAGGGGTCCAAGTACTTGGGCCATCTTCAGCTGTCTTCCTAGGTGCATTAGCCAAGCGCTGGATAGGAAACGGAGGAGCAGGTGCAACAAACATCGACTTAACAAGCTGCACCATAACACTGGTCTCTGAAATGCTCTGCTTTTTTAAAAAAATTATTTAAAAGGTAGAGTTACAACGAGAGAGAGAGGGAGAGAGAGAAAGAGAGTCTTCCATTTGCTCGTTAATTCCCCAAAGGTTACAATGGCTGGGATTGGACAAGACCACAGGCAGGAACCAAGCACTTTACCTAGGTCACCCATGTGGGTGGCAAGGCCCCAAGACCTAGGCCATCTTCCACTGCTTTCCCAAGCACATTAGCCAGGAGCTGGATTGGAAGTGGAAGAGACAGGTCTGGAAACAGTGCTCATACAAGATGCCAATATCTAAGGACCTGCTGTGCCACAACACCAGCCCCTAAAATGCACTTCTTCCCACCTCTGACACTGCTCTTACCCAAGTCTTCGTTTTCAGCTGTACTGGACTCTTACTGCTTCTCTCTCTTCCTCATCCTTCTGACAGCTTTATAAAGAGCCAGCAGGTTAGTAGAGGAATCTTATTAAAATATAAATTAGATCATGCTGTTTTTTAAAACTCCTTAATCTACTCACTTAGAATTAAATATTAAAAAAAATGGCCCTGGTCAAGTGTTCTTAAATAATCTAATCCCCAGCTACTTCTTTCATCTCATGTCCAGCTATTTTCCTCCAGCTCATCAAGCTTCAGTCTCCTTGTCAACACTCAATGCTCCTTGCTGGCCTTTGCCTGCCACTTCCTTCCCAGATCTGCCTGGGATTCAGGTACTCACCGCATTCAGATCTCTCAGAGCCTGTGTCACCTCTCAGATGCTCTATGTATTCTAAAATGTTCGTTGATCATTACATCATTCTCATTCTCATGCCTTGTGACAGTTTATATTGCTATCTAAAATTTCATACTGAAGTTATGTGCATACTTGATTGTTGTGTGAACTCCCCCGAGCATGCAAACTCTATTAGGGTACACACACTGAGACATAGAGAGCACTCCATAAATACAGGGTATTATTCATGTTCAATATTATCTCATGAATCCATCTTTCCATACACTCCCACTCAGAATGTCACTATTATTTTCCAAATGTTTATTTATTTATTTATTATTTTTATCTACTTAAGAGGAAAAGAGAGAGAGAGAGAGTCTTCCATCCATGTGTTCACTCCCCAAAAAGCCAGCAAGCACTGGGCAGGGCTGAAGCCAGGATCCAGGAACAATATCCAAGTCTCTACATAGGTGAGAGGTGTCCAAGGGCTTGGGGTTTCATTTTTACGTCTCAGAACACAGTAGCAGGAAATTGGATTGAAAGTGGAGAAGCAGGGACTTGAACAGGACTCTGATATAGGATGCTGATGTCCCAAGCAGCAGCTTAACCCACTGTACCACAATATCTACTTCTAGGATGTGTTTTGAAAATATAAGCACATGTAGTACCCATTAAGATCTGATCTTCTGTATATAAAGAGAATTGAAAATGAATCTTGATGTGATTGGAAGGGGGGAGGGAGAGGGAAAGGGGAGGGTTGCGGGTGGGAGGGAAGTTATGGGGGGGGAAGCCATTGTAATCCATAAGCTGTACTTTGGAAATTTATATTCATTAAATAAAAGTTAAAAAAAAAAGATCTGAGGTGTAGATGAGGTAAATGAATTAAAATAATTCAGAACAAAAATCATTTTGACAAGCTTCTTTTTTATAGTATATAATCTCTCCCTCCCTAACCCAAAGCCTCCAAAATAAAGCCTGTTCTGCCTCTTTAAATCTTCTACCATTACAGACAAGGAAATCATCTAGCTCATCAATAAGTCAATGGTTTTTGACTGCCACAGGCTGTGTACAAGCTCTGAACTAAGAATCATTGCTGCATTCTCAAGGAAATGAAAAAGACCACTTTTCTTCTTCACGATTTCATTGCTTAAAGATGTGGGAAGTGAAATAAACTGCGAGTTTTATTCTTATCTCAATGGCCTGAAAAAAGGAAAAAGAACTTCTGGTGTTTCTTCTTTACTCCCAGCAACTGGTTAGTGCTAAGAAAATGTAGCATCAGCTGAGCGGAACAGGCTTTCTTTGAAATCTGCAGAAGTTTATGTTTATTCAAACCCCATGGCATGTGACTTAATGTACCATTATGACTTCCTGAGGGAGGAATGAACCTTCCACAAAACTGGATTTTCCATACTCCCCTATCATTCCTTAAGGAAAAAAGAATACATTTTACAAAAAAAAGTTGAAAGTTGTTCAATTAAAAAAATCTTTGAAAACTTGTGATTTATTCACCTGTTTCCTTAAACTACTGAAATTCACTGCAGTATAAGTTGAATTTCCAGTCATTACCATTATTAACTTAAATGCTAAGTAAATTTTTAATATAACAGTTCATGGGCATTTTCCCACCTATATTAAATGACCTTAGACTACTATGCTGTTTCACACAATGTTTGCATTGTGTGAATTTTTTTGATCAAAAACTACAACTTTTTGTTTTAAAAATTAACAACTACAGAGCATAAAACAGAAAAAATAATCACAACCTAAAGCACTAATAAAATTATTGCGTAAACCCACCATGCTATTTATATTCATACTTTTAAAGAAATTTAGGATTGTTTTGCTTATCTATATGATTTTAAAAGCATGATTTTAAAGTATAGTTTTTAAATTATATTTTAACTACATTTTCTATAATACAGGGTTTTAAGTTATAATTTAATATCTATAGATTATTATATTTTGTAGCTTTATCATAAATTGTCTCATTATTTCCTTTAAACATCAAGCCATAAGAAATTGATTTTTTAAAAGTTGATTTTAAGTTTTTACCTAAACTAATATTGCTATAAACATTCAGTTTGGGTGACCAATGAGTATTCTATTAGAGTAAAAATACAAAAGTTAGGGCAGGCATTTGGCATAGCAGTTAAACTGCCACTCAGGACAACTATATGCTATATCTGGAGTGCCTGGTTTTCAGTGTAGCTCTGCTCTCCATCCCAGCTTCCTGCTAATGGGCACCCCAGGACAGAACAGATGGTGGCTCAAGTACTTGGGTCCCCACCACCACATGACAAACTCAGACTGGCTTCTGGGTGCATTGCTTAGCTTGGTGTAGCATTGACTGTGGCAGACATTTAGGGAAAGAACCAGCAAATGGAAACTCTACCACAGTCTCTCTCTCTCTCTCTCTCTCTCTTTCTGTCTCTCTCTCTCTCTCTCCTATCCTCTCTCTCCCTCTCTTTCTCCTTCTGCCTTTCCAGTAAAGAAAATAAATATTTTTCAAAATGCACAAGTTAAATGACCAACTTAGAGAACATAAATATATTAATATTCTTGATAAATTTAATACCCATTTATATTCCCAACAGTATTTATGAAAATATCCATTTTAATTCACTCCAACAACATTAATTATCAATTTTAAAATAAACATTTCTGGTGCAGTAGAAGTGATAACTGATTGCAATTTTTATTTATTACAGATTCTGAATATTTTTAAATATGTTAACTAGCAATTTGAGTTATTTTGTTTTCATTTCTTGTAATTAAATATAAGCAGTTGACAAACTTGAAAAGGAGATTTAGGAAAATAATATTGTGTCTCTCACACAGTTTCTCAACAATTCTTTTTCGTCTTGTATTTTTTCATGTAAAATTTGTTGAACAAATATTAAGCATTGGCCCAGTGAGTTTGTAAGTTAGTGTCACCTTAAGATTATCAATAGTTGGTGTTGTGGTGCAGCATGTTAAGCCATAGTCTGCAACATTTGCATCCCATTTCAGAACTCTGGTTTGGGTCCTGGTTGTTCTGTTCTGTTCCAGTTCCCTGCTAATGTGCATGGGAAAACAACCTAAGATGGCCCAAGTACTTGATCCCCCACTACTCAAGTGGGAGACCTGGATTGGGTCCCTGGTTCCTAGCTTCTGCCTGACCCAGCCCTGGCCAATGCGGCCATTTGGGGAGTGAATCAGCTGATGGAAGACCTTTCTCAGTCTGTCCCTCTCTTTGTCGCTCAGCCTTTCAAATAAATAAAAGAAATCTTAAAAAATAAAAAATTCCCAACCACTGGAGGCAGGAGCACTGATGGCTTGAAAATGCATTTGAGATTCTAGAATGTGTGGGCTAAGTATGGGCTAGGAGCTTTAGTTGTATGATCACTCTGAACACCCAAATTCTGGTTAAAACTTTAAAAATTCTCTGTTTGAGGAAAGACAAAATAAACAAACACTGTTAAATCTCATGCCTGCTCAGAAATCACTAAGGCAAACATACGTTTTTAAAGGGAAATATGAAAAAGCTGAAAGTTGGAAGCTATGCTAAGCACCAATAGTGCCTGGAGAAGCAGGAATCTGGAAACACAGACAGAAAAGCAAGAGGCATAAATGGGCAGAGGCTTGTTAAAGATGCCAACGAAAATGACATTTTTAGAAATGTTCAGAACAAGGAGAATGAAGTCCTAATAGGCCCAGTGCTTGGGGGCATATGACATAATTCTGGAAGGAAAATAGCTAATGCATGAGACCACAGAGAGAGGATTCAAAAGATCTCAATAGGAAAGAATGAAGGGCCAAGGCTAACAAGATGAAATTAGATAGTAATAAATGAATCGACCTGCCCTGGGGTTAAAAGAAAATCAACTGTACAAGTACAAGATTGGGGAAAACAGGAAAGTCCACAGGAGAAAAATGCTCTGGAGATTTCATTGATTGAAAACTCAGTGTGAACCAGTGGTTCAGAGTATAGCCAAAAATGACCACAATCGCTGTAGAGAACACTCACAAAACTGTAGAATTACAGAGCTAATTATCCTCCAGCAGGGGGTCCTCATCAGAATACATCTGGTGTATTCTGTACATTTGTTAGGGGCTCTGCTTTAGAAAGAGAAGTGCAAGTTAGGACTCGCCAGTGCTAAGGACTTGGACCATTTTATGCAATCGCTTCAAGGAACTTATAAATTCCTCACATAAACATTGGTCTCAATTGCAGGGCATAGAAATGTGGGAGTATTTGAATGCCTATCATAATAAAAATGATTTTTACTTACTCTGTGTTGTACCAGAAGATACAACTGAGATGACTGGATGGAATTCATAAAAGCAAGGGTAGTAATTTATTATGTAGATTTTTAAAAATATGTATTTATTTTGAAAGTCAGAGTTACAGAGAGATGGGGAGAAGCATCTGGTTCACTCTCCAATGGCCACAATTGCCAGCGCTGAACCAGGCTGAAGTCAAGAGCCAGGAGCTTCATCTGAGTCTCCCACATGGGTGACAGGGGCCCAAACATTTGGACCACCTTCCACTGCTTTTCCCAGGCCATTAGTAAGGAGCCGGATCAAAAGCGGAGCAGTCTGGACAAAAACTGGTGGCCATATTAGATGCTGGCATCACAGGAGAAGGCTTTACCATCTATGCCACAATGCAGACCCCTGTTATTTAAACATTTTTAATGCAGTGTCCTGGTCATTGGAAGAGCTGAAGAGGTCAGGAAGGTGGCAAAAAGATGTTAAGCATAGGAAGAAATCTAACAAGGAAAATCTTCCCAACCCTTTCAAGTCTATCATTCTGTATTAATCTTCCACTTTTGTTAATGTAACAACAGCTTATTTTCATCAGTTCATTTCCATTTGAAATAATTATGTAAATGAAGGCTCAGATAACACATACATAATAAACATGATTATTAAATATATCAGCACTCGTTTTTAAAGTAATCAAGAGAGTATCAGAAACAATACATGGATATGAAATTCATGCTTCTGGCAACAATAACTTGGGAAGAATACTTTATCTCAATGAACCTCAACAGCCAGACAGCTGATTCTCAGTCAGATAGAAAAAGCAGATATAGCCGGCGCCGTGGCTCACTAGGCTAATCCTCCGCCTTGCGGCGCCGGCACACCGGGTTCTAGTCCTGGTCAGGGCGCCGGATTCTGTCCCGGTTGCCCCTCCTCAGGCCAGCTCTCTGCTGTGGCCAGGGAGTGCAGTGGAAGATGGCCCAAGTACTTGGGCCCTGTACCCCATGGGAGACCAGGAGAAGCACCTGGCTCCTAGCCTTGGATCAGCGCGATGCGCTGGCCGCAGCGCACCGGCTGCAGCGGCCATTGGAGGGTGAACCAAGGGCAAAGGAAGACCTTTCTCTCTGTCTCTCACACTGTCCACTCTGCCTGTCAAAAAAGAAAAAAAAATCACTAAAAAAAAAAAAAAGAAAGAAAGAAAAGGCAGATACTACCAGTCCTGGTAGAGATTAACAGAGTCGGTGGAAGGTATTCACAGATCCTCTATGCCTTTGCCTAATTTCTTCTCTATTTGATCAATTGTATGTTAAAAACTCCAAATATAACTATGGAGTTTTTCATTTCTCTTTTTCTTTCTACCTATTTTTGCCTCATGTGTTTGGAATTCTGCTATTGGTATTTTTCACAACGATGACAGTTCAAATCTTTTTGTTTTCAGCTTTCATCTTTGGAGGTAGATATTCTTTTTTATTATTCATATAAAAAGAACAGATTTCATGTATTTCATAGATATAATTCTCCCTCTCTCCTCCTTCCTTTCTTTTTTTTAATTTTTGTGATAACATATTTTTAATTTACTTTATAATAATAGGCTTACTGCTCCACTAAATAAAGAATTCAATAAGTAAAAATGTGCAAAGTTCCACAGGAATATAGAGATCTACAGACAATAATCAAATCCCCAGAGGTCAATTTCACTCATATACCTTAAGGATTTTTTGTATCATACACAGATCTATCTACAGACATCTACATCAAAACTGAGTGGCTTGCAACAACATCACCTATTATCTTACAGATTTTGGCACTGGGGAGTCAGGTGCAGCATAGGTGGGTTCTTCCTGGCAATCACGGTGTCTGCTGGGTCTGCAGCCACCTCCATGCTCTGATTCCAAGCTCACTCCCGTGGTTGCTGGCAGGATTCAGTCCCTCATCAGCTGTGTACTGAGAGCACTGGCGCCTCACTGGATGATGGTTTGAGACTACCCTCAATTGTTTTCAGTGTGAAATTTTTCAGGAGAGCAGGTTGCTTTCCTAAGATGTACAAGCCACAAAGGCAACAGAGATAGCTCTATGGTAAAGGCAGGGTCTTTCTTTCTTTCTTTTTTTTTTTTTTTAAAGATTTTTGTTAATTATTTGAGAGTTAGAGTTACAGACAGTGAGAGGGAGAGACAGAGAGAAAGGTCTTCCTTCTGCTGGTTCACTCCCTAGATGGCGGCAATGGCCGGAGCTGTACCCATCCAAAGCCTGGAGCTGGATTGGAAGAGGAGCAGCTGGGACTTGAACCGGCTCCCATATGGGATGCCAGCACCACAGGCAGAGGATTAACCTACTGCACCATGACATCAGCCCCAAGGCAGGGTCTCTTGTACCCCAGTCATCAAGAAGATATGCCATTACCTGACCATGTTCTACTAGAAGTCACTAAGGCCAGTTAGCACTGAAGGAGAGAGTAGTACATGAAGACTATATCCCAGGAGGCAAAGGTTAGTGGAAGACACATCAGAAGTCAATCACCATCAATTAGCTACATTAACCCTTTTACTTTTTTTAAGGTTTATTTAAGATTTTTTTTAAGATTTATTTATTTATTTGAAAAGCAGAGAGACACACAGAGAGAAGGAGAGGCAAAGAAAGAGAGAGGTCTTCCATCCGCTGGTTCACTCCCCAGACGGCGGCAATGTTCGGAACTGCGCTGATCCGAAGCCAGGAGCCAGGAGCTTCTTCCTGGTCTCCCACATGAGTACAAGGGCCCAAGGACTTGGGCCATCCTCTACTGCTTTCCCAGGCTATAGCAGAGAGCTGGATCAGAAGTGGAGCAGCCGGGACTCAAAACATCCCCATATGGGATGCTGGCACTGCAGGCAGTGGCTTTACCCACTATACCACAGCGCTGGCCCCCGCTTTTCTCTTTTATTACATCTGTCTTCATCTTTGTTAATCATTTTGATTTGAAATATATTTTTCTGTTATTAACATTTTACTCCCATTAACTTTCAAATTATCTACATTTTTATTTATAGTCACACAATACATAGTTAGGTTGTTTTTTTCCCTTTTGATTATTTTTGATAATCTGTCTTTTTGCAATGTTTATTTTATTAATGTTTAATACATTTACTACAATTCTTCACTCATATTGTTGGGTTATTAGAAGTGTTTTATTTTTATGTATTTGGAACACTGAGCAACAAAGAGAAAAGGAGGTGGGAGAGAGAGAGAGAGACAGAAAGAGACACACACAGAGAGAGAATCTTCCATCCACTGGTTCACTTACCAAATGCCAAAGGCTGGGCCAGAAGGAAGGCAGGAGCCAGGAACAGGCACTCCACTCAGGTTTCCCAGGTGGTTGACTGGGTCTGAAGTGCTTGGCTTATCATCTGTTGCCTCCCGGGGTGTTGTACGTTACCAAGAAGCCGGATAGAAAGTGTTGACAGGACTCAATCCCAGGCACTCCGACTTGGAATATGGGCTTCTCAAGTGACGTCTGAACCTCCTGTGCCACAACACCTGTCCGTATATGGATTTTTGTGTGCCATTTAGTTTTTGTTTTCAATTTATCTTCTGTATGTTGTGCTTGTTTCTCCTTCCTAGCCTTTTACTTAGATTTTGAAATTTTTTTAGAATTCCATTTACATTTTCTAGTTAGTTTCTTGGCTATATTTCTTTGGTTATTTATATATTATGAATTTTCTTTCTATTACCTGAGAAATTATAATACACCTTTTACTGTTCATATCCCACTTATCTCACTCATGTACTATGTCATATAAATCTAAAAAAATCTGTGAACATATTTTTTATTTGAAAGAGATGGGGATGATGGTGGGGGAAGCTTCCAGCTGCTGGTTCACTCCTTAAATACCTATGATAACTGGGGCCAGGCCAGAGTTAGTGCCAGGAGCCAGGAACTCCATCCAGGTCTCCCACTTGAGTGGCGTCACCACTGCCTACTGAAGTCTTTGTTGGCAGGAAACTTGAGTCAGAAACAGAGCCAGAAACAGAACTGGGGCACTCAGATGTGTCACAATCATTCTAACTAGGCTAATTCCCACTCCTCTCCCATCTTTTATGATACAATGTGTTAAGTGTAATAAATCCACATACAGTATAAATTTTGCAAGACCATGTTATGACTTTTAGATTACAGTTATTCGGGGCCAGTGCTTTGTGGCTCAGTGGGATTAAGCTGCCACCTGTGATGCCAGCATCACATATAGAAGTGCTGATTTGATTTCTGGCTGTTCTACTTCCAATTCAGTTTCCTGCTAATGTGCCGGGGAAGGCAGCAGAAGTTGGTCCAAGTACTAGGACCCCTGCTGCCCAATGAGACCTGATGGAGTTGCAGGCTTCTGGCTTCAGGCTGGCCACTGGGAAGTGAATCAGCAAATAGAAGATCTCTTTCTCTTTTTCTCCCTCCCTCTGCTTTTCAAACAAATAAAATAAACCTTTAAAAACAGTTATCTAGTTTATGAAGAAATTAAATGAAAACAGACAAAAATAATACTCTTTTGCATTAGCACAATGCTGACCACTTTTGATGTTCCTCTTTTTTTCTTGGGATCCTGGTATCATTTTCTTTGGCTTGAAAAACTTAAGATTTCTGGAAGTAACAAGGGGCATTCATTCTTTCTCTTCTTTTACTTGAAAATGACTTTATTTTGCTTTTATTTTTGAAGAATACTTTAGCTGTGGATAGAATTGTGGGTTAATTGTTTTTGCCTTTGAATACTTAAAATGTTATTCCACTGTCTTCTGGTTTCCATGGTTTCTGATGAACAGTCATTGATTTCTACACTTAATATGCCATTTTACCCTTGCAGCTTTCCAGAAGTGCTCTCGGCTGTTGGATTTTAATAATATGACCTTGCCTTTTTCTGCCTTGTTAGCTTCTTTATACATATTTAGTGATCACCTCGAATATGCAGACAATTGTACTCTCAAATACTTTTTCTTGTCCAGTTCTCTCTCTTCATCTTCTTCTACCCTGATTATATTATTTGTTCATTTGATCTCATTTAATAGGCTGTTGAGATGCCATTCATTGAAAACTCTATCTTGCTCTTGTTCATTTTCGTTGGTGTATCTTCAAATTAACTTACACTTTTTTATTTTCCTTTGTCATGTTCATTCATTTGTTAAAGCCTGTTTAGGGTTTTATTTTTATTTATTTATTTACTTATTTTTTTTGACAGGCAGAGTGGACAGTGAGAGAGAGACAGGGAGAAAGGTCTTCCTTTGCCGTTGGTTCACCCTTCAATGGCCGCTGCGGCCGAAGCGCTGCGGCCGGCACACTGTGCTGATCTGAAGGCAGAAGCCAGGTGCTTCTCCTGGTCTCCCATGGGGTGCCCTATTGAGTCATGGCGCCAGCCTGTTTAGGGTTTTATACTTTTGATTTACAAAATTATATTTTTAATGTCTAAAAATTCCATTTGGTTATTTTCAATTGCTTCTTATCCTTTCCTTTCTTCTTTATTTATTCAGGTCTTCATATGTTGGGCAATTTTTGAGTATATATGTGAAAACTCCTGGTTTTATCATTTTTCTCTAATAAGTAAAATTTCCTTTGTTGTACCTGTTAATTTTCTTCTCAAGGCTGGTAATGCATGCTCTATTTCCTGCACAGTCACATCTCTGAGCCTGTTTTACATGTGTATAGTACAGCCATCTGTCAAAGACTAGAGATCCACTCTCTGACTTCTTGCCTTCCAGGTGTTCCCTACTCAAAGTGATATTCACAGTTTTGCAATTTCACTTTTTGGTTTATCCAGGTCACAAGAACTGCTGGTCTTCTCATGCTGTGCCCTTGCCATGGCTGGGTGCACCACACAGCCTGCATCTAGCTCTAGGATGAACGCTGTGGAGATGGGGATGTACTTGTGGATCCCACTGCCTCTCCTTTGACTTAGCACTCATTCAGAACACCTGCCTGCTTCTGTTCACTCACCCACACCCATAAGTAGTTGCTTTGACATTTTTTCCACCTTGTACAGTGTCTCCTAAAGGAGGTAAAGCTAGGAGGACATTAATCTGTTTGTTGAATTCAGAAGAGGAATCCCCATCCTTCTACGTTAGTCTATCGATAATTTTATATTTAAACTAGTATTATTATAAGCAGTATGTCACTTTGGTCTGTTTTTAAAAACTCAATATTACTATCATCTCTTTTTATTGGGAATGGTCAGATCATTTAATTCATTACTTACTGACAGGGTTAGGGTTGATCGTATCAGCATATATATATATATTATATAATATATATTATATATATATATTAGCCAGCTTTGTTCTTCGTTCCTTTTTTCATCTTTTCCTTCAGTTCTTGCAGATCAATATCTTATTTTCAGTATTCATCCACATTTTGGACTTAAAATTTATCTATATTACTTAGTAGTAGCTCTAGTTTAAGAATTATAATTGCAAATTTAACTTATCACAGCTAATTTCAA